>NC_067228.1:19909456-20244456 GCF_019924925.1 Ctenopharyngodon idella
GGGTGACTCTTTGAAGTCTCTGGAGCTGGTGAGAATATGTTCTGTTTTTCTTTACTGGGGTAACAAAGGTGCCAATAGGGCAATTGGTCCCGGACTTGCCGGAGCCGATTCGTGATTTACATGCACAGTTCAGGAGGCTAAAAGCATTCTGAAGATTCTAAACTTGATTGACTCTGCCGGATCTATCCAGACGCTACACTGGTCACACTTGTCTATAGACTTCGTCAATGACCTGCCCATATCAAATGGTTTCACGGCTATACTGGTAATCATTAATTGTTTCTCTAAGTCCTGCCATTTGGTTCCCTTAAACGGTCTTCCTACAGCCATGGAGACAGCACAAGCCCTATTTCATCATGTCTTTCGGGTCTATGGCATAACAGACGACATTGTCACTGACAGAGGAATCCAATTTACATCTCAGGTCTGGAGAGCCTTCTGCAGGCACCTGGATATCAATATAAGCCTCACATCAGGTTACCACCCACAATCAAATGGACAAGTAGAATGCTTAAACCAGGAGATCGGTAGGTACCTTAGAAGCTATTGCAGTCGTGAACAACACCGCTGGACAAAATTCCTCCCTTGAGTATGCCCAAAACTCTTTGACTCACTCTTCCACTGGTATGACTCCCTTCCAGTGTGTCTTGGGATACCAACCCCCCCTTGTTCCCGTGGTCTGGCAAACCCTCGTCAGTCCCCGCTGTGGACGACTGGATCAGGCGTAGTGAGAGGGTGTGGGACAGTGCCCATGTCCGTCTACAGAGAGCTGTCAGAACACAGGAGTTCCAGGCCAACAGACGACGACGTCCACACCCTCCCTACCAACCAGGACAGCGGGTCTGGCTCTCTACGAGGGACCTTAAGCTGCGGCTACCGAGCAGGAAGCTCAGTCCCAGGTATGTTGGCCTATTCAAGATTCTCAGACAGATTAATGAAGTCACATACCAACTTGAGCTTCCTGCTAATTATCGTATCTCTCCGTCCTTCCATGTCTCACTCCTTAAACCCGTCCACCCGGATGCCGACCCCAATGCCGAGAACCAAGAACCACCACCACCACTGGATGTAGATGGTTCACCAGCTTACAAGGTGAACGAGTTGCTGGATTCAAGACGCAGGGGGGTCAGGGGTCAGCTCCAATACTTGATGGAATTAGAAGGGTTATGGACCTGAGGAGAGATCATAGGTAGCTGCCCACATCATCCTGGACCCGTCTCTCATTGAGGACTTTCATCGAGCCAGACCCAATCGACCAGCACCACGACCAAGGGGACATCCACGTAGAGCGTCAGGAGGCGCTCCTAGAGAAAGGGGTTCTGAAATGCCACACCAGCAGAGGGAGCCCTCGCCTGAATTCTGACTGTGTGCCACTCCCTCTGCTCACTCTACAGTCACTTCCTGTTTGGCAGCCATTTTAAGCATGGCATGACCAAACAGGCCTTGCGAAGTATTGCCAGCTCTACTGCCTTACCAAGCGTTTGTATCTACTGTCTGTTTACCTTGTGTATGACCATTTGCCTGCTTTCTCTGATTACTGATTTTTGACTTGGCTGCCTGTTTGGATTGCTTTTGTGTTCGACCATCTTGCCTGCCTTTTCGACACCTGCCTTTGGACTATCCCTTTACCTGTTTGCCTTTTTGGACTGTTTTTTTTTTTTTTTTTTTTTTTTTTTTTTGTGGTTTTGACCCTTTGCCTGGCTTCACGCTCCTTCTGGACTGTTCCTAATAAACTTCAGCACATGGATTCCAACACGGCTTCCGCCTCCTCATTACAGGATTGTGTTTCATCCATCAAAATCAAAATTTGTTTACATTTACAAAATACACTTAAGTTGGTCAGCGAAAACATCGGCAATATTTTCTTTGAACTTTTGTCAGTTAAAGGTTTAAGAGAATTCTTCAGATTCTTGATTATATTGCATTTTACAAAATGTCCCAACTTTTCTGGAAATGGGGTTGTATCCATTTTACCACACACAACTAATGAACACAGTAAATGTAGCACAAAAGTATTGTGAAAGCAGCTATTTGTACAACAGTTGGAAAGTGTTGAGAAATTCATGTTCCATCTTGTGGCCCAATCCTTCCTAAGAGAGTCATGTTTAGGGAATCAATGATAAATAGTTCTCAACTATAATATTTCATTAAACAGTGACATTAAAAACTGAAACATGATGACTAGGTAATATAATTTGAGAGTGTACTCTTAAACCTTGGCAGGATTAGATGAGCAACCAAATCTATCATGAAAGATCATGTCATACACAACAGTATGTTGGAAATGTCATGTATGGCAGAGCCAGCAGCCAACTGAACCATGTCATGTGGTTAGTTGAGTCATCCTGTGTCGTTATCAGCAAGCAGAGGACTGTACATGTAACGTAAACATGGCAAAGCACATTACAGGCTTTAATGTTCTTCCTGTGGCAGATTTATGTGGCACTTTCATTGTGCCTTGCATTGTGGATCTGGTAGAACAATATTTTATTGTTTTCCTTTCATATTGCCTATGATTAGAGGAAAGACAATAAATTAGTTTGACAACCTAAAGCTGATGATGTTATATACCAGCAATGTTCCTGTAAAAATTACAGGCTGTCCTGTAATGACATAGCGTGACTTTGTGAAATCTATTGTTGTTTGGATTATGAATCTTCTTTACCAGTAATCCTGCTCTGATTCTTGACAGTCAATTACCATTAGAATACATTAGATGTCTGTTCCTTGTCTTCTTTCGGTACCTCCAAGTACTGTTTCATTTTCTGTGACAGTTGCTATTGAAGCCAGGCATCAGGCTGAGTTTATTTGTTTACTGAATTTTATCCCTCATGTTTTTTCAAAGATTTTTTTTTACCACAGTCACTGTATATTTTTATTCATTGTTCATTTTTTTATTCATATATATTTTATTTTCAATTGCTCATCAGAGAAGAAACCTTTACTTGAATCAAATTACCACAATTTATACTTCACTTCACTAAACAATACCATTTCCCAAAATGTAACACACATTTGCAAACATTTAGGGAAATAGGAAGTTTCAGCACATCATGCAGGGAAATTAGTTGAATAAGGCTATAGAGTTTTGTGTAAATCAAGGATCAGTGACCTCATTGGTCATTTATGTTGTATGTAAATAGAAAAATGGACCTATTCTTTGTTTGTCTGTGTCAATTATAGTTATGCAGCATTGAAGATGTGTGTGTTGCTCAATTAATAACCCATATATATATATACAGTGGAGAAAATAATTATTTGATTCCCTGCTGATTTTGTAAGTTTGACCACTTACAAAGAAATGGTCTATAATTTTTATGGTAGATTTATTTTAATAGATAGACAGAATATCAAGCAAAAAAAAAAAAAAAAAAAAAAACACTGTACAAAGGTTATATATTGATTTGCATTTCAGTGAGTCATGTAAGTATTTGATCCCCAAGCAAAACTTGGTGGAGAAACCCTTGTTGTCAAGCACAGAGGTAAGACGTTTCTTGTAGTTGGTCACCAGGTTTGCACACATCTCAGGAGGGATTTTGGTCCACTCCTCTTTACAGATCCTCTCTAAATCCTTAAGGTTTATTGGCTATCACTTGGCAACTCAAAGTTTCAGCTCCATCCACAGATTTTCTATAAGATTGAGGTCTGGAGACTGGCTAGGCCACTCCATGACCTTTTAATGTGCTTCTTCTTGAGCCATTCCTTTGTTGCCTTGGCGGTATGTTTCGGGTCATTGTTATGCTGGAAGACCCATCCATGACCCATCTTCAGTGTTCTGGCTGAGGGAAGGAGGTTCTCGTCCAGAATTTTACAGTACATGGCCCTGTCCATTAGCCCCTCAATGCGGTGAAGTCATCCTGTACCCATAGCAGAGAAACAACCCCAAAGCATCATGTTTCCACCTCCAAGCTTGACTGTAGGGATGGTGTTCTTGGGGTCACAGTCAACATTTCTTTCCCTCCAAACATGGCGAGTCGAGTTGATGTCAAAGAGCTCAATTTTGGTCTCATGTGACCACAGCACTTTCTCCCAAGCCTTCTCTGAATCATTTAGATGTTCAGATGGGCCTGTCCATGTGCCTTCTTGAGCAGGTGGACCTTGCGGGCACTGCAGGATTTCAATCCATTGCGGCGTAGTGTGTTACCAATGGTTTGCTTGGTGACTGTCCCAACTGCCTTGAAATCATTAACAAGCTCCTCCTGTGAAGTTCTGGGCTGATCCCTCACCTTTCTCATGACCATCCTTTCCTCATAAGGCAAGATCTTGCATGGAGCACGAGACAGAGGGCAAATGATGGTTATTTTGTATTTCTTCCGTTTCCAAATAATCGCACCAACAGTTGTCTCCTTCTCACCAAGCTTTTTGCTGATGGTCTTGTAGCCCATTCCAGCTATGTGCAGGTCAACAATCTTGTCCCTGATGTCCTTTAACAGCTCTTTGGTCTTGCCCATGGTGGTGGGAGAGGTTGGAATGGAAGATACAGATTCTGTGGACTGGTTTCTTTTATACTCATAACAAGATGACATTAGGAGTACTTTCTTACAGTAACAGGACTAATCTGTGTTCGACATGGGCACATAAACAATCTGTGGGAGCCAGAATTCTTGCTGGTTGGTAGGGGATCAAATACTTATTTCATTCACTGAAATGCAAGTCAATTTCTAACCTTTATATAATGTATTTTTTTCTGGATTTTTTTTGTGTTTTTTTTTGTTTATATTCTGTCTCTATCCGTTAAAATAAATCTACCATAAAAATTATAGACCCTTCATTTCTTTGTAAGTGATCAAACTTACAAAATCAGCAGGGGGTCAAATAATTATTTTCCCCACTGTACCATCAGACAAACACAGGCAAAACACAATAATAAAGTCTAGTGTGCTGTTTCACAGGCCCAATACAATAACATAAATGTGAGATAATGTTTAAAATAAAACAAAAGGTGTATTCAGACAATAATTGTGTTTGTTTCCTCCAAAATAATCCCAGATTGTATTGTTTTTTATAATAATTTCATAATAAAATGTAGCTACACCTTTAAAAGCACTGCGTTGACAATATGAGTTTTTTTTACAGCATTTTTATTCTTCATTCATTTGGCTAAATATACAAAAATTACAATAGATTTGAACAACCATGGAGACGGTGCACAATGGGTGAATAAATAACATTAACTACGACAATCTATGGACCAATAAATCATGCAGACAAATACGAGAATGTGTAGCTTCACTTGTCTACGAAGGGCTAAAATGAAAACGAGTTGAAGCAAAACAATATTCTCTCATTGTTGTCCTTTTTTATATTGATAAACTTGATACTAAGTAAGGTAACGCTGACGTCAACAACCTATCTTCATGTAGGGAAAAAGTAGGGAAAACAGCCCGGTAAGTGACAGCCTCAGTGACCAATGGCGTTGTCCGCAGTCTCTGTTCTTTAAAGATTCCACCAATGCGCGTCGAGGAAGGGAGGGGGTGAGGCAATTGGGCGTCGAGGCGAAGTTAGGTTGACGAATGGCAACCAGCAGAGGACTACGAGTTAAAAATTGGATTATTTGATCATCTGACTGGCTTTAACGTTACATGAGCGGACTCTGAGCACGCTAAGGGGAAACCGCAGATGATATTGTTGATTTTTGAGGCCGCCGTTCCGTTTGGATGTGTTTCGGAAGACCCTCGCGTCTCGCGCATAGGTCGCGCGACAGATTAGCTGCGGCGTGCTGAGACCGAGTTCAAGAAATCACAAGTTGCACGCGCGAGAGGAAGACCCTTCCGCGCGATTGTTATTGCTGCCCGCCGAGAAATTTGGACATTCGGATCTCCTGCTGTGACGTAGTTGGCGTTTCGTGACACATTGTTAATTCAGTTGCAGTTACATCTGATGAAGGAGGCCCTAAAGTACCTGCTTAAATAATAATAATTTCATATTAATGGATGGCAGCCACTGCATATTTGACAGATTGAGACATTTTTTAATCGGTTGATTTTTGTGTTCAGTTCAGTTTCCCAGGACAACCAGGCTATTGAAAAAACTTATCATCCACGTTTCCGATTTTCGTGTCATTCAAATTTATTTGAATTATAATACGTGGTCAGGATTTACTTATGGCTTTTGATAGTGGAATTTGCTCATCTGTCTTGAATTCATCGCCTCATGGAGTTTCAGTATTTCACGTTTGATAGGATGTAAAGTCACATCTTAAGCACCAAAGATGATGGACTTTATTGTAAAATACTTCAGCTACTAGTCCAATGCTTCATAACAAAAACAACCTGGATGTCTAAAACCTGTTAACTGAGACTGTCTTATTTATTCATAATATTATTGATTACGCTTGCTACTTAAATATCCATATTGAGGATTTGCTGTGAATGTCCTTTGAATCTCCAACAGATGGTAAAACTTCATAGACACTTCTCAGAGCATCACTGGTTTCAGAAACGTCTCAATGTCGGTGGATGAAGCCAAGTTAAAAAGTTTTGCTTTTTACACATAGGAGAAACGATTACAAATAAGCTGCACTGAAAGTAAAAGTGTATTGAGTAAAAAAAATCCGGTAAAAATGGCAAGTGAATGCACCTACAGTGCTCAGTATGACACTGATGACACCTTTCGCACTACTAAACTCTCAGCGGACGAGCAGCGGGAACGCGCGGGTTATGTGAACGGCGGCTGCGCGCCCCTCTCGTCTTCTGCCTTCTTCGAGGTCATCGGCGGCTCTCTTTACCGTAGAAAGTTGGAGAAGGGTTTCGTCCAGTACCGGGAGGTGCTGGCTGAAGACCAGCGACTTCAGTCCATAGCTACTTTCCACGAGAAGAGACCCGGCAAGTCGCACCACACCCTGGAGGACACATACAGACTAGTGGCCGAGCACTATTGGTGGGAAGGTTTGTCATTTTTCTCTTATGGTATTATTTTGTTTTTACTACGGATACATTTTAAGTGTCTGTTTTTAGTTAGTTTTATATCTGAAATTTGAATCAAATCATCATTATGGAAGTTTGTACATGTTTTAATGAGTTAATTTATTCAATTATTTAAAATTATGTAAGCATATATCATGTATTCATGAGAGTTGTCGATTTCCTGCGAGACGTGCAACAGCGACTATTGGCGATCCAATAATGTTTATGTAAATAAGCAGTGCAAGTACCATCGTGACACATTTGAAATACTGGCATGAAATAAAAATTGACAGTTCTTATTTTCTTTTTATGCAATATTGGACTGTTTACCGGTATTATAAATGATTTATCCGTGCACATCCATTATTTTTTTTTTTTTTTTTTTGTTTTGTTTTTTAAATTCATATGCCCTTGTTATCTTTAATCAAAACAATCTCCCCTCCCTCTTGCAATGGCATCTCTTTTCTGGTGACGTGTTTACTAGAGCGAAGGCGGGACAACCTGCCACTCACATGTGATCACAGCAATTAGCAAAATATAATGATCCATTCAATTCCCAATGTACAAAAGTTCTACCCTACAGCTTTTTAAGGTGATTAAGGTGGCTCTGATAGCATTTTATTTACACAGAAACTTTAATTGGAGGTGTATTAGAGTTGGCTTGTTTTAGAATGACTTTTATGCTGCATTGCATCCTTAAGGTGGATTTGGAGGTGGCAAAGCTCTCCCTCAGGGCCACCTTATCTCGATACTTCTTATGATGTTTATAATTCTTAAACTGCTTTTGGAATGTCAGATCTCATTTAGTTATGCTTGGTATTAGATGACAGCTTTGTGATTAAGTATCTAAACTGGTAACTGAAAGGTTTGATATGGGTTGATTGAGCACTTAAGACACTTAACCTTAGGTTATTCAAGGAGCACTGAACCTGTAATTTGTGTATTAAAAGCTTTGGCTAAATGGTTACTTGGTGAATTTATTACTGAGTGGATATCAATGTTAGAGAGGTAAAATACACTGACCAAAAAAATCCTCAGAACTGCTTGATAGTTCAGATCATTGGTTGAGCTCTACAATTATAGCCAAATGCCAACTAAACTTTAGATTATTTTAGTAATTGATTTTCATCCAAGGGTTTGTAGATTGCTGACAGTATTCAGTTCAATCTACTGTCCATTTATTTCAGGGACACAGTCCCACTGGAATAGAGGTTAGTGTTTTGTCAGCTGACCAGTCATATAAAAGTATATATCTAAAATATAAAATCTCTTCTGAGGGTTCAAACTCACAAACTCTAATGTAGATCTTTAACTCCTAAGCCATACTACTCCACAGTCCTCTGAGAACTGTTTGGAGTGAACTGTTGCTTATCTCACTCTCATTGGCAAGTCAGGACTTATTGTGATGGGAGTAATAATCTGAGCTTTTGGTGTGCTGCTTCATGTTTTCTCTGAATTGCACCATGAGTGATTTCTCAATACAGCTTTTTACGGCTGTTGAACAGCTGGGTATTTTTCCCTGTGCCACAAACACCTTAGTTTGCCAAATTAATTTGTTACAAACTAGAAAAACGAGTAAGCCTAATGAGGATAATATGCCCATGTCTAATTTGAGTTTGCAGTTGTGGATCAAATTTGAAATTGCTGATGACTTGTTGATTTTGTTAGGTCATTAGCAATGTTAATTTATAAAACTGAGAGTGGAATATATGAATGTATTTGGATGAATTTGTATCCTGATTTGGCAAATTGGCAAATTGGTAAAAAGAAGATTTCAAAGTAACATCAATTTTCATGTCACAATTCATTCTAATATCGTTTAAAGACAGATATTTATTTGGATTTTCCCTCTATTTTACCTGGAGAATAAAATGCTACAAAAGCATGTTTTAGCCTTATTATTCATATCTGCATTTATATATTTTTTTAAGTGAAATCAAATATAATATATACATATACATTAAAAAAAAAAAAAAACTGTTTACCAAACTTAACCACTTTTTACATTGGCAAGTTTCTCATTTAACTGGAGTTGACTAGTGCAATACTCCTAAGAGATGATTATGACAGATATTTCTGTTTAAAATTGTGTTATTTTCATTGCCAAGCAAAAAATTCACCTGCTGTGAATTGAGATTCCTACACTAGATGTCAGCTGATTTAGTCTATGTAATGTGAAAGTGAAAGAGAATGGGTAATGCCCACGCAGAACTGAGTTACTTGTGGAATAGGAGTGGTCTGATAGCACTGACTTTCTTTTTTGCACTAACACACATCAAAACATTCTCTGTAATAATTTTGAAAAAATGTATTTTTTCTTTTAGGAATGTATTTTCAGGTCAGAGACTATGTCTTTGGCTGTGAGGAATGCCAACGCAGTCAGTCTGAGAGATCAGCGGTAAGACACTGTTTTTAAACCTATTTATCCACATTTCAGTCAGGATTACTGTTTTGACTTTATCTCTTACTTTCACTTTGTCTAGTGTTCCGATGTGGGACTTATCTCCAGGATGGTGGAATCGCATAGTCATCAAGTCTTGAGTAAACTTAATAGCCAACGGGAAGCAGGGCTCTTCTGTGATATCACGCTGAAAACTGGTGATGGCCAGTCTTTCGTCGCCCACAAAGCAGTCCTTGCCTCAGTGAGCGAGTACTTCCAGGAGTTATTTACCGAAATGGACTCAGCCACAGATCCCCAGTCACATGTTGACCTCACAGGTATGGGTGCAGACTACATATTCAAGTTAAACCAGTTTCAAAATCACTGTGTTTGTTTACATTTGTATTAAATTAAATAGGCCATTATTGAAATTATTGAGCATATTTTATTCATTAAGGTGAGCCATTGTACTCTTCTCTGATGCTTTGAGTTGTTTAAAGTTTACTTGTTACAGGGTTCCCACAGGCATAGGAAACCTTGAATATTAGGGAATGTTAAAATTGTAATTTCCAGGACTGGAGTCATAGGAAAGAATATATTTTCATGGAATGTTCTGTACTATTTATACCAAATTAATTAATGTAATGCATTCCAGTTCATCTCATTCACCCCTACTTTACAACTGAACCTGCCACAGTTCCAGTAGAAAATCCTTAACCTCTAGACTGTCATTATCCTATTTAAACACACTTATATCTTTTATTTTATCATTCAGGGCAATAATCATTTATCATTTATGGTTTCTCATACAGGTTTCAGTGAGCAGAGCCTGCTTGCTTTACTAGAGTTCTCTTACACTTCCACCCTCAATCTGAATCTGGACATCCTGACGGAGGTTTGTGCCATGGCCCGCCATCTACGCATGTGGCCTGCCCTTGAGGCTTGCTCTGCTATCAAAAGGGAGCGAGAGACTTGTCAGTTACATTCCAGAATGCACAGTACTCCTGGTGAACCAAATAATTCAATGCCTGGACCTTTCAGGAGAGACCACTCCTCAGCTTCAGGAGTAGGACTCAAAAGGAAGAGAGAGGATGAGGAAGGAGAAGGCTCTGGGTCTTCCTGGAACATCCAAGCACAGTACAGTGAGCAGATTATTGATAAGGTAACAGATGAATCTGAAACAGAAACCTCAAATCCTCAAATCCAACGGCAAGTCCCGTTCAGTTTTCAGGTTGAGGAAAATGGCTTTCCATGCAGCCCAAATCGCAGAATGAAGCTCATGGACTTCAAATCTCCATCCTGCAAGAAAAAAACTGCCTCCCGCCCCACATCTTCAGTCATCTCAACATCTCCTTGCACCTCTACTCGTTCTTCCTCTCCATCACGCCGTCTGCTTCGTTCTTCACCTGGCGCTGCACTTGCTCTGCGCAGACTCCTGCCCAAAATTGACCTCTCCACTAAGAGAAAGAGGAAGTCCTCTTCTTACCGGGCATATAAGCCTCAGTGTGAATTCTCAGTGACTCCATCCCAAACTCAGGCAACTTCTTTGACCCATGATACCTCAGTAAAGGTAAAGGAGGAGTATGTGGAGGAGAAGGTTTGTAACAAAGTCCCTCAAGAAGAGGTGCACAGTCCCCGTGCTCAGGAGAAATACCGTCTTCTTAGCTTCCTTGGCTTGCAGAGGAAATCCCTGGTGCCCGGTCCAGAAGAACTGTCCGGTTGGGGGCAGAAAAAACGACTTAGGAAGTTAAAAGTTAGTGATTATTCGCTCACAGCACGGCGGAAACCTCGTGCACAAGGCGTCCCATTGGGATTCGGAACCAGTTTAGGGGTGCTTGCTGCCGTTAATCCTTCTCTGTCTCTCTGTGACATGAGCAGAATGGACTTGCTGAACAGACCAGTGAAAGTAGAACTCCAAGAATCTTGGAACCAAGAAAGGTCCAAAAGGAAAAGAAATGATCCTGTGCAGCCAGTTGCAAGAGCTACACGTAGCAGGTCATTGCTGCACACAGACTCCAATGTAATCGATCAAACGCTCAGACGTCACCATAAAAATCAAGATAAAGCACCTTCCCAACCTGCACGAAGAGGTAGAGTACCAGCACACAATGCCTCTCCCCCTTCAAAAAATACTATGCTCAGGATAAAACAAGAATCTTCAGACAGTGCCATCCTGCAACCTATTCACCGTCGCAATACTGTCTGCAGCCCCCAGGCAACTCCTCCTAAAGCACCAGGACGTAGGGGTCGCCCACCAGCAGATCGCACAGTAAGGGTAGCCACAACAAATTTGCAGCACACAAAGCGGCACAAACCTGGGCGTCCCCCAACAGTTAAACCTAAGAGTTCAAAACAAATAGAAAGCAAAACAAAATGCAACCGTACTACAGGAGTGCCACAAGTAAAGCACAGCAAAATTGAAAGAGGAACACAGGTGAAGGAAAACAGAAAAATAAAGGAACATTCAAAAAGAAAGGACAGTCCTGAAGTTCATTATGGTGTCATGAACTGGGATGCTTCCAACCATCTTCACAGCCATCCCCTTTACAAAACGATAAAGGAAGAGCCAGCTGACCCCTTGCCCCTAACCCAGCCATTCCCAACCAGTGATCCCTCAGACCTGGGTAAGCGTCAGAGCAAACCTCCTGTCAAACTGTTGGATCAAGGCTTCCTCTTTGGCTTCTGTCGGCAGCCAAGTGGCATCAAACGGGAGGAGGAGAGCATGGACATCTACCTGACTCGGTCGGTCTCTCATGGAAGTAGTTCCCATTCATCACCTGGCATGGGGAGAAGAGATCGGGTGAGGGCCAGGATTATGCCAGATCGGACAGGCCTAAATGGGCCTCACTGGGCAGGACTTGGCAACAGGCACTCGCCCTTTTCCCAAAGGATTGCTATTCGAGTGAAGACAGAGAGAGATGAAACCAGCGTGTCCCAAGGTTCGCAGGTTAGCCGAGTTTCTAGACACCCCCAAGTCAGCAAGAGGAGCTGTAAAGTCAAGAAAGAACCTACAAAGACAAAGGTGATAAAAGTTTCCCTAAGGCTAGCATTTGGTGATGTTTAATCTTATGACAAAGGCATGTTATGTAACTGTTTTGTAAACTTGTATGCAGTCTGGTTCAGGGAAGTAGTACTCAAATGTCAATCGTTGGAAAGAATGATATTAAATTTAAACTGGTAATAAATATAAAATGACTCTTGGAAAAAAAAAAAAAAATTCTCTGTTTTGTCTTCATAGAATGTAAGTAAGCTGCTTCCTCTGAGCAGTCGCCGTTCCGTCCTACTGGAATCCATCCGACGGGCACGTCTGAAACAGCAGAAGAGTCCTCACGGTCGGGCCTCCAGTGGAGCACATGCTTGCCTGCAGTGCAGAGCCACCTACAGAGACTGTGATGCCCTTATTATGCACCAGATCAAGCACATTGAAGGCAAACACTGGCCCTGTCCGGTATGTATCATGTCTCCTAAGATCCTGAAGGTGCTCCCTTCCCTTCCCAGCAATGTGCCTGTCTATTGTACAAAGCTATAATAAAAGGAGTGGTAGAGCTGATTATTTGCTCTTATTGTAAAAAGTACCATCAGAGCTGTGACAAAGCCGTTTGCACGTCCAGCATATTGACTAAGCAGCACGGGTTTGAATCCGGCTCGCAACATCTCTTAAAGGGTTAGTTCACCCAAAAATAAAATTTCTGTCATTGAGTACTCACTCTCATGTCGTTCCACACCCGTAAGACCTTCGTTCATCTTCAGAACAAAAATTAAGATATTTTTGATGAAATCCAAGGGTATATGAACCACACAAAGGCAGCAACATCATTGAGGTCCAGAAAGGTAGTAAAACATCGTTAAAATAGTCAGTGTGACTACAGTGGTCAACCTTAATGTTATGAAGCGACGAGAATACATTTTGTGCGCAAAAACAAAACAAAAATAATTACTTTATTTAACAGTTTGAACTGTTGTCATACGTAGTTGACGTAGTGAACTCAGTGCAGGCTTCCTTGTTTACGTCCAAACGCTGACTCAGTATTGGCCGAAGCTGAACACGTGAGCACATGCATGTGATGCTGAAGCAGGAGCCGGCCAATAATGAGTCGGCGTTCAGACGTAAATAATGAAGCCTGCACTGAGTTCACTACATCAACTACGTATATGACAACAGTTCAAATTGTTGAATAAAGTAATTTTTGTTACTACCTTTCTGGACCTCAAAAGGTGCAATGACGTTGCTGTCTATGTGTAGTTCAGATACCCTCGGATTTCATCAAAAATATCTTAATTTGTGTTCCAAAGATGAACGAAGGTCTTACTGGTTTGGAACGACATGAGGGTGAGTACTTAATGACTGAAATTTTATTTTTGGGTGAACTAACCTTTTAATTCCATTTTTCCTTGCACACTCCATAATTTCAGTCTACTCTCTGCTTAATAAAAATTGACAAAAGACCACAATAAAAAAAGCATCTCAATCATCTAACGGTTTTCCTTTCCCTCTGACTTTGTACTTCTATATCTGTTTTTTTTTTTTCTCTCCTATTTTCACATTTAATTCTCTCTTGCAGTTGTGCAGCAAGACTTTCTTCAGACAGAGAAATGTGAGGAATCACATAAGGACACATAATCCCAAGCTCTACAAATGCCGCCAGTGCATTGCTGCTCAGTGAGGTCAGTCTGTAATCCACAGACATCTCTATATTTCTGTTGATTTCCATAGTTTTTTTTTTGTTTGTTTCTTTCCATTAGTATTTTAATTTATTGTTTTAAATTTTAGGTGAAAAGACACAGGATTAAATGAAGAGGAGCAAAGCTTTGTTTCTTTAAATATTAACGCTGTAAATACCAAGGATCTGTGATGTATGACAATGAGGTTGAATTTATTAATGTAAATAATGTCATGATGGTTTAAATGGTCCTTTTCCTCACAATAATTGTTATTTAAGTAACTAAGCTGAAGTTGCTTTGCAATTGATAGAGATGTGTTGAACCAGAACTTGAACCCATGGTGTTTTTCTCAGGGGGGCAGAGACTGATGGTCAAGGTTATATATGTATAATGAGAATTGTTTAGAATGCTTTAAATTTGTTATTACTAATTTAATTACTACAGTTGTTATTTCTATTGTTATTATGATTATTTTTTATAAATGGCATAATCTTGAGTGCACTTAATGTTAGCTTTGTTTTGAAACCTAAGAAAGATGCGATTGACTGGGATGTACTTGAATGATGGAGTGGAGCCAGTGGACTGCCCTAAACATGTGGTTGTCTGGCAATGTTTTAGAAAAACTATTACAGAAATTAGTCAGGAATTTTTAAATGAAGGTTGGGTAAATGGAGTTAGTCATTCTAGAAGTCACAAAATGGTTAACCTGCATTGGTGAAATGCCATTATTTGGGTATATACAATTTTGTGAAAACATTTGTTTGACTACAGCTTTTCAAAATGAGACAGTGACTGTGTCTTTTAAATAAGGGAATCCCAAAATGTCTAATGTGATTTTTTTTTTTTTTTTTTTTTTCTCCCCTCCTTTGATAATTCCTTGTCTGACTTTTTATGCATATCCTTCTTTAACATACAATGCAATGGACTTTAATGAAGAAGTTTTAAATGTTAAAGTGTTTTGTCTGAAACACAAGTTTAAAATGTAGAACGACCAAATAGCCATATAAATAAATTTTGCATTTTAAAATTTACACTTTGCTTCATGTGTATGTGTACTTTCAGGTATTTTAGTTTGTTACACTAGTGAATTCACAAAGTAAAATACTATAAAATGTAGAACATATTTTATTATATCATAATTTAATATGCATATCAGTAGTAAGAACATTTTCACCATATTGACTTGCATATTACCTCGAACAGCACTTAATTTGACGTTAAAACATCAAATGTCATAGTTAAAAGAATGTGAAGTTGCAGCAAAATCTGTAGCAGTTTCAGATGACTGATAATCTGAAATGAAGGCACCTAATGAAGATACTTCACACAAACTCCCATTTAAATAGTTGCACAAATTCACACACATTATCAATATTTTTCCTGCGACATGTATGCTTAATATTATGACAGCCTGTGAATGTATTTGTTTACCAACTTGTACACTGCAGATTAACATTTTCTCATTTGTAACATCCGGTCATGATCCATTTTCCTTAATAAGAAAGGACTTGACAGAATTTAAACATAAGACTTCTGATACATTTTGTTGTTGTTGTTTGTTGTTGTTATCAACACTTGACTCCATGTAGAAGAGACCCGAGATCCAGAGGATTCTACAGCCCAGACCCAAAACATTTGTGTAAGTCAAGAGTTGAGCGTTAGTGAGAGGTCATTTTGGGATGGTCATCTGTACTGTTGCAGAGGGCAAAGTAACGTTCAACAGGTAGAGAGTAAACAGCCATTGCCTTCTTAAATTCGTCCAGTGGGCAGTAGACATCACTGCAGCCCGGGATTTTTTGGTCCTGCAGGTATGATCAATAACAGCTTCAAACGTGGATAGACAACACAAAAAGACCTAGCCAGATATAGCATTAAAGCAAAGAAAGATGCTTAATGACAAGCAACAAGTTCTTGCTAATGCTCAGTGATGGGTGTTTGTAAGCCTCAAAATTTTGATTTTAATAATGTATTAGTAAATGTTGAAATGAACACTAACCTAAGATCAATAAATGCAGTAAAAGTATTGTTCATTCTTAGTCTATGTTAACTAAAGTAGTTAACTAATATTACCTAATGAAACCTTTATTGTAAAGCTTTTATTAAGCAAGGACTCATTAAATTGATCAAAAGAGAAAGAGATTTACTAAGTTACAAAAGATTTCTATTTAAAATAAATGCTGTTCTTCCTATTCAAAGTATCCTTTAAAAAAAATTATCACAGTTTCAGCAAAAATGTTAAAAAGCATAACTTTTCAACATTGATAATAAGAAAATTATCAGGATCATGTGACACTGAAGACTGCAGTAAAGGTTGCTGAAAATTCAACTTTGCCATCACAGGAATAAATTACATTTTAGAGTTATTAAAACATAAAACAGTTACTTTAAATTGTAATAATGCTTGACATTATTATTGTATCATTACTGTATTTTTGATCAAATATATACAGCCTTGGTGAGAATAAGAGAATTCATCCATACCATCATACCAACCCTAAGCTTTTGAACAGTAGTGTACATATTTTTAGCATTTTACCTCCTGATTACTGTGTGAATGGTCTTACCTGGCCAATGTAAGATACTTTAACATAGTGCTGGTTAGTTTGACGGTGCTGGTACAGCTCCAGTGTGATGTCAGCTGCATATGGTGGCCATTTCATGTCAAAAACCCCCAAAGCCATGAGACATGGCATCAGTGTGGTGTCATGCACAGAGTACAGGAACAACTTTCTGTATCAACAAAAAACACACAAACAGCAACTCTAAATATCTTGTTTTCAAGAGGACTTTTACACATGTGATCTCTGAGTCTGACCACTGTGAGGCAGCACCTCTCAAGTTTTGTAAATGACATTTACTGTTTGGAAATAGCAGGTAGAGAAGGTTACGCAGTTGTTTAAAAAAATGTTTTGGTAACTTTAAACTTGCAATATGACATTCAAGCTTTATTTTTGAATATGGATTACACAAGCAACATAAACATTTCTTAACCTAAACATTAAAAGAAGTCAAGTTTAAAATGATAAAACAATAGATACGCTGTTCAAAATGAAGACACCTGTCTGGTTTAGAAGTTGGGCCTTGAATTTTGTCCTCAATGTTGGTTAGGAGTATGTGGAAAAGCGGACCCACGCACATCTGTAAATTCTGCCTGAGGACAAACAAAAGCAAATAAACATATTTACAGAGACCTTAAACCATAAGCAACTTTTTACATTCTCTTCTCAAGAATCTATTGCAGGATTCACTGGCCACTCACCTCTTACTGGGCTCATAGATGTAAAACATCATATCTACTGCTCTCTGCTCTACGATACTCCTCCAGTGCTCCAGAGCTGTAGGAAGCGGCAGGCCATGGGTCTAGGATCAATAATGTAACAGTACTGTATTTGAAAAACATAGCCAACACAGATGAATGTGTAGAATGTATCAACAGGGGGCACTTTACCTCTCTGGCCACCATGTCATCTCTAATGAGGATGAAGTCGATACGTTGATGAGGATCAACACCCAAGGAGCTCTGGATGTTCTGGAGGTCTGCAGCAATGTCAGGAAGCGTGGATGATTCTCCCCAACGATGTCTACATTTGATGCACCACAGTCAATCACAGACACATGATGTTAGATCAGTACTGCGAATTTACACTGCTATTCAAAAGTTTGGGGTCAGGAAGATTTTTTTTGAAAGAAATTAATACTTTTATTTAGCTGGCATGATTGATGAAAAGTGACAGTACATAAAACATATATGACAATTTTACAAGAGACATATTTCAAATAAATGCTTTTTTTTTTTTAACTCTATTCAAATAATCCTGAAAAAAGTCACAGTTTCCACAAAAAAAATATTAAGCACAACCGTTTTCAACATTTATAATAAAAATAATAATAAAAATGTTTTTTGAGCAGCAAATCAGCATATTAGAATGATTTCTGAAGGATCACGTGACACTGAAAACTGTAGTATTGATGCTGAAAATTCAGCTTTGCCATCAAAGGAATACATTTTAATTGATTTTAAAATAGAAAACAGTTATTTTAAATTGTAATAATATTTAACAATATTGTTGTATTTTTGATCAAGTAAATGCAGCCTTGGTCAGCACAAGAAACTTCTTTCAAAAGCATTAAAAAAATCTTACCGACCCCAACCCTTCTGGACGGTAGTGTATTTTACCGAAGCAAAGGTCTAATGTTTTCTGTTAATAAAGTATAATGTTATTATTAGAGTATTGTTTAACCAGGATAAAAAAGTACAAACCTCAATAAATAAACAAATAACTAAAGAAAAAATTATTAAATATTTAGGAACATTTAGGAATAAGTAGTTCTTACAATTCTTGGAATTTTAATATCTATTTTATATATTTAAATGTATTTTATTATTATTATTTTTCTCCAAAGAATAATAATAATAATAACAATATTTCCCAGTTAACTTTCCATTGTGAACTATAGTTCAGTTTGAAAGGTTATATTAAGTTAGTTTATTATCATCATTATTATCAAAATATAGCAGGCTTTACCCAATGAGCAGCTTGAGCAGCTTGCATCCATGATAGTTGGGATAGAGGACTTCATTCTCTGCCTTATCAGTGAGGATGGACACAACACCTTAGAGTGAGAGAAAATCAAACATGGAAAGGCAAACACAGGAGTGTGAAATGCTCATCTCATCCATTACTCAACCAAACCACACAAAAAAGCATAGCTGAGCTGCCACCTTACCTGCTTGTTCCTGTTGGAACAGTCCTGCCACCAAACACTTAGCTGACTCAATGGTGCGTACAATGTTGGTAGAGCGAATGCTGTAAATCAACGACAGATAGTCCATCTTACTCATTTAGCTTAATGATGCAATTCAGAGCCATAAACATTCATATAAATTAGGTCCCATTAGTTAACGTTAGTTAATGCTTTAACTTGAGCAATTCGTTTGTTTAAGTATTTATTAATTTTTGTTAATGTTAATTAATAAAAATGCAACTATTCATTGTTAGTTCATGTAAGCTCAAGTCAATTAAATAATATTAACAGATTCAACCTTTAATTTAAATATGTTTTAGTAGATGTTAAAATGAACATAAACTAAGATTAATAAATAAAAAGTTTAATGTAGTTAACTAATGTTAACAAATTAAACTTTACCGTTTTTTCTCCTCAATATAATACAATTTAAGGTGTCATTTTTGCCAGCAGCAAAATGGCGTCGAACAATATAAAAATTTGAATGAAGAATCGTCAATAGCACTCACTAAACTTCTTTAGGGTTGAAAGAAGGTGTGAGGAAGGGCTCTTCCTGTATGTATTTCTTTCGTAACCTCACTCCAAGATCGTACAGCTGTTGCATGCCCACCGTGGTCAGCTGACCTGGATAAGTTCCACCCTATGAAAGCAGGAGCCAAAGTCAGTGTCATTCTTTTTTTTTTGTGAAAAAAAATTGCACAATTTCCATCTAAACAGTTAGGTATGCTAATGTTTACATAATGTCTGACACTGCCATTTACCATCAATCCACTTAATTCCAAACATGCGCTCAAAACATGCCTAAAAATGACACTATATCACTAAAACTATGTGGACATCAAAACAACACAACCATACAGTATGTCTGCTGAGCATTTCATTTCCAAACCATTTGCTCTTTTATTTTCTACTCTTCACAGAAAGCTTTATTATGTTAGAATGTGGCTGCAGAGATTTGCTCTCATTTAAACACAAAAGCATCACTGATGCTGGCAGAAGGGGTTTAGGTTGCAATCCCAAAGCTGTTCAATGGGATTCAGGTCTGAGCTTTGTTGCAGGTCAGTCAAGTTCTTCTACACCAGACTCAACAAACCTTTTTATTTTTTGACCTTGCTTTGTGCACAGGGGCATTGTCACAATGGAGCAGAAAAGGACCCTCGCCAAACTGTTGCCACAAAGCTAGATGCACACAATTCTGTAGAACAGGGATGGGCAATGTCAGTCCTGGAGTGCTGCTGTCCTGCAGAATTTAGCTCCAACCCTGATAAAAAAAAACCTCACCTGCCTGTAGCCTTAGTAATAATGAAGACATTGATTAGCTTGTTCAGGTGTGTTTGATTAGGCTTGGAGCTAAACTCTGCAGGACAGTGGCACTCCAGGACCGACGTTGCCCATCCCTGCTCTAGAATGTGAACATATGAAGTAGCCTTATGAACTCACTGGAATAGCCAAACCTATTAATTAAAAAGAGTTCTGGTCCTTTTTAAACTAATGTTACCTTGCAGTAGACAAACCACAAGCTGGATCCTTTCTGATCCTCTGTGCAAAACACAGTTTCCACTGTATAAGAATGTGGCACATATGCATAAACACAAACTCACCGTCAATATTTTGGCCCTGTAGCTGTCCTCCACAGGAGCTGGGGGTCTGGGTCCCCCCTGCAGGTCTGTAATCATGTAGTCTATTTCTGTGTGAGTGGGTGCTTCAAGTAGCTCAGGGACCCATTGTGCCTAGGGGTGCAGAAACCATGCGTCATACTGGATATAATTGGCATCAACATGTAGACTATTAAAGACATATGACAGTGCCACTGTCTCTGAGTAAAAAAAGCATGCTGTTAAGACTGAGGCTGAGAAATGATTCTGAGACATTTGAACAATTAAGAATAATGCCATATTTGTGCATTCTCTAGATTCTTGTTGGGGTTTTTTGTCCCACCATCTTTTGTATTATTTTTATTATATTTAAATTATTATTCCTATTAAATTATTATTCCCCCCCCCCGCCATGATCACACAACATTACAACTTTGGGCACTGATGTGACACTAATCAGCTCTCTTACCTCCAACACATCTGGTATAGATTTCAGCGGCGTCCTTGCCCCATGTCTGAATAAAACTTGAATTAATTTAAGCTCGTATGGAGAGGGTTCAACTTTATTCTTTTGAAACCAAAACACTGACCCGAGGGCCACTGAACCCATCAGACCCACACGTGCCCACATGATGCACCTGAAAGAGACATGAACACTTGACTTGACATTTTTGGTAAGTTGACATGTCCTGTGTTGTGACTCCAGGTAAAACTGAACAACACTCTACATATTATTTTCTAATTAATATGCATAGAGTTTTATAACCTCAACAATTGAAAGACTATATGGAATGTTTGTCTTCTAAAATTCACTGGTCGCAACACAGGAGCATTTAATACGAACTTAGTTAAACCTAAAATGTGATTAAAACCTAAAAGAAAAGGTGACTAGTTATATCAAATATGCATTTTAACTTAAAATGTTCGTGATGTTTTAAAAATGTTTGACACACGTGTCACCTGTCATACAGATCCACTTATAAGTAATTGTTTTCTTTACAGATCGTATTTATACTTATAATAACATTACAATTAATTTATCACGTTGGATACATGATTTCTACATTGTATACAGCTGTAGCTTACATATATTTTGTTTTTTTGTGTGATATATATATAGGTTATATCAAAAAGTGTCAGTACATTTCCATAAGTGACTCAAACACATCAACTTCTGTCCCATTCAGTAATGCTGCCTGTCATATCAGCAAGTTTCATACGCTCTTGCAAACTGTCAAATATCATGCACTAGTTTTAATCTATTAAGTAAAGTAAAAACATCTAGGTGCACTAGAGAAAGTGCCTTTTAAATATCACCAACCTGAAGGTTTCAGTCCCGGCAAGTTAATTCCACTGGTTTTGCATTGCACTCATTCCTTTTCAGTTTCAGGAAGATTGAACATTACGCCGGCTGACGGTGAGGTGCATTCTGGGATATGTAGTTTCATAGTCTACCTGTTCATTCTGAGCAATAGTGGAAACACCATATTGTAAAACTACATTTACCATACTCATAAATGTATAACTCGTTTACTGGCGTAATGTTCCTCTGCAGAAGGACATAACGTACAGCGTAGCCTAGCAAATAGGCTAGCTAATCTATCTCGTGTTTAAATAGTTTTTGGGGACAGTGTATGAAATAGTCTTCAGTGTATGAAATGTAAACACAACTAGCATGTATACATTAAGAAGGTAAAATATTACACAGACATACATACCGTATAGTCAGAGGGATGACATTTCGGTATGCGGTTGCGAATGAGAGCCTATATTTGCTAGCTCCACAAACTGAACAACGCATATATAAAAATAGCCTACATTGAAATCGCAAATGACATTTAAAATAATAATAATAATATCATTTTATAAAATTAATACAGTAAATCCTATTCAAAAGTCTGCTTAGCTGACGGAGTGTAGGCTATAATGTATGAATGTTGTAATAGCCTACTGGTTTGTAATTATAATGTGCAGAGAAAAAAAACTCCATCACGCATGTATTATTTGTGCTGGGTTTTTTTTATTGTTTTATTGTGTACTGCAAACGGATCAGAGGAAATGAGACACAGTGACTGCAATCAAATGTGAGAAATGAAGTGAAATAAAGCTCAGATGTCATTAACTGTCAAAGAAATATTTCTTAGACCATCTCTAATCCTCTGTCATAATGTATGTCTTGTTCCTAACTGTAAAAATAAAAAAGAAATTGAGATGACTACATCAGGAGACTGAACAATAATATTTGAATGGTCAGTGAATAATTTTCCTGAATCCTGGAACCCTCTGACAGATATCTTGATTGACCCTATGACATTATTTGAATACTTCACATGACATAGGCATATATTGCAGACATCCATGAAAGTGCTAAAGTGATCAAAACAAACCTTGCATTTGAATAATAAGAATGATTGTCTTTGGACTAGTAATGCAGTTACATATGCTAAATTCAAATGACTAATCTTTTAAGCTCTGTTTTCCCTAGCCTTCTTTTCTATTTTTTTATCTACTCTTTCCAAGGCACATTCATATACACAGCAGTCAATATTGAGGATTTTGGCAAGGTTATATATCACTGAATCATTATTGCTGGGAGTTTTATGTTTTTAGCATGTTATATGTTTGGGAGCACATGTTTGGGTTCTTTTAACCCTAACTGATGGACTGTATAGCTTTTCATTTCTTAAACAACCATGTAGGAAGATGTATCATGACCATATATTCCAGGATGACAAAGCTGAGATTCATTAGGCTCAAATTGTGAAAGAATGGTTGGGAGGGAGCATGAAGAATCATTTTCACACATGAATTGTCACCTCTGAGTCCAGACCTTAAATTCATTGAAAGTCTTTGGGATGTGCTGGTCCCTCCCAACCATTCTTTCACAATCTGAGCCAGATAAATCTTGGCTTTGTCATCCTGGAATATGGCCATGATATGTCTTCCTACATGGTTGTTTAAGAACACTCATTAATTTATGACCCTAATTAGGGTTAAAAGAACTGTTCCCAAACATATAACATGCTAGTAACATAATAATCACAGTAATAATGATCCAGTTACAGACTCTTAAGTATAACAGTGACTTTTTTTGGCCAGACAGTGTATATATAATGCCAAAATCATTGACCGCTAAATATCAAAATCATTGGAGAGCTCCTCTGTTTAGTACAGCCTCATTACTGTAACAAACTCTCATGTGTTAATAATTCACATATATTTGTATCCCTGCTTGACTGCAATAAAATATATAAAATAATACACTTCATAGAATTCAGTGTTACTTATTTCAAATATATTTCGGTAAATATGTAGCATACTCACATAAACTCTCTTCTGTAGTCATGTTATTGCTGATAAAATTCATAAACCTTAAAAACAAATCACACAACATGTTTTTTCTTCTTTGTAGTAGTCTGTACAAAGTGCTTTTTTTCTCCCTTTTTTATTGATACTGTATGTTTTAAGATATGTTTTAAGTGCTTTATTGCTTTTTTGGTTCAAAAACAGTGTTTGATTGGAGTGTTTTGAATCACAGACCATAAAAACGTAAATCAAAACAATTCTGAAACTGTGCAAAACTATCCAGTGCTATCTTGTAAATGTCACCAATTTATTTCAGTAGTCCCCTCATCTTCCATCCATCCATCCATCCATCCATCCATCCATTCATTCGGTTATATCAACAGGCTTTAATTCAGGATCACTTGATCCCACCCTATAAAAATCTACATACATTTTAGCAATTACAACAACAGTTTCAATGAAACCAGATTAAATGCTCTGATACAGATTCTCTCTCTGTCTTACTCTCATTATCCATTATCCTTTGATTTATGATGTTATTTAAGCCCAAATGAATGAAATATTCCATCTCATAGTACCAACACACAGGCATACTTATACACACACAACCATGCACACCCCTTATATCCATATCTCTCATCTTAAGGCTAGTTCACCCAGATTGTCTTCCTCTGGGACGTCCTGTAACCCAACCTACACGGCCAGATCACTTGGTTTGACCCGGTTACTACTAGTACCACTGGTCTTGCTAAGCCGGCGCTTGTCTTTGGAGAATCCTGGTTGGGAAGATGGTGTGGAGGGGGTGCTAGATGTCATTTCACCCGGGACTTGAGCCTCAGGGCTCCCATAGCTCATCTGCAGGAAGTCTTCAGCCGACTCCAGGTCATCATGGCTGTGATGATGCCGCTCGGTGGCCATGTTGACAGAGTTCTGTTGGTGGGCCAGGTGGTTGGTGAAAGGCTGGCAGGCTTGATGGATTTGATGAAGATGATGAGAATGAGAATGAAGATGTGGGGGTGATGTTGGACCTTGGCTTGACGCTAGGCACTGGTTGAAATCTGGGGGTGGGGTGCAGGTTTGGGAGGGATGTGGCTGAGCAGTCTCAGGCAGATCCATTGGAATACTTGTCTTGCCAGGTTGGACAACAGAAACAACTTTGTTGTTATTGGGTTTGATGTCATTGACATGTTTGGTGGCGTATTGTCTAAGACATTGCTTGCACTGTTTCCATGCAAGGTAATACAGCTCTAGCACGCTGAGGAGCAGTGAAACAGCCGCCACCACCAGCATGAACACAATGAAGACATTTTTCTCTGTCGGACGGGACATGTAGCAGTTCACTTGGTTGGGGCATGGTGACATGTTACAAGCATAAAGAGCATCCAGAAAGATGCCGTACATCATGTACTGGATCACAATGAAGGTCACTTCCATGACCAAGCGTATTACAATACTCATGATGTACGTCTTCAGCAGCGCTCCCTTCAGGTGGAACTTTGTCTTTGTATCTTCGGCTTTCTCTTTGTGTTCCAAATACTCCTTCTCTCCTTTTCCCTCCTCACCCTTCTCCTCCATCTCCCTCTGCTTCCGCTTCTCCTCTATGCGAACGATATGCATGGCATGGCCCATGTAGATGAGAGACGGTGTTGATACGAAGACAATCTGTAGCACCCAGTAGCGGATATGGGCAATAGGGAAAGCTCGGTCATAACAGACATTGGTGCAACCGGGTTGAAGTGTGTCACACATGAAGTCAGACTGCTCGTCGCCCCATGATGACTCTGCAGCCGTGCCCAGCACCAGGATACGGAAGATGAACAGCACGGTTAACCACACCTTCCCTATTGACGTGGAGTGCTCCTGCACCTCCTCCAGAAAATTACCTAAGAGACTCCAGTCCCCCATCACTCCACGGCAGCACTACTGAGCCAAAGAGAGGAAAGAGAGAGAAGAAATAAACAAAAAATTAAATCAGTTTCAGCATGTTGTCAAAAGTCATGAATTTTCAGCTGTTTTGAAATGTATGGATGATTATTACTGCTGAATATAGCCTAATGTAAGGGGAGACTGCATCTCCTCAAAAATGTAGGCTGTTTAGAAGGAACACAAGTTGATAAAGTTTACTTTTGTTTAAATCAATTTGCCCACTAATGTGCATAATTCAGATCCATATAGTGTATTATTGTTGTTGCTCACGCGGTAGCCCTATCACTGTACAAATCACAATGACACGAATTAGAAGAGGCTCACAGCATAAAGGCGCCTCTCGCTACTAAACTGACCAATCAGAATGCATATTCAGATGACGCAACATCGTTTGCTTCTAAAATTCGACCGAAAAAGGCACAAGGGGATAAAGTGAAATTTGCGTCTTTCCAAAGAAACCATGCTTTTTAATATTTAAAAGAAATTAAATTATATTGAATCAGTCTTGCCCTCAAAAAATAAATAAATAATTGTACAGGCATCTCCTTTAATGTTTTGTGTAGGCTAATACTGTTTTTTTCCCCTCCAGCAAAAGTAGGCTTTTTATTGATTTAGTTATTTAGTTAAAAACGGTTTATACATGCTTATATTGTTTATGTACTTATTATTCAATAAAATTATACTATATTATTCAATAAAAAATAAATTTGTCTCCTGCATAAGCAATCATTGTGACAGGTAACCACAAGCCAATCAGCTTTTAGAATCATTGTAGTCCGCCCTCAAGCCTCCTTGCGGTTAACCAGGTGAAGAGAAACTTTAGTCGATATATCGATGAAATCCAGATTAACGAAGAAACTCTAAGCAAGTGAGACTGAACGACACGGACATGTATACTTTTCACACAGTGAAGGAGAGAAGGATGGAGTTCCTTAACGCATATGTGAGTAGATGTTAGATGGAATGCGTCTCTCCATTCATGTCTAAACGTTTAGTCTGCAGATGGCGCTGCTCTGTCGGTTTATTACATTGCTAAGCACTGTGTTGTTGATTGGAAAGATTAATGCGTCATTCATTAATCAAGACTTTTTAATATATATTATTTATATAAAGGGGATATCACTTGTTTTGAGGTGCGTATTTTTAGTAAATAGATCAAAGTCAAACTTGCTGTAATCTTATAATGGTTGATATCAGCCTCTCCAAAAATTCCCTCACAGGTCTATAAGTGATCCCAACAAATTGCTAAACCCAAAACTTACACACTTCGTTTTCCTCAAATAGGAACTGAACTGAAGGCAACTACAAAACTATTATTAAAACTATGATTATTGATATTATTCTTATTTTTAAAGTCATTTTGTAAGTACTTTTAATCATGCTGCAAACTTGATCCACAAGTTTAACAGAAAGTGTCCAAACAATAACCCAGCTAACAGAATTTTGTTATTAAGAACGTTCTCTGTTGGTTCTGGGAATGTAAAAAATGTCCAGTTTTCTTGACGTTAGAGGAACGTTTTTTTATAAGGTATGATGTTCCTCAAATGTTCTTTCAACTTAATTGTGATTAAAATTCAACATTCTAGGAACGTTGATTTGTAACATTCTAAGAACATAAAAATCCTAATGTTTCCTTAATGTTAGTAGAATGTTATTTAAAGGTTAGTATGGTGTTCCTGAAACATTCTTTCAAACATTCAAAGACCTACTGTGAACAAGCACTGAAAGAAAGAAATAAGAACACAAACTACACTCCACAAACAGCATTACCAGCTTCACTTATTACTTACCAAACTGAATTTATTTCTGTAAGACATTTACAGAAGTTCTTATGGAGAATTAACAGAGGTTTAGATGTTGATGTCCTACTGAAAATGTTTCGTTTGAGGTCACCATCATGGTGATCAGCGTTTGCTTTAGTTGTGCTCTTGACCCTTGACTTTTGTCAAGCTGCTTCTTTATCAGCAATTGCGTTTTCAGAAAACACTTTTGCATTGATAAAGCAGATCAACAAGTCTGGTTTAATAACAGACAAATGATTGCATTAAAGTGGTTTAAACTGCTTTTTCTGTAGTTTTGCTTACTTTTAAAATTGAAATGATATTTGAAAAGGAAGTAATAAACTCAAATGATGTGATAAAATCATTTGTAACACCGAAGTGACTTGTCTAAGATTGTCCAAAACTACTTGGCCTAATAGTTAAATACAACACACTTAGACATCAGCACTCATCATACAAACCTCAACAATGGCGACAATAAAAAATATTCAGCTGCATAATTTATTCATGCCGCAATGCATGTTGGGTAGGGCTGGGCGATACAGCTAAAAAAATTATCACGATATAATGTTTCATATTGATCGGTATCGATAATTATTGAAAACATTTTAGTAGAAAAAAATGTTTGAATTTAATCAATGCATTTTTAATTAAGGCAAACAACAAATAATTTTTAAAACAAAGCTAAATAAAATGTAAACAAATCTTTCTTATATTTTATATGAAGATTAAATAAATAAGTGTTAAAGAAACTGCACAATTTTGGATAAATTGAGATTTTTTTGTTTGTTTGTTTCAAAACGAGATCACAATTCTGAATGTCAACTAAATGAAATAACGTAATTTACTAGAGGTTCTGACAAAATATTAATTGCTGCATTCTTTTTAAAAATTTTAAATATATTTGAATTAATTATTAAAAAAAAAAAAATCAGTTTGGACGTATGATTCAATGACACGACCATAAATACTCTTGTTTCATTATTGGATGAATCAGTGTATTTGAAAGAATCTGTTGAATGAAGATTCAACGTCAAATAAATTTTTTAACAGTCACTTATCGCCACCTGGTGGTGAAACAATGTAATCGATAAATGCGTCATTTTCAGCGCGTTCAAGTTTCTTTCAAAAGCTGATATGCTCTATTTTGATCGATAACATAGACATTAGTATTTATATCTGAACTATAAACTTCAGTACTTCTGTGATAATTTGAATATTTGTAACACAGAAATAAAGCTGTGTGGTTGAAAACACTGTTTGTGCAGCTGTTAATACCTATAAATGACAACTGCCCTCTCAAGACGAACTTTGAAGTAGATCAACTGTAAGACGTAAGGTAACCATGAAACTGCCACACTGACGAGCTGATATGTCCTTTTTTATTCACAATCTGTGTGTGTTCTGATCTCACGTGTCGATTGCGCATCTGAACTCCACAGCAACTTGTTTGCTTGTCACTCGTAGCGCGTCTGTTTGTGATCCAGGGAGTTGTTCATGCAACCGAACTTCATGTCTGTTTACATTTTAATGCATTTAAGTTAAACTATATCGAGAGTTATATCAAAAACATTTTCTATTGTTATCGAATAAGACGTACCGTCGATAAATATCGATATCGTTTTATCGCCCAGTCCTAATGTTGGGAGCCATGAATGTGTTTTGTACGCTGGCATGAAGCAGGTCACCATTGTTGTGTTTCATATGCCTAATGGTGATGTCTGTGAGTGTATAAATGACACAAAACATGTCTTAAACAGAAAGTTAACAATGACAGTGTTATTTATACACTCACAGACATCAACATTCAGCATTTGTAATGCAACAATAGTATTACAAATTATTTTGGTTGAGTTTTATACTTCTCAATAACATTTCAATTTTTTAAGTCAGCAATTAAAGAAAAAAACACTTTAACACAGTCATTTGCCTGTTATTAAAACAGACATGATGATTTACTTTATTAATGTAGAAATGTTTTCTGGAAACACCTGCAATTGCTTAAAAAAAAAAAAAAAACCTCAACAGAAGTCAAGGCTCAAGAGCCCAACTAAAGCGAACGCTGATCATCATGATGGTGACCTCAAACAAAAGGTTGTCAGTAAGACATCAACATCTAAACAACTGTTAATTCTCAATAAGAACTTCTGTAAATGTCTTACAGAAAATTCACTCTGGTTAGTGATAAGTGAAGCTGGTAATGCTGTTTGTGGAGTTGTTTAATAAGATCTTGAATGTCTTTTATCTTCAGTTCATCTAAGGCTGTGGCTGAAGAAAGTTGTAGTTTGTGTTCTTATTTCTCTTTCTTTCAGTGCTTGTTCACAGCAGGTGTTTGAATGATTGAAATAACGTTTCGGGAACATCATACTAACCTTTAAATAACATTCTACTAACATTAAGGAATATGGACATTTTTATGTTCTTGGAATGTTACAAATCAACGTTCGTTGCCTTTTAAATCAAAATAAAGTTGAAAGAATGTTTGAGGAACATTATACCTTATAAAACACGTTCCTCTAACGTCAAGAAAACTGGACATTTTTTACATTCCCAGAACCAACACTGAATATTTAGAGAATGTTCATAACAAAATTCTGTAAGCTGGGAACTTTTTCTCTAAGAATCTAATCTGTTATCATTCAAAGCCTAACAAACTTGTTTTCTTTAACGTGTGCTTGTGCTGTCAAATGCAATGACATTGCATATAAAGGTTTTCTAGAGGTTTTCTATTCTGTGTGTCATGTTATATTGTATATTTACAATATAAGGGCCTGTGAGGGGAGCACTATAACCTTGAACACAGGGGTGACAGTTCTAATTTTAGTCTGGCCTGCCCCATTTTTGGGGTGGGATGGAAACAGGGTCTTGGCAGGGTAGAGCAGGGCAGGGTGATGCCAAGGGCCCTGAGAACTGCCCCTCTGAATGACCCTCTACAGGCCTAGATAGGGTGATCATTTTACCACACTGCAGCTGTTTCCCAACTATATAACGTGTGCCAGCCTTTGTGCTTCTGTTTTGTCCCTGTATGAGTGATGTATCTTTCAGGACACTGCAGGGACTAACTGAACTTCTCATCGCAGAGACAAATCAAACGAGATGACAGGGGTCACTGTTCCTCTATGTATAGTATGACAAACACTAATGTCATTTAAACAACATAACAACAAGGCATCCAGACAATTGTGGGAGGCTGAAAAACCAGACTGTTTTTTTATTCTCTTTTTAAAATTTCTGTTTAGTATTTAAAATCTTTAAACATTTCTTTATTTTCTGTATTATTAAGGTATAAGGCCCATTCACACCAACTATAACGATAAAGATAAAATTCTAAAATTTGTCCACACCACAACTATAACCATAACGGCACAGAGAAACTATATCGTTGGAATCACATTCAGAACAAATTTTTCCAGCTGATAAATGATAAAAACATTGACAGCCAATCAGAATCCATCCTGCTTTAAAGAGATCAAGCATTTAAAGTGGCGAGCGACAAAACTGCAGCATGTGCTTAAAATAAGCGCTGGTGTGATTGCTAATATAGTTATCATTATAGTTATCGTTCTGGTGTGACCAGGCCTTAATGGGGATAAACGGCAATAACTTTACATACATAAGAAAAAATACTTATTTATAATTTGCAATTGATGAAGGTGAACGAATAACTTTTTTTCAGTAACTGTTGAGTGAAAGGATAGTATTTGGGATAAAAAGCCACCATGTTGTTAGGGCTAAAAGTTTTAACCTAGGACGGCTAAAGTCTTAATCAAAACAACTTATTTTACTACCTAAAAGTTTCCTCTCTGTTCCTCTCTAAGGTGTCAAACGTGAGTTCAGGTGTATTAATCTTAAACATTAACATTAACACTGTCCAGTGTTGCTCTGTTTCCCAAAATAACATCAGTAAGCACTGGCTCATTTCCGTAAATGCCACTCCAGCCATGTCAATCTGCCCTTAAATAAATCACTCTAAATTCCAGTCATTCTGTAAAGCATCTTGTATGTCTCCTAAAATGATTTTGTTAATCCTAAATGAAATTCTAACAGCTTAAAAGTTGTAAAAGCAATGTAACAAGTGTGGTATTTTGTCTTTTGCTCTGACACACACATTGATCTTTTCTCAGATTCTTCACATGCCTGTTTTAGTTGTTTTCCGTACTGCCAGTTAAGGGTACCTCGGAAAGGGGTTTCAATTTAATGCTATTTACAGGATGTTGTCACTCGAATACCCATTAAACCTCAAATGTTTTATGAAGCACTATCTGCAGCCACACTAGAGAGTTACCTTTAAAGTCTATGTGTGTGTGTGTGTGTGTTTGTATCTGACTGCCCTCTCACACCCATCCTGTACCAAATCCTAGTACCAGTCTTGCTGGTCTCCTGTAGAATGGCCAAATATGGACAGACAGTTTGAATAGAGGCCCTTCTACTTTTTTAGCAGATGTAAAATAGTCAAAATGTCTGAACTACCATTACCATTACTAACTACCATTAGAAAACACTACCATGTTTTCTTTTGATTTTGGGAAATGTACCATGTAGTTCCCAAATGAACCATGTAGTTCCCAAATGTTTTTTTGTGAAATTGACCCAAATGTATTTAAGACATGAATTTTAACATCATTAATGTCAAGTTCTGGTCTTTAAATGAGCTACTGAAGGGAAAAAGCAAAGGACAATTCATTGAACAATGAAATCTTAGTATAAAGTGTCAAATCTAATAATGAAAATTAGGGTTGTTAATCTTTTGGTACCTGACAATTCGATTCAAAACGATTCTTAAGGTCACGATTCAATTAAAAATCGATTCTTGATCGTATCTCAGTTTAATATATGCATGGATTTGATTCTACTTTACTTTTTGTGTTACTTTTCCTATTTGCAGTAGACAGTTTATTAGTTCTTGAAGAAAAAAAACCCACTGAATTAAATGTAAACCTTGAAATTTATTAGGTTTTTCTTCCCATTTTAGTCAACCCAATATTATAAAACAAATGCCATTTAAGATGACTGCAGTCATTACACAGATGACTGGCAGTCTTATGTAATAAAGCAAGGCAGGCCATTTTATCTTACTTTAGATATTAAAAATAGGAACAAAGAAGAAAATTACAAACAATAGGACAAATACAATAGAAAAAATTGCAAATAAAATACAAATAGGTTTATTTAACATGTAGTAAGAAATACTGCAGAAATTGAATAATCAAATGTAAAAATGAAACACTATATAGTCTTCACTGTATGAATTAAATATAAATTGATTCATATTAAATATAAAAAAGTGATTCAGTCAAAAGCATTGAGTTATTTTTTATATTAACATTAATAAAACAGACGGCAACAGTTAATGAGGCTGCTGTCCCTTTAAGAATGAATGCATGGATCTAATATACTGTTACACATCCGATTTTCTCCCAACTGTTTACGTTCACGTATGGACATAACAGACTGTGTTTATGTGAATACTCAACACAGTGTGCATTTTGGCATAATTGTGTGTGTATTTGACCATGTAAGCATAATAAGCAGTGAAAGAGAACTGATTTCGGGATCACATGCATCTGAGAGGCAACATCTGTGCTCGCGCTTCAACTGTGTGTCCGTCAGTGCGAGTACCACATTGAGTCCTTTTTCGTGGCTTATTGTGATTAATAACATTCTAACATGGCAATAACTTTAAGTAGTACTGCAAAATTAAAGAAGTTTAACACTTTTTAAAATTTGTGATTCGATGCGAATCGGTAGAACGGCGATTCATATATGAATCGATTTTTTCGAATCGAGGTTTTTTTTTTCAGGCTTTATAAACATTAGTCTGTCTTACAGAATGAGTTTCTTTTATACACACACATTTGACAAATGTGCAATCTAGTTCACAGCATTTTTGTTATGATGTTTGCTGTCCTGGATGCTAATGATGCATGCAGTTTTTGGATTTATTAATTTGCTTGTATTTTAAAATCTAATCTAAAATCTTTTCACATTAGATGCTTTGGAAATGACTGTCATTCAGTGATGTGAACTCAGCAACCCTGTGTGCGTATGTTGTGTTGGCAAAAGCCATTTAGAATGGCATTGGTGGGAACGGAATCTTAGACATTCAAAAAAAAAAAAAAAAAAGAAGAAGAAGAAAAAACAGGAGGAGGACGGAAATACCCATCTGATTCACACTGACTGGGCGATCTCTGTTGCCAGTATGTGCTCTCTCTCCTTCTGTCTCTCCATTTTCCTTTTCTTCTTCTCTTAGGAAGCAATTTCAAACAATATGATTTCCTCCAGACTTGCTACTTTAAAGGAAACAAGTCTCTTAGGGTCTCCAAGTGCAAGGGTGTTTACTTTCCCAAAGAGAGCAAGAGAACGACACGAGATAAGAGTTCATTTGTGCTGATTATTCTGCATCTGGTTAATGCATAAAATCCTAAAACCCCAAAAGCTCTTATCATGAGGTATTATGAAAGGTCAAAGACTGCTGTATTTCTTGAAGGCAGCAAACAATGGGACTTCAGTGCACACACATGGGTTGCTGAGATGAATGACAGACAGGAAGAACTTTCACCTGCTCTCATATGATTTTCTATTTGTAAAAGGAAAGACTTGACATTGGTTACTGACCTCAAAGGTTATATATATATAAACATTACATCAGTAATGACTTGCATTAAACATCCATTTTCTGGCCTTTTTAAACAATTTGATTTGGAAAGGTGCTTATGGATCAGGATCTGAGAAGCTTTTCAAAACTCTTCCTGAGCTTCTTTTAAATTGTTTGTTAGGAATCATCAGAGCTTCCCTTAACCCTCGAGGATTCTTTAGCTGTTCTTTATGACTCTAAGCCACTGTCAAACATTCAATAACAAAAATAAACTTAGAATAACATGCAGCCTCGTGCCTCCATTTGCATCAGTTTAACAAGCTGGGAACATTGCCACGACACCTTTGAAACATTCTAGTAGCACTTCACAAAGGTGCCAGGCACTGTTGGCAAGTGATGGCATGCTGGTTTTTCTCACAGTGATCATGTCGCTGCGGGCACACCGATACTCACACCATAAGAGGCTCTACAATGCCCACGCATGAGACTGACCCCTTAACTCTGAATAAATATTTATTTAAGCCCTTTCCCCTCAACCTGATGTCAGGGACTACCAGAATCAGCATGACACCGCAGACTGTAGTCACATCTTTATCCCAATATAACCAGAGTTGTAAACTAGGCAAGACACAAAGACAAACACTGTGGTTTATATAGATCTGATTATAAGTTTACCCCTTGCAGAATAGCATGATGTTTATCATTTTTTTCAAATAAGAGGGATCATAAAAATTGCTTTTATGAATGAATAAATGAAGTTATTGCCACAGAAATGTACCGTTTAAAAGTTTGGGGTCAGTAACTTTTTGTTGTTGTTGTTGTTTTGTTTTCAAAAAATTAAAGTTTTATCCAGCATGAAACATTAAAGGGTTAGTTCACCCAGAAATGAAAGTTCTGTCATTAATTACTCACCCTCATGTCGTTCCAATCCCGAAAGACTTTTGTTCATGTTTGGGACACAAATTAAGTTCTTTTTGACGAAATCTGAGAGTTTTCTGTCCCTCTATTGACAGCCTTTGCAACTGGAAGGTTTCCAGGATTGGAAAGACATGAGGGTGAGTAATTGATTTAAATAGATCAAAAGGGACAGGAAAAACATTTATAATGTTACGATTTCTATTTCAAATAAATGCTGTTCTTATTATCTTTCTGTTCAGCAAAAGATCCTGAAAAAAGCAACACTGTTTTCAACATTTGATATTTTTTGAGCACCAAATCAGCATATTAGAATGATTTCTGAAGGATCATGTGACATTGAAGACTATAGACTATAGAGGACTTTGTCACCACAGCTTTGGAATAAATTTAATTTTAAAATATATTAAAATACAAAATAGAACAGTTACTAATAACATTTCACAATATTACTGCATTTACTGTATTTTTGATCAAATAAATGCAGCCTTGGTGAGCACAAGAGACTTCTTTCAAAAACATTTAAAAAATCTTCCACCCCAAACTTTTGAATAGTAGTGTATAGTCCACAAGACAAAATAAAAACTAAATTTACACACAGTATCATGTATAGTTTTACCCATGATTCTTAATATGATGTGTTGTTCCCTCAAGAATTTAAGACTGTAGTATTTTGTGATAAAGGATAATGTTTGTAAATTAATTTATTATTTTTGTCTCGAGGAATATATGTAAACATCTGTTATAAAGCTTCTTTAGCACAGTACTAAAATAAAAAAATATATATATATTTTTTTTAATCTTATTTTTTTAAACAAAAATGCTAAATCTTACAGATTCTCTGAAGGGAATTTAAAGTTATGTGAGAAGAGGTGTATGTAAAAACTGGGCATATTTGTATATCATCAATCAATCAATAAAACTTAATGCTTGAATTTCATGTCATCTCTGCTCATGACTGCTCATCTCTGAGAAAGAGAAGGGCTGTGACTGCAATTAACCCTGAATTATCTTTTTAAGCCCTGTTTAAGGTCCATTATTAACCATAGGTAGTAAAACACTACTTTTGGTTATACCAGAGATTGTATATTATAGGGAGATGAGAGGGTCTGTATCTCTTACCATTGTAGAAAGTGTAACAGCTAACTTAATCACGTGCGGCACCTCTCAGCCTATTGTGTAATAGCAGTGACATCAGTGCCCGTCGTTCAAAACTCCTTCCCTGCGTACCGCCACAGACGGAGCCTTAGCATTAGCCGTTACGCTTTTTTGGCTAAAGGTTGCAGGCTTGCCTTCCAGTGGCTTTTACACAACATCTATTGTTCTATCTGTTAAACAGTAATGCGGCACATTTGCTGTTGGTAATGCCGTAAATGAGTCCTACCTGTCGCAACATTCCCTAGTCTGCCTTCTCTTAAAAAAATACATTTTTATCAAGCTAAAATCTACATATATTGTTTAGTGTAAAACATGCTGAAGATTAGCAAACAGGCTGTCGATTAATTAAATTGTACCCGGAATGAGCATGCTATGCCTGTAAGGGGCAGGTGATGTGATAGGGCAGGTGACTTTTAAAGTCTCGCGGGCTTTAATGAAACAGCGTTTGTTCTCGTTCTCCGCTCGATGAACGAGTGTGTGTGGGGTTCTCTCTGGCGCATTGGAAGAATTGCTAGTGTGTGACTGCTGCTCTCGACAATTTAGTGTGAGTAAACATGATTTTTATTCATAGGAGTAGATTTTAATTAGAAATGTTAGTCTAATATGCCTGCTAATGTGTTTTAGGATTATTTCTGTGCTGACGACCTGTTGATCTGAAAACGCTGTGTGCGTGCAACTCTGCGTTGAGATTCAGCTCCTAATAATGTTGGGGAGGTTGCTCCTGGCATAACCTTGCCTCAGGTACTTTAGGTACTACAGGTACTTCAGTGTCCAAGATGTGCTCTTAACTTTACCTTAACCTCAGAAATAGCAGCTGTGCCTTTCCGTGAGAAGGCAGATATGCAAGCTCTTCAGGCGGCAGACTCTCATATTGCTGCATTTTTGAAATATTGGCGAAGAGGTGTGGCCTCTACTCGTTATGAAAGGGCAAAGTTCGGACAACCATGGGGCATTTGATGGCTTCAAGGCCCTTGGAAATTCTCGCTATTGATTTTACGCTTTTAGAACGGGCAAGTAATGGGTGTGAGAATGTGCTTGTAGTTACCGACGTGTTTTCTAAGTTTACTCAAGCTTACCCAACTCGAGACCAAAAGGCTAGCACTGTGGCCCGTATCCTGACGGAGAGGTGGTTCTATGTTTATGGGGTGCCTAAACGTATCCATTCAGATCAGGGGCAAAATTTTAAAGGAGAATTGCTTAAGCGACTGTGCCACCTGTATGGGGTTCAGAAGAGTAGGACCACAGCATACCATCCTGAGGGAAATGGGCAGTGCGGAAGGTTTAATCGCACTTTGCACGATCTATTGCGTACTCTGCCCACTGAAAAGAAAAGGGTATGGCCACAGTTTTTACCACAGTTACTCTTTGCCTATAATATCTCTGCCCATCAATCCACTGGCTATTCCCCCTATGAGCTTATGTTTGGCCAGAAGACAAGGCTTCCTGTGGATGCGCTTCTAGGGATGGAGGAAGAGAGTATGCCGGCGACAGCTCAAGACTGGGTGGTGAGTCATCGGGACCATTTGGCTTTGGTGTAAGTTAAGGCTAGGGAACAGCTGGGAGTGGCAGCAGCCCAGCGAGCACGCCATTATCCAGAGTCTGTGCCTATTCTGCCAGTAGGTACTCTGGTTCTGTGTAAGAATCATTTCCCAGGCCAACATAAGATTCAAGATGTGTGGGGCTCCAAGGTGTATGGGGTAGTAGAGTGTTTGGATGGGGTAGGCACTGTTTATAAAGTAAAACAACAAGACTCAGCAGTGCACGTGAAGAATGTTCACCGCTCGGATTTGCGAAAGCTTCCTGATGGGTATGTACCCTCGGATGAATGTGAAGTTGAGGCGAATTGTCCTCCGGCAGGATTCCTGCTAGAGTATGGTCATCAGAGGCAATTAGCTGAGGAGGAGGAAATGTCAGAGGAGGAGACTGTGGTTTCACATTTAGCCCAAGAGGGAGGTCCACCAGTAGCAGCAGCAGCTAGGGAAGATTCAGGGGAGCGGGAGTTGGACTGGTGTTTAACCGAACAGGTCGTTGACCCCCTAGATTTCCAGTGTCTAGAGGAGCGGGCATTTGATTCCCATGACTTCCCTGAACCAGTTCCTGGCCCTCACGATCATTTAGAACGGGAATCAGAGCAGGAACGGGCAGAATTCGGTTTATGCCGGTCGGTTAGAACAAGGGCTGGCCAACATTCAAATCCATTTAATCTTCCAAGGCCGGTACGATCCCCGGAAGATCAAGTTCCCCCAAACTCAGCCTCAGTAAGTTCCCTATATGTCCCTCTTAGACCTTGGAATTAGGATGGGTGTGATGGGTATAAGTGTTGTCACTGGGACGGTGACCTTTGAAAGAGGGGGTGGATGTAACCGGAATGAGCATGCTATGCCTTTAAGTGGCAGGTGATGTGATAGGGCAGGTGACTTTTAAAGTCTCGCGGGCTTTAATGAAACAGCGTTTGTTCTCGTTCTCCGCTCGATGAACGAGTGTGTGTGGGGTTCTCTCTGGCGCTTTGGAAGAACTGCTTGTGTGTGACTGCTGCTCTCGACAATTTAGTGTGAGTAAACATGATTTTCATTCATAGGAGTAGATTTTAATGATAAATGTTAGTCTAATATGCCCGCTAATGTGTTTTAGGATTATTTCTGTGCTGACGACCTGTTGATCTGAAAACGCTGTGTGCGTGCAACTCTGCGTTGGGTTTCAGCAACCTAATGTGAGTGTATGGTCAAGTTCATTGAGGAGTTGTAATTGATATGAAACGTGGCGCCATAAATTTAGGATGTGTTATTTTAGGGTCACTTTTGTGTTTATACTCTGCTGAGTTACGAGTGCCAGCATCCATGGACAATCATATGGAATAGACTGCGTTGCAATCCACTTCTGCCTTTAACAAGACTGTTACGTCTCACAGTCAGCATAGCTATTTCCCCACAAAAGCTGTTTAATCAGAAGCCTCTCATCCATTGACATCCATTCAAAAACAGCCTCTGGTCTCCTTCCCTGCGTACCACCAGAGGCGGAGCGTTAGCATTAGCCGTTACGCTTTTTTGGCTAAAGGTTGCAGGCTTGCCTTCCAGTGGCTTTAGTTATACCTATAAAATTTGCTGTGTCAAATGTATACTGTGACAAGCAGGGCGGGAACCAGACCAAAATTTATTTATTTTTTTCTCTCTTCCCTCTCTCGTGTCTGTCGCTCCTTGTGCTTCCGTCTCCTTTTCTCTCGTCTCGTCTGTCCTTACTCCCAGGTGCTGCGGCCGCCGAGACTGGACCCCTGGGGGAGTAGAGTGCAGTCTCGTGGGTACCCCCCGGCCTGCGAGGGGCGATGGGGGTATGTGACAAGCGAGGCGGGGCGAGAGCCGTGAGGGAATGGTGCGAGGCCAGTGGCGTGATTGTTAAAGAGCGTCACCTGCGCTTGGCACCGGTCTCGTATCTCGTAGAAGGGACTACAGTGAAGGGCGAGAGAGAACCAGGCCTGGATTTTATGTTATGTTTTATTGTTTTTATTATGTTTGTGTGGCCACCAGTCGTCCGTGAGGGACTGCCGGCCTTTTACTATCGTTTTGTATTTGTTTATTTTATATATTAAAATTCTTCCCACATAAACGAACTGCGTTACATATACAATATGAATCAAGGTGGCGATTGGATGCTACAAACAACCAATCATAACTTAAGTTGCCTCTGTGGTTGCTTCGCTAATTAAATATTCATATGCATCGTTGAGTCACAGATGCATAATTCACGGTGTTTAGTTCCAGGGTTGAACATGGTAATCGGGGTGATGAAGATACAATATTAGGTTGTTTCAAAAGATTTTAGACAATCAGGGAAGATACATTTCCACAGATGGTCGTTGCATTCTGTATTTGTCCAATCAGCATTATTGACCTCATAAATATGTAAATAGAACATTAACCTGCAGTTACATATGTGGAGTGTGAAATTAAAAGGGGAATTGCACAGAAGTACAGAGGAAAATACAGTGAAAGAAGGCAATGAAATTTTATCAATGTCTTATGGACAAAGCAAACTAACATCACTTCCAGTTGAAGGCTAATCCTGTACATGCACTTGTGTTACTGGGCTTGAACTTGCATACCAATGCCAAACACATGCTTTTAAAAACAAAGGACAGAACAACTGTTTAAACCAGACATTCCCAGACTGACACAGGCCACTTTAATCGATGTAGGGGTCAAGGATGAGACGCTGAGTTTAGCCATATGAAGTGAGAATTCCCCTCGCCCGACCCCATTATACGCAGACAGACAACCACAAATATCAACACCTGCCATACAGTGGGATTCTTCATACAGACCATAAAGACAATCATTCTCTGCTTGTCAGGCTGCTAACTGGGTGATGTGTTTACTTACATGGCGTTTTTGTTTTTCTCTTCACTGTCAAAGCAACTGCGCTGATCAGCCAATGTCTTATTAATCAAGACAGGCACCACTTGACATGACGTACAGGGCTTTTGCACTTTGTGAATATGACTTGTGAGTGTGATATGAAAGATATATGTTATTTAACACACAGTGAACCTTGATATGTATTTGGACACTTAATAACACTAAACCAATAAGAAATAAGTTTGACAAGTTTAAGAAAAACATGGCTCAGAAATATAGAGTTAGGTCTGCAAAACGTTCTAACATCATTTGATTGCAGTTGCAACTTTGTTTGATACTTAAATTAATGACATTCATACATATGTAGGTTAAGGGGCCGCTGTATCTAATTATACAAGTATAAAACTGCTCTGTTTACACACTAATCGCAGCTCAGCTGATCTAATTAATATTTCTCAGTAACTGAAATACAATCAAAATCACAATTCCTTATGATGACAAAAGCAACTGTTAGGTAAGTGTTAATCAGAAATGATCATTCCATTATTGATTCTCAAGCAACAATGATGTCATAATGTGCAAATGTAATTAATGAGTACATTATAGATTTAATTTGAAACTATTAAGAATTATTTATGACCATGTAAAAAATGAATGTAGCAAAATCTTGTAAAAAATATTAATACATAACTTAATATTTAATTAGTACATTATTGAAGTGGTATTTAATATTTATTTTAAATGTAATTTAAAATATAAATATTTTTATATTAAAAAAATAAAAAAAACTACCAATCATCTGTTGTTTTAATTATTTGAATACAGTATTCTGCACTGTACCTCAAAATGATGAAACCTCATGAAACAAAATAATAAAATTATTTGTCTTATTTGACCCACAGATATCTTAAACAATTAATTTGATGTATAAAAGTTAATTACCTGTCTGACTGCTGACTTATGAGAGCGTCTTTGGTTGAGCCTCCTGTGGTCTTGTCCTCTTCAGATAAATGTGTGGGCTCTTATTCTGTGGCCCGGGGGGTCCTGTAGATGTAGCCCAGCTCTGAAGTCTCTGTGACAGTGGGGATATACTGAGCAATGGAGAAAAATGGCAGTGTATCTCTATAGAAAACACTCTAGCAAGACTAGAGTTCAAATGCAGCACAGGCCCCTTTGTGCCTGTCCCACTGTGGGAATAAAGCACAAGTGTGGGACACTCTGAGAAATACTGGGCCATCTCAGGGAGTGTTTCAAACCCCCCTCCACTCTTCCTTTTCCTCCTCCCCCTCTCTTCCTTCTTCCCTCCCTCTCTTTTTCTAGTTGCCCCCACCCCAATCTAACCCCCCCCAACCAGAATGCACTTGGTGGCACTATTTTGGTGAGAAGAATACCACTGTGTAAAGAGAGGAAGTGAGATTGTACTAGAACACAATGGCTGTTCTTCTCAGGCTGTTCAGTGGTGCTGTGATGCGTTGTGCTTGTCACTTATATGTGTTTGTTGAAGTTTTACCCCCTACTCTGATCAGTAACCCTTTACATGTGACAACTACACACACATATCTTCACCATACAATGCATTTCCACACGTACACACATGACCTCTATTTTAATAACTAAATAGTTCTCTCTCTATGTTTATATTTATATAATTGTACGATAAAATAGTCATATAGTGCAGATAACAACATATAACATAACCTAACATAATATATATTGTTTAGAATGCAAAGGCGCTCTGGTTTAAATCCTGACGTGATTTAACTAAAATTATTTCTTAATAAACCAAAGAAAATTTCAACTGAATATGACAGCCAGTGATCACCGTGAAAACGCAGCTTTGATATTTTGATAATTTATTTTGCACTATAAAAATTGCAGTGAGAATAGGTGACTATTTTGACTATTTTCTATTTATATCGACTATTTTGCCAGATAAATGCAAATGATCGATTGGACACACTACATTTACATTAAAATCACCTATTCACGTGGTTATTTGTAAATTAATCACAGCATTATAGATACAAATACTTTTTCTAAACCAAAATAATTGTGCAGGATATGACCCAGGCTCACTGAAAAAACATGCATGCTGACATTTCTGCAAAATGATATTACATTGCTTGCATGTTTTGCAACCCTTTCAAAGTAAAACGTCCAGTGAGTGGTTGTAAAGGCACTTTGAAAAATGTATCTAAAACATTTGAAACATTTGATGCTATTTTAGCTTGCTTGTACAATTCTTTGAGCTCTTTTATTTTGCCTCATGTTTCAAAGGACTCCTATCCAAGTGCTTTGCTGTACCAGGTGAGCTACTGTGCAAGTTTACTACATCAGAAAAGCCATACATATGAAGCTGGTTATGTGATGCTAATGTCAAAATGTATCAATTTACAATTCATGCACTATGGTAAAAGTGTTTGGAGGTCATAACATAGTATTGTTCAAAGAACAATACATCTTTTTTAACTGATAATCTGCCTCTGTAATCATAATTTGAGTGAAAAAGAATAAACGTGTTTTACTGCCACTAGTGCTCATTTCAGCTGCAACTGCAGTGAATTGTATGTATAGGTATGTTTTTGGAGTTTTTACAAAAATGTAGGTAGAGGCACATTTTTCCAATATGGCTAGGTTGGCAAAATTAAAGCTAAAACTAATTCTTGAGACAAAACTTACAAAATGGGCATTGACTCATATAGCAACCTCCTTGCAACTACCCACGACATCCTATAGCGTCATGTTAGCGAGTTAGGAAAGGGCAAACCCCACTCACATTTTCATATGAAAATGTAGAAATCAAGTCGTTTTTGTAGACTGTATTTTCCCCCAAATATTTCTTTATCAGCTGAATAATATGATGCATCATAATTCAGTGTATCAAAAATGGTTGTTAGTATTTATAGGATGTTAAAATCTTGTACCTGATCACATGATCCCTTTTTTCTTCTTCGTTCAGGTGTCCTTCTTTTTCTCCTTCGTACAGTCTTGTTTGGTTACTGTATCCCAGTAAGGAGGCAACTGTAAGAAATTCAACTAACTTCACAGACTAATTTAAACAGAAGCCTGAGCTATAACCCCTCTCTCTCTCATCCCTTCTCTTTCATTGCTTATGCTGCTCATCGGCTGAGAGCCGGAAGATGTATGTCAGCTTTATATAATGGCAATCTTTTAGGTTTCATTCATCCTTGCTGAAGGGTTTTTGCGTGTGTGTGGTGGGAATTCTGTAGATTTGAGTACTCCTTGCTGCTGGGTCCATGTGTGTTTGTGTATGTCTGTATATATATATAGCATAATGTGCACAAAGTGGCATCATGCTAATTTGGTGTAAAGGAAACCAGAGGATACTAAGGGCTGTTAGTGACTTTGTGTCATAGTGCACGCGCTCATTTAGAGCCATAGAGAAATGGAAATTAAGGAAAAACAAGCAAATGGAAAACTTTCTTGAGGAAACTTTGACCCCTGTTTTAAGAACTGCTTACTTTAATCATGTACCAGTTTCTACCAAGGTAACCAAGTGTGTTTCAATTTAAGGACATATTTCATATACTCTAGTGCTGTAAACATGAACAAGCACTGTGTATGCGCACATATTTCATCATGTCTTCTTCAAATGAAATATATATGTGCAAATAAGGACACGGATATAGCCGTACGTGTGATCATAAACGCGAAGGCATGACGAATTATTCTGATAGACATTTTCAAAACACATCAAGGTGCCCTCAACCTATATTTTAATATTCATTTGTTTGTAAAATGACAGAATGTGTTGTAGTGGGTCTGTGTTTTATTGGTTGTTCTGCCCCTTCCCCCCACCCTACACTCCTACTTTTCCTCTGCTATACACGCCCATTTCTTGAGACTTTTTAAGCTTTTGAGGTGTGAACAGTCAGAGTAAAACAGGGGGGTTTCATGACACTTTAAAGTCTTTTGCTATCCACCTTATTCCTGACTAGCTTACTGCGTTTCGAATTATGGGTTGCACTTCGGTTTGGGGAACTTCTACTTAAAAAGACTGTAACAAATCATTTCAAATCATAAGGTTGCCCTACAAATAAAGCTTAAACGTCAGTTTGACTGAATGAGCTGTCAATTTTTCTTTCATGTTTTATTTTCAGACATCATGAGAATAACGTAACGCTTGGTATTTTAACGTACATGTTATAACAAGAATATCTATGGCAAGAGCTCTTTTCAGTCGCTGCTTTCCATCCTCGTGATTATTTTCTTTTGTCCCTTTGCATACCGCTGTAATAGTATGAAAAAGGACAACATATACTGCACTTTTGTGTTCTGTTCTCCTGATATAATTTACGATATATCCCATTAATAATTCACTGGAATGAACAAAGAATCTCTCGTTTTTCACCTCAAAGCCTCACGTCTCTTTCCAGGTTTGTTTTCACAGGTAAAAACAATTTATTATCTGTAAAAATGATGGAAATCACTTTGAAATAGTATCACACAATGCTGAAGTTCATGAACATTTTTTATTAAGGCAACGTATATTACATAATACAGATATATAGGGTGAATTCAGGGTGATATGGACACTTTTTGCCATTGAGATGACTTGGAAAAAGTGCCCCAATCAACCTGAATTCACCCTATCACTACAGTTGTATTTAACCCGTCCGTTATTGCTGTGGATAGAATTGCGCTTTTTCATGGCCTGATGCTTTTACACTTTTAAATGTCCTTTTAATGTTCGTTGGTTGAAGGGTGAGTAGAATAATGTCATCTCATTGTACCCAGTTTTAAAAAAAAACGTATTATTGCGTTCATAGAGCGAGCCTTTCACTGACTGTTTACAGCTTAACGGAAATTACACCCATAATTCGCGCAAAGCGTCATGGGGCGTAGAAATAAGGTGGATAGTACGTCACTAAGCAGATCCTCATTGTCATCACCAGACTGTTGCACATGTCATACTGTTGTCTGGAGAGTTTCTTTGAGCCTTATTAAAATGGGTCACACAACTCTATGACGTAGATTCTGCTTTGTTTTACTCGCCAACACCCACCAATCATTTTTTCTGCAAACAGGGTGACTGAGACAAAAGTAATGAGGGCAGTATTTGTGTGTGTAACAAGTATAAATTTGTTATAATTCAATATGTTGGTTTATTTCTTTTCGGAAGAACACATTATGTTCGAAATGCATCTAATGCATCTGTTTTATGTGTCTGTCCATCTAATTTTTTTTTTACATAACTTACGTACCCCCTTTATAATAATTTATTTAACTCTCCTTCTTTCCTTTTGGAGTTATCCATATGTTTTTGTTAAAGGGATAGTGAAAATATACAATTCTGTCATGTGAACAACCAGTCAGTAATTATACTGAGTTCAATCTCACAGTCAGTTGAAAGTTGTGTGTTTGATTCACTAAAATAAACCGACACATAAGAGTCAATTGTTTGAGAGTTGAACTACGTTTACTAAAAATCACTGTAAATTCAGTAGAAGCATTGTGGACAATTCATCGAAGAGCTGAAAGCTCCTACAGTATGGTATTCTGTCTGCATTGGCGGAAAAATGCACATGTGTGAACTGATAATGGAACTGAACGTCACACGGAACACCTTAACCACATAGCAACACCCTGGCAGTGACTCACAACAACATAGGAGACTTAGGCAGTGATCTTTCACTGGCAAGCACTCACATTTTTTTTTTCAGAAAATGTAAAAATATATGTTTCTACTGCATTTTATGGTCTGAAACATTGTGCCTTTATAGTGACTGACAGTCCACAGCCTTTTTTCCAGAAACCCTGGCTTATTCGTTTCTTTCTTCTGTTTATTCTTTTCCTTACCCATTTTCTCTCAATTTTTTTCCCTCCCTCATCTTCTGCATCAGCCATTGTTTCAGCAGCATCTCAGCATTGGCTCTAATGCATCTTTTTGTTTACATAACTTATGTATCCCCTTTATAATAATTTAGTTTACGCTTCCTCTTTCCTTTTGGAGTTATCCATATGTTTTTGTTAAAGGGATAGTGAAAATATACAATTCTGTCATCATTTACCCACTGCCATGTTATTCCAAAATTGTATGAATTACTTCTTCTATAAAGAAAAGATTTTTTTTTTCCATACACTGGAAGTCAGTGGACTCCAATGTTGATTGATTCATAAAATTCTTGTGAACAAGAAAGAAAGTAATGCAGATTTGGGATAACATGGAGGTGAGCAAATGATGACGAGTTTTCCTTATTTTTGGCAGTTTTCACCACCTTTTACTTTTATTAATATGCTGATTATATGCTATGCTGACATGGCTGAGGCAAAACAAGCAGAGATGAACAAAGTGTTTTTGTACACTCCACCCCTACAGAAACACAGCAATCAACACTTTCAAAACTGGCCCAGGAAAGAAGGAGACTGACAGACGTTATTCTAAGAAAAAGGAGGAAGCTGGACGGGTAGATGTTCTGTTTTTCTGCACTGGAGCTGAAACATGGACTTCAGTGGTCGGGCAAGACCACTCAATCAAACACAGGAAAAGGAGCCACCCTGAGACAGCGACCCCAGATGTGTAAAGTATGCATGTCTGCATGTTGCCAATTTCATTATCAGTTCAGCTAATTTTATAAGATTCTCAACAGCTATTAAAGACTGGTTCTAACAACAAGCAAGGTCATGAGTTCGATGCCCAGGGAGCAAACAAACAGAAACAATGTATGCCCCGAATGTACTGTAAGTCACTTTGGAAAAAGCATTTTCCAAATGCATAAATGTAAATGTCAAATGAACAGGCCCTGCAGTCTAATTCATTCTAACAATACACTTTAATTTACAAGCCAATTGAGTATGAGGGTTTTACCTGATAGAAAGCAGTGGCATGCTAAATTACTGAAATTAATTTATGAATTTTATTAACTTCTTTTAAAATAATTTGATCTTTTTTATCTGTTTGTATTTTATTATTTCTGTGAAACTGAGGCATGGTATAAACAATTGAAGTTGCAAAGAATATGAAGGCGTATGATGAAAGAGAGAGACAGAATGACAGAGAGAGAATGAGAGGAAGAATGAGAAAAGATGTGGGGAGAGAGAGAGAGAGGGAAATTGAGAGAAAGATGGAAAGTGTTTATCCTGCTGTTAGTTTCTCACATCCTCTGATAACATTGTTTTCTGCAGTGGTCCAATGGTGGGATGAAATCATATTTTGAATATCAGCATCTAAATGGCAATCAGCCTATTTACCTTGTTCCCTTGTTCCACTACTCCTTTAACCCTCCTCTGTCCATCCTTTATATTCTTTTTATTAATGTTGCTTGCAAAGTCAAACACCACTATATAACTCATAAATAGGGTTGGGAATTTGTTCTAAATAATAATAGATAACTACATTTAATAAAACACATTTAAAAGGTGTATTTGTAGGCTATTACTGTTATTAAATGCATATACAGTTTTTTTAGATGCAGCATAAATACAATCCAAAGTTCTTAACTATAAATACAACAATTATAGGCCTAGGCTATTAAACAAAATGTATTAGCATAATAAAATTTTAGGCTACTGACAAAAACTAATAATGTGCATCTTTACACATTGTCATGTGAACAACCAGTCAGTAATTATACTGATTTCAATCTCAAAGTCAGTTGAAAGTTGTGTGTTTGATTCGCTAAAATAAACCGACACACAAGAGTCAATTGTTCGAGAGTCGAACTACGTTTACTAAAAAGAGCCGGTTCATTAATTTTTGTTAATTCATTCTGTATAGCACTACTGTGGTCATGCACTCTGTTTCGCACTGTAAATTCAGTAGAGGCGTTGCGGACAATTCATTCAAGAGCTGAAAGCTCCTACAGTATGGTATTCTGTCTGCATTGGCGGAAAAATGCACATGTGTGAACTGATAATGGAACTGAACGTCACACGGAACACCTTAACCACATAGCAACACCCTGGCAGTGACTCACAACAACATAGGAGACTTAGGCAGTGATCTTTCACTGGCAAGCACTCACATTTTTTTTTCAGAAAATGTAAAAATATATGTTTCTACTGCATTTTATGTTCTGAAACATTGTGCCTTTATAGTGACTGACAGTCCACAGCCTTTTCCCAGAAACCCTGGCTTATTCATTTTTGTCTTCTGTTTATTCTTTTCCTTACCCATTTTCTCTCAGTTTTTTTCCCTCCCTCATCTTCTGCATCAGCCATTGTTTCAGCAGCATCTCAGCATTGGCTCCCTAGAGTGACCAGTGTTACGCTTACAGGAAGTCCAGGGTCTGCTTCCTGTCAGGTTGAAGAGAACAATCAATCATTTCCTCCTTTGACTTTTGCAAATATGTTTTGCCAGTTTATATGCTTGTGTGTTTATAGTAGGTTGTACATAACAGGGTTAGAGAACATTTACACATGTGAACAAGACTTCTTAACTGTTTACAAGTGGCTCTTATTATATTTGGTGACCGCTGTTTCCTTTAACCTGTTGAACAGCAGTCAACACAGTGATCAGGTACAAACTGATTGACAAAATGTTCCAATCTTTTATTTGAGTAAAAGCTAATCACTTGATTTGGCAAGTTTTCAAGATTCGCTGCATCAAATCTTTAAATGATTTTTTTGAGTTTTGTTTTGTAGCAAAACTAAAAAATATTAAAATACTAAATATTATCCATTTTATATTATTTTCTATTAATACATGTATTAATATTTATTTATCATTATGCCTGTGAATAAAATTGTATACTTCAAAATCAGTAGCACCACAAAACATAAAAATGACATCTGAAGTTTCCCAGATTTCAGACAGAATTAACAAAATATATGAGTTTGACTCTCGTTATGTTAAGTTAAAAAATATCCTGGCTCTTCCAAGCTTTATAATGGTAGTGAATGGCGCTCCTGATTTCACTCCTAAAGTCCAAAAAAGTGCATCCATCTATCATCAAAATAATCCACATAGCTCCAGGGGGTTAATAAAGGCCTTCTGAAGTGAAGTGATGGGTTTTTGTGAAAAAATATCTATATTTAAATCTTTATAAACTAAAATAACTAGCTTCTGGCAGATGGCCTTCATAAATCGACTTACACCAAAAGAGTAATCTCTGACCTGACAGATGATGCATTCATGAACATGAACGCGCAGGGGATATAGCAAAACACTGGTCACAAATTAGAAGTCTAAAATGAGAATTTTTTTAAAGAAATGTTGAAATATTGAAAGAAAATGTTGCCCAGCTCTATTTGTTTGAACTGCGAGAGGTATCTAAGCTTCCACTACTCCTAGATTCTGGCGTCAGAAGTTACTCTTTTGGTGCAAGTTGACTTGTGTAGACCGTCTGCCGGGAGACCAAATACAAAGTACAAAGACCAAATACAGTAATTCAAATATAGCTGCAAGCAGCGATGACGGGCCCAAGCCCGCCAACCCGGTAGCTTCAGGGCAACTGTGCATGGTGGGCAATAGGCATTTAAACATAAAGGACTATGTCAAAGTCATTTGAATACACCACATTTACTGCAGCAGCTGGTGCCCATATGATCACAAACCACAACAGCCACATCCATGAGATTGTTTAAATTTAGATGAATTTCATGTCATAGAATGTCATAGGTCAATTTCAAATGATTGCAGAATATCATCCTGATCTGCCATGTGTGTTTTTCTCAGGCAACCTCTGTAAAATTCCAGAGCAAATTACATACTGTTATTTGCGCAAATTCAACAGTGCTCTTAGAAGTCTAATCCAATCTAATGCAAATGTCTGTGATTGCTGGTGTTGTATTACCCTAACACTTCTCCATGTGTTTTTTTGACCTCCCTGAGCTATTGTTTGTGCACCAATCTTATGCACCAAAAGCATGCTTTCATTTAATTTCAATATGTGTGGTATACAATGAAAAAATAAAATTATAAAATGAATTAATAGAACTAAATCACAGAACCTGCAAAGACGATTTTAATATCAGTCTCAGGTAATAGTAAGGTACATGTCTAGATTTTTCTGCTCACTTGTGCAAGTTTATTGTAAACAGCCACTTTTATAAAATCATGTGAAATGCACTTAAATAGGGGTTTTAATAAATTTGAATTATATCAATAAATAATTAATTTAAAGACATATGCATAATACATTATATTTGCAAACACAGCACATGACCTTCTCTGTCTAGAAAACACACACTCTCCTCTGTAAAAAAAACAGATGTAAGAGATGTTAGTCTTGTATGAATCAATACATGAAATCACAGGTGGGTAATAATAACTGTAACTCAAACAACTTTTAGACAACTAGTCCTGTCCAAATAGTGATATACAGGTGCTGATCATATAATTAGAATATCATCAAAAAGTTGATTTATTTCACTAATTCCATTCAAAAAGTGAAACTTGTATATTATATTCATTCATTACACACAGACTGATATATTTCAAATGTTTATTTCTTTTAATTTTGATGATTATAACTGACAACTAAGGAAAATCCCAAATTCAGTATCTCAGAAAATTAGAATATTATGAAAAGGTTCAATATTGAAGACACCTGGTGCCACACTCTAATCAGCTAATTAACTTAAAACACCTGCAAAGGCCTTTAAATGGTCTCTCAGTCTAGTTCTGTAGGCTACACAATCATGGGGAAGACTGCTGACTTCACAGTTGTCCAAAAGACGACCATTGACACCTTGCACAAGGAGGGCAAGACACAAAAGGTCATTGCAACAGAGGCTGGCTGTTCACAGAGCTCTGTGTCCAAGCACATTAATAGAGAGGCGAAGGGAAGGAAAAGATGTGGTAGAAAAAAGTGTACAAGCAATAGGGATAACCGCACCCTGGAGAGGATTGTGAAACAAAACCCATTCAAAAATGTGGGGGAGATTCACAAAGAGTGGACTGCAGCTGGAGTCAGTGCTTCAAGAACCACTACGCACAGACAAATGCAAGACATGGGTTTCAGCTGTCGCATTCCTTGTGTCAAGCCACTCTTGAACAACAGACAGCGTCAGAAGCGTCTCGCCTGGGCTAAAGACAAAAAGGACTGGACTGCTGCTGAGTGGTCCAAAGTTATGTTCTCTGATGAAAGTAAATTTTGCATTTCCTTTGGAAATCAGGGTCCCAGAGTCTGGAGGAAGAGAGGAGAGGCACACAATCCATGTTGCTTGAGGTCCAGTGTAAAGTTTCCACAGTCAGTGATGGTTTGGGGTGCCATGTCATCTGCTGGTGTTGGTCCACTGTGTTTTCTGAGGTCCAAGGTCAACGCAGCCGTATACCAGGACGTTTTAGAGCACTTCATGCTTCCTGCTGCTGACCAACTTTATGGAGATGCAGATTTCATTTTCCAACAGGACTTGGCACCTGCGCACAGTGCCAAAGCTACCAGTACCTGGTTTAAGGACCATGGTATCCCTGTTCTTAATCGGCCAGCAAACTCACCTGACCTTAACCCCATAGAAAATCTATGGGGTATTGTGAAGAGGAAGATGCGATATGCCAGACCCAACAATGCAGAAGAGCTGAAGGCCACTATCAGAGCAACCTGGGCTCTTATAACACCTGAGAAGTGCCACAGACTGATCGACTCCATGCCACGCCGCATTGCTGCAGTAATTCAGGCAAAAGGAGCCCCAACTAAGTATTGAGTGCTGTACATGCTCATACTTTTCATGTTCATACTTTTCAGTTGGCCAAGATTTCTAAAAATCCTTTTTTTGTATTGGTCTTAAGTAATATTCTAATTTTCTGAGATACTGAATTTGCGATTTTCCTTAGTTGTCAGTTATAATCATCAAAATTAAAAGAAATAAACATTTGAAATATATCAGTCTGTGCGTAATGAATGAATATAATATACAAGTTTCACTTTTTGAATGGAATTAGTGAAATAAATCAACTTTTTGATTATATTCTAATTATATGACCAGCACCTGTAGTATCATGGCTCAATTTGTGAAGTTACCTTTTGCAGTTCAAAATTTGTATAAGTTCATCAATAAATGAGTAATCAGTAAAAGGGTTAAAGACCACTAATCAAGATTGTAATACACACATACACACACACAGAGAGAGACTGAAGGAGTGAGAGGGGAGAGGAGGGGAAGGGAGGGAGGGGAGAGGAGGGGAAGGGAGGGGAAGGGAGGGGGGAGGGGGGTTTGGACAGAGAGAGAGAGAGTCTATGTCTGTGTGTGTGTGAAAAATCCACATTCAAACCAAAATATCTGACTTCCTGTTGGTCGGAGCTAATGACTGTAAATTAGAAAGTTGTCTGGCTTAATGAGAACAATATGTCTACCGAGTTTGGTGACTGTAGTTTAAACTAAACCCCCACTTTTGTCAAAAGATGGCACTATAGAGGCCCTCCTCCCCGCCTGTTTCTGCGGTTTTGCCCATGTCTACTGGTTGACATCTCTGACGTTTGTATCGAGTTTCATGCAATTTAAAGCATGCAAAGCATCTCAAAAGGATCCAAAACGAATATTAAAATTTGATGCGTTGCCATGGCAACAGTGTTTGAGATATCATGATTCTTTTCACAGGTCTATATCTGCTGTGTATTGACATTACACTGATGAAGTTTGAAGCAAATCGGGTAAAAATAACAGGGTGATCTCAAAGCATTTTGAAAGTGACACACTTCCTGCTGCCAATTGGTGGTGCTATAACTTTGACTCGCAATAGTCACATCCATGTGATCAGCCTCCTATAACGAACACACAGGTGAAGTTTCATAAAAATCAATCAATGTATGCAGACATTATAACACATTTCCTGTTTCCCTTTTCTCGCCATAAATTCGTTGCCTCACCACGGCCAAACCATTCGAGATATCAAAAATCCGCTCACAATTTAGCATCCTCCATGTCTTGACTTCATGCTGCCTGAGTTTGGTGGTGATCGGATTAATCGCCTAGGAGGAGTATATCAAAATCCAGAGCATGCATTTTTCAAACAACCCATAATAGCCAACTTCCTGTTGAGCTGGCGTATAACTTAGAGCACGAAAGTTGTTCGGCCCGATGAGGTCTATATGTGTACTGAGTTTTATATAAATACGTGCAAGCGTGTTTGATATATGGACCAAGTTTTTAGACACCGTTCAAGGGGGCGCTGTCGAGCACCCCTGCCACACCCGGGTACCAGCTTCTGCCCGGCCCTGATGGCCGACGATTCCGATGTGTGTGCAAAGTTTCAAGAGTTTTTGAGCATGGAAAGGGCCCCAAAAATGCCCGAATAGTCGAAAAAAAATAATATCGCTAAAGAAAACAATAGGGCCTTCGCCTTCGGCTTGAGCATAGTAAGGGCCCCAAAAATGCCTGAATAGTCGAAAAAAAATAATATCGCTAAAGAAAACAATAGGGCCTTCGCCTTCGTCTTGGGCCCTAATAAGGAAAATGTCTGAATGGCCATTGTGTGTCTCATTACTGATTGGTTGACCAAACCAAATGAACTAAAACAATTGAGGTAAATACTTGGTGTTGTGAGTCATAACTTTCTCAAGAGAACTGTCATTGAATGGTTTCTCTTGCCTTACTTTTAAAACTGACTCATTTGCTCTGACCAATATAAATTTGTTATATTAATGCAACATGAATGACTCAAACAACAAAACTTTGAAGGACTGATTTTAATATTCGGCTCCCACACTACTGCCACTCCGTCCTTTTGAACCCTTTGTGGCGCTGACTTCCATAGGAAATCACTTGTTCATTAGAAGTTTTGAATTTGAGGAAAAGGAAGCTTGTATCTGCTGGTACGTATGCCTGCCGCCGCTCTGGTTCCCCGTCTCTCATTCTTCTCATGCGTGTAGTCTGTTTTCCCAATGGTGGCTTTTCATCTGTCTTGAGATTTGTCTCTAGTACACAGAATGAAGTAATCAGTGTTTGGCTTTTTTAAATGCCAACATTTTAATATTATTTTGTTATGTTTTGTATTTATATTACAATACTGCACAAACGTTTTTCCGAATATTAACGACCTGTAACAACAATACCAACAGCATGATTGCAAGTGTCATGCTTTTATGCTTTTATTCAACAGTTAAATAAACAAAGAACATAATATTGTATAACTTACATTTTAAACACAATATTCCCAGTTATTTTGTCCGTTTTTGCTCTGCCAAGAAAAATATTTCCAAAAAAATTCAAAGCAGAATCAACTATTGCTCTAGTTCAGTAGTCAGGGCATTGATCAAGGAGTCAGACATTTTAAGGGTTGATGTTCACTATGTTCCTATAACGGAAATTCTGAAGAACGATTCATAAATTGTATTAGTAATTAATAAAAATAAAAGATGTAAACAGTTACTTGATTTGTTCCTCGAGAATCCTTTTTTTTTTTTAAAGGAGACTGTTGTGTGAATGATTCAACGACAGTCACTTGTTTAGTTTCTGAATGAATCAGTGTTTTTGAACAAATCAAATGTATGAATGAATGAATGAATGAATGAACGGACGAACGAATGAACCAACCAATGGTTCACTCTTAAATACAATCATTTGAACATTTTGGTTTATAGTAATAAAATAAGAACAAATCAACCAATTGCAAATTATAGCACAAAAAAAAAAAAAAAAAACAATAGAATAGAGAGACATAAATGAAATAAACATGGCTTTAAGTTTTTCAGGTGGGTCTAACAGTGGTATTCAGGTAAGAAACTATAGAAATGAAAGTAATCAAAATAACACTGGATAGTCTTTATTGTAAACATTAAATTCAGATTAATGCTTACAATTAAAGTGACAAAAGTTACTCTGTCTAGAGCAGTGAGTGATTTTCTCTTTGTCTTTTGTTCTTTGATTAACATGACAGACAGCAGCAGGTTTATTAGGCTGCTGTCACTTTAAGTGCGAATGCACAGATCTAATATACTGTTATACAACATGCGTTTTCGCTCAATTATTTACGATCAAAAACGTATTGTATTTACCTGAATACTTGGCAAGTCGGGCATTTTGACATAATTTTGTATTTATTTGACCGTTTAAGCGCAATAAGCATGAAAAAGAAGTTAATTTGGTACTCGCAAGCTGTTTAAAAGGCGGCTTTTTATGTGAGCGCCACTTATATAGATCATAGTGAGTGCGAAACCTGCAGAATGAGTAAAATTATGTGCAATACAAGCACTATTCAACCGAAGCGAGTGAGAGGAGGCAGGCGTGTCAGTTTGCTGTCGGAAAAAAAAAAGCAAGAACACACAGCTGGTATCTGTGTATTGCAACTGAGACAACCCTTAAAATGTCTGACTCCTTGATCAGTGCCCTGACTACTGAATTAGAGTAGTCGATTCTGCTTTGAATTTTTTGGAAATATTTTTGTTGGCAGAGCAAAAACGGACAAAATAACTGGCAAGATACTGCAGAAAGGAGTATTGGAACCATTTGAGATATTTCAGTATTTATTTTTGACAACACTATAGTGCTTCGTTTGGTCATCATTTAATGTTCAATATAAGCAAAACCATTAGAGAACCACTGCATTATTTTAGACAGCTATATTGTTGTCATATTCTGTTTCACATTCTGTAAAGTCAGTCAACCACTCTGCAGACCTGTTGATATCAACAGGTCAGCAGAGGTGAGGGTGTGTCAGGTATGTCTAGAGGAAAAACGATGAAGGCCAGGTCTTTCACTTCTGTCCAAAATCAACATTTGTTCCTCTCGCATACACAATTGCAGCTGGGCAGCGCCGGCCGTCGCACCCATTTAGGTGTTCTTTATGACCACAACCGGTCGACCGGCACAATGACCTCAGGCTCAGCACAGTTACCTGCTCCATACACCCATAAACACGCCACACATAATCTTTCAAGCACAAACACTAATCAAGAGTTTAGGTTGGCCCGGGCTGATGTCCGCTTGGGTGAGTGAAAAACACAGAGTGTGTATATACTGTGATCGGTGAGAACAGTTTTTGTGTACATGGGGGGAAGTGAAGAGAATGCTTTTGTATATACTGTTAAATTAATTAAACAATCATTGGAAAGCTCCAAAAATATAGTTCCCACAGGAAGTGAGGCTTAGTTCAGGAATAATGAGGAGAAATGAAAAGACACACTGGAGGTGTGAACAGAGTTGAGAGTTCTTAAAGGCACATTCTTTCTCACAAACTTTAAAGGGATAGTTCACCCAAAAATGCTGTTATCGTTTCCTCAACCTCAAGCTGTTCCAAACCTGAATTTCTTTCTTCTGCTATACACATAAATGAAGATATTTTGAAGAATGTAGGTAACCATACAGCTGACCTCCATAGTATGAAAAAAAAAAATACTATGGAAGTCAATGGGGTCAACTGTTTGGTTACAGACATTCTTTAAAATATCTTCTTTTGTTTTCAGCAGAAGAATGAAATTCAGACAGGGTTGGAACAACTTGAGGGGAAGGAAACAATGGAAATTTTTGGGTGAACTACCCCTTTAAGTTTAATGGTTTATAAAATATGTCATAGGCACCCTTTTTCTGTCCAGACAGGACAAATATGACTCCTTATTTGAAGACTTTAATCTGTGTGGAGACTTTTTTTTTTTTTTTTTTAACTTTCTTAGTCCTTTGATCCATCCATGTCTGTTATTCTGTTTGAATCATCCCTCCTTAGCATCTTCATCTTCTTTTTTAGCAGTGAAGAACTGCTGAAGTCTGCATTTATTCGGCTATAGGAAATCTGTAATGAATGACAGAGTGAGAAATTGCTTTGACTTTAAATGGTTGTATCTTTGTATGACGCATATGAAGCTTGTTATGGAAATATACATTTCAAACATTTAGTAAATTTCAAGGATACTTTTTTTTTTTTCAAGGCTGGACTGTGTATTACTGAAATACACAAAGTGCTTCAGCTTTACAGTGTCCTCAATAAGCATTTGGCATTCAAGTCTTACTTGTCAAAAATGTAAATGCAATTGCATTAGATAGATAAAACATCCAACAAAGTGGCATTTGCAAACAAATGATGCCAGATTGCAAACACTTTTAATGAACTGATGTCAGGGTGATTTTAGTGAGCTTGTAACACTAACTTCACTAAATGTTGTTAGTGTTAAGAATGTAAAACTGATTTAAAAAAAAATAAATCAATCAAATTTCATTAGTAATTGTATTGTGAGCAGTAGTAGTTGAGTTATAGCTTCATGAGTGTCTGCTGCATTGGCACGATGTGGGCTCACGCCTGACTGCACATGCTCCATAGGCTCAATGCTCTAGAATGACATCATGTCTTTCTGTGTCATCCTATCACTATTCACCGGCAGTCCTGTGTGGCTTATCCTGCTAGTGTCCACTATATCAACACACAAACCCCTCTAGGGCACAATACTAGGGTCCGAATTGCAGAGTATACCAAGTCACTGAAATGTTACACAGCATCAGACTTTTTCAGTCTGACATAAATAATTTTAACTTTAATGAATTAAAAAACATGTTAATGTGATTTTTTTTATTACTATTTTTAACAATAAATTTAGTTTTAACTGAAGACACATATGATGTGCAACATACTATAGCCAATGTCAGGTATTTATGATTAATGGTGAGGGGGTGACATATTATAGGACCAAAATAAACATTTTGATGACACATTTGGCATCATAATTTCATTAAATGATGACAAATTTAAAGTGTTTGTCTGCTCGTAAGTTTGTTTTCAATATAGCCTTTAGCACACACATATAAATGGACAACATAAGTAACACAGACTTCAGTCTTCCATTAAGCAGTTAGTTAATTGTACTCTTCTCTTTATCTTGATGTTTGGTCCTAATGTACACAGCAACCAGTCAAATGTTTATGAGAAATACTGTGCTGAATGGGGAAATGAATTGTGTAACTTGGAATAAACTGTCCGTCTATGAGGCATAAAACATTGGCAATTAACTGTCAGTCATGTTGTTTTCTCTCCAAAAATTGTAGCACAAACTGTTTCCCCTGACAACAATAATTCAACAGTTTAGATAAGTGCTAAACAATCCCAAACTTTAAATAAACCATTCCCAAGTATAAGGTTTTGGCAACTGTTCTATGTGCTCTCTTGATCAGGACTGCCACAGTAAGAGAAACTGACTTTGGGGTCTCTGAGACCCCAAACAAAACATGTAAACCCAAAAATGGCAAATAACTCAGACTATACACATTTCCTGACCGTTAAACATTGGTGCTTTGCGTAATGTTTAAAATCTTGGTGTGAACCAACACTGACAAGAATGTGTCTGGCCAATGATTCAGCTGCGCAGGAAGCTTTTTAACAGGGTATTGTTAAAGTTTATCCATGTGTGTATGTGTGTTTGAGCTTCCTGGTCGATATCATAAATATGCCATTGCGCTGCACTGTTGCCCCGTTATCACACAACCATTAGACCTTATACCTCCAACACCCAGCTTTCCTCCATGTGTGTCCCCAAATGCTTTATTATCACCATTTCCTAAGGCTGTCTGTTTGTGAAATATCTCTGTTGTCGTAAGGTCTTTTGGCTTAGAGTGCAGCAACTTTTTGTTAAAGATTTGTGGGTGGATAATTTATTGTGTGTATACCAAAATGCTGCTCCACCTAACATGAGAAACCATGTCATGAGGTTTGCGGCACAGTTATCCAGTTCTCATTGCTGTACATGTTATCATAAAACAGATAACATTTTTCACTTTGTTTTCTACCAGCATTTATTTCACTCTATGAAAACTATATACACTACTGTTCAGAAGTTTGGGGTCAGATTTTTTTTTATGTATTTGAAAGAAATCTCTCCTTGGTCACCAAGCCTGCATTTATTTGATCAAAAATACAGTAAAACAGTAATATTGTGAAATATTATGACAATTTAAAATAATTTATATTTCAATATTTTTAAAAAGTTTTCAGATTTATTCCTGTGATGGCCATTACTCCATTCTTCAGTGTCACATGATCCTAGAGATCCTTCTAATATGCTGATTTGGTGCTCAAGAAATATTTATCATTATCAATGTTAAAAGCAGTTGTGCTGCTTAATATCTTTGTGTACTAAATTGTGATAAATTTCTTCTGAATTCTTTAAATAGAAGGTTAAAAAAACAGCATTTATATCATATGTATATCATGTATATCATGATGAAGTAGGCCATCCCTTATGGAAAGAAAATATATTTCCCTATATATGAATGATCAGTATATTACATGATTTAACAGTATATTTGAAAATATTCAGAAAAATATATTGTGTAAATATATTACAATATATTGAATAATACATAAGGAATTGCCGGTTTTCATATATTGAAAAATATGTGATAATATATTTAACATATCATAATGTATGTAATTTTATATTCAGTAATATACTTCATAATATTTAGATTTATATGTGATCAGATATGGTACTGCATGCGTAATATATTGCAGATATATTTACTCATGCAGTATAAACACATATATGGTAAAATATATTATGTAACATTTCTTATATTTTATAATTATTTACATGTTAAATGTTACATATTTTCAAGTTAGTTAACAAAAGCAAACCTTCATGTACTAAAGAGACTATCACTATGCTATAGCATGCACAGCTATTACTTTTTAAATAAAGTTATTAAAGTCTTACTGGTGTTTAGCCAATCATCAACCTAACCTCAGGCTCTACTCTTCAGCACAATGGTAACCCCAAAAACTCACACATACCAGAAAACCTTTTAAATTTCAAAATAATACAACTTTAAACACTAACAGATCTCCCCCTTATCAATATTGAGCAAAACACATGAAATAGCACTTAATTTTAACATTTACTCTCCTTTAACAGTCAGAAGCAAAGCATGCTGGGAACTAGAAGTCTGTTGTAACATGAATGTGTGTATACAGGTGCTGGTCATATAATTAGAATATCATCAAAAAGTTGATTTATTTCACTAATTCCATTCAAAAAGTGAAACTTGTATATTATATTCATTCATTACACACAGACTGATATATTTCAAATGTTTATTTCTTTTAATTTTGATAATTATAACTGACAACTAAGGAAAATCCCAAATTCAGTATCTCAGAAAATTAGAATATTACTTAAAACCAATACAAAGAAAGGATTTTTAGAAATCTTGGCCAACTGAAAAGTATGAACATGAAAAGTATGAGCATGTACAGCACTCAATACTTAGTTGGGGCTCCTTTTGCCTGAATTACTGCAGCAATGCGGCGTGGCATGGAGTCGATCAGTCTGTGGCACTGCTCAGGTGTTATAATAGCCCAGGTTGCTCTGATAGTGGCCTTCAGCTCTTCTGCATTGTTGGGTCTGGCATATCGCATCTTCCTCTTCACAAGAGGAAGGCGAGTTAAGGTCAGGCGAGTTTGCTGGCCAATTAAGAACAGGGATACCATGGTCCTTAAACCAGGTACTGGTAGCTTTGGCACTGTGTGCAGGTGCCAAGTCCTGTTGGAAAATGAAATCTGCATCTCCATAAAGTTGGTCAGCAGCAGGAAGCATGAAGTGCTCTAAAACTTCCTGGTATACGGCTGTGTTGACCTTGGACCTCAGAAAACACAGTGTTGGTCCACCAGCAGATGACATGGCACCCCAAACCATCACTGACTGTGGAAACTTTACACTGGACCTCAAGCAACGTGGATTGTGTGCCTTTCCTCTCTTCCTCCAGACTCTGGGACCCTGATTTCCAAAGGAAATGCAAAATTTACTTTCATCAGAGAACATAACTTTGGACCACTCAGCAGCAGTCCATTCCTTTTTGTCTTTAGCCCAGGCGTGACGCTTCTGACGCTGTCTGTTGTTCAAGAGTGGCTTGACACAAGGAATGCGACAGCTGAATCCCATGTCTTACATACGTCTGTGCGTAGTGGTTCTTGAAGCACTGACTCCAGCTGCAGTCCACTCTTTGTGAATCTCCCCCACATTTTTGAATGGGTTTTGTTTCACAATCCTCTCCAGGGTGCGGTTATCCCTATTGCTTGTACATTTTTTTCTACCACATCTTTTCCTTCCCTTCGCCTCTCTATTAATGTGCTTGGACACAGAGCTCTGTGAACAGCCAGCCTCTTTTGCAATGACCTTTTGTGTCTTGCCCTCCTTGTGCAAGGTGTCAATGGTCGTCTTTTGAACAACTGTCAATTCAGCAGTCTTCCCCATGATTGTGTAGCCTACAGAACTAGACTGAGAGATCATTTAAAGGCCTTTGCAGGTGTTTTGAGTTAATTAGCTGATTAGAGTGTAGCACCAGTTGTCTTCAATATTGAAATTTTTCACAGTATTCTAATTTTCTGAGATACTGAATTTGGGATTTTCCTTAGTTGTCAGTTATAATCATCAAAATTAAAAGAAATAAACATTTGAAATATATCAGTCTGTGTGTAATGAATGAATATAATATACAAGTTTCACTTTTTGAATGGAGTTAGTAAAATAAATAAACTTTTTGATGATATTCTAATTATATGGCCAGCACCTGTATATGTGTGTACAATACATTCACATTTCTATGGGAACACGTAGGTGCAATATATGTACACAATAAAGGATACAACTTTATGAATGTAATGCTATTTTTGTCTTCATTTATAAATATTTTATATGTATCATTATATAGCCATACATGGTCAATGCATATATTGCAGTATATTGAAAAATATAAGCACAAGTTTCCCATATATGGAAATGTATTATGTAATATATCGCATTATATTTTGCAGTGTATTCCCATATATTTTTGTTCCGTAAGGGATTGCTGTGGACCTCATGCCCCAGTTTTATTTATTTATTTATTTTTTTAGTGTGTGCTCTTGGTTCGAGCTTGTGGATGGTGTCCTGTCCCTCTGGCCCCTCTGGCTGCTGGTCTGTTGATCCTATTGTCTTCTGCATCAACACTCCTGGTCTGGTGCATAAAGGGCATCTGGTTAGCAGCTTAGACACTACGGCAGGCATGAAAAGCAGCCATCATAGCCCATTCGCTCACATCTGCTCAGTGGTGCGACAAGGACGAGGACTGAGTCTGGGTGACTGGGGGACAGGAGTTCAATTCACCCCACAGGGCACCAGGAGCAACAGACTGAACTGGACTGTATTGAATCCGCCACTGTGCAAAGGTGACCGTTTGAGATCACATTGAGATCTTTTAATGCAATAGCTTGTATATTTATAGTTTTGTCTTTAAAACTGTTTTCCTTTATGTCTATGATGTGCAGATGGTTTATATTGTTGAATGTGAGCCCATTGGCGATGTGTTTTGGCAATAGCATATCTGAGTCTTACAGTTGTTTCCTGGTCCTGTTTGTAAACGGTCAGTTTAGTCTAGTTTGTTCAGTCTAGTTGTTTAGAAAGAAGGTTTACAGATTAGTGAGAAGGTACACTTGGAAAGTATTTTTCGTGATATCACTAACTATATTTTGAAATCTCTGTATAAAAAAACAGCATGCATATATGATGTATTTATTATGTATGTGTCAGGATTATTATGTATCACTGGATTATGTAAAAGACATTTGTATCAGCTTGTTTGTCCCTAATTCCTATTTGTATTTCTTGTACACAGCTAATATACAACCATGGGAGACTGGAGCTTCTTGGGTAATATTTTGGAGGAAGTAAATGAGCACTCCACTGTGATTGGCCGTGTTTGGCTCACGGTGCTGTTCATTTTCCGCATTTTAATTCTGGGCACGGCTGCTGAGTTTGTCTGGGGAGACGAGCAGTCTGATTACGTATGTAACACTCAGCAGCCAGGTTGCGAGAATGTGTGTTACGACGAGGCCTTTCCGATCTCTCACATCCGTCTTTGGGTGTTACAGATCATTTTTGTATCCACACCTTCACTTGTATACGTCGGCCATGCTGTCCATTACATTCACATGGAGGAGAAGCGCAAGGAGCGTGAAGAAGCTGAGATTAGCCACCAACAGGAAATGGGCGAGGAGCGTGTTCCCCTAGCGACAGATCAGGGAAGTGTTCGCACCACCAAGGAGACTAGCACGAAGGGTAACAAAAAGTTCAGACTCGAGGGCACCTTGCTTTGCACCTATATCTGCCATATCATCTTCAAAGCTCTGTTTGAAGTAGGCTTCGTGGTCGGCCAATACTTCCTCTACGGGTTTCGCATCCTGCCACTGTACAAGTGCAGTCGTTGGCCGTGCCCGAACACAGTGGACTGCTACGTCTCCCGGCCCACTGAAAAGACTATCTTCATTATTTTCATGCTGGCAGTTGCTTGCGTTTCATTATTCCTCAACTTTGTGGAGATCAGCCACCTTGGCTTGAAGAAGATCCGCTTTGTGTTCCATCGACCAGCTCCTGCGCAGTTGGAGCCTCTTGGACCACCGGAGAGGAGCTTACCATTTCTCTTAAACACCCCTGTCCAAAAAGCTAAAGGCTACAGGCGCCTTGAAGAGGAGAAGAAAGACGAGGTTGCACACATATATCCACTAGCTGAGGTCGGTATGGAAGAAGGCCAGTTCTTCTCACCTCAGTTGGAGAAGGAGCAGAAAAGGAGTCAGGGGGCGGTTATGCCAACAGCTCCACCTGTAGAGGAGACAATCATATGCGATGAGACTCGACCCTCCTTTGTTCAGGTCACAGAGACACTATCAGAGCTCCCACCAGAGGAGCTACTTCGGGAAGGAGATGAGGTAGACAGCTTAAAGACTCAGGCAGTTTTACCAGAAGTACTGGAGGAGCGATCAGAGGGGGAAAGTGTGGAGGAAACATATTTAATATCACTTGAGGAGAGTTTGGATGTAGATCTAGGAGAACTGGCCAGTAGAGAGGCAACTGAGGAAAAGTCAGTGGAAGAGAGTAGCTTGGTAGATGCTGAGCCAACACAAGAGGAAAAATTTTCAGGAGCTGAAGAAGAGAAGGAAATTTTACAGGAATTTGGGGAAAAGGAGGATAACACCTTTAAGGTCAAGGGTTTAAAAGAAGAAGAGAGTTTACTTAATGTGGTTGAGGAAGGGACAGAAATTAAGGCGTCTGACGAAGAGAGAGAACTTTGTGAGATTGAGCCTTTTGTAAATGAGGACATTTTGGAGGAGGTAAAAACTTTAGATGATGAGAAGATTGCTGGAGTTTTGGGGGAACAAGAGAGGGGCTTTAGGGGAGGTTGTAGGGTCAAATTTATCTGACATAGAGCCCATTGGGGATGAAGTGGATTTGGGAAAGGACAAAGCTCAGGGGGATGTAGAAGATACAGAAGGGGATGAAGTTCAAAGGGATGTAGTAGACTCAGGAGTGGGTGGAACTTTAGAAGATGTAGCTAATATAGGACAGGGTGGCGCTCTAGAGGATTTAGTGGATGGAGGAAGAAGTTGTGCTCTAGAAGATGTAAGGATGGGTAAGGATGAAGTTTTAGAAAATCTAAATGAGAATAGACCTCTTGAGACTGCAGTCAGTCCAGATGAGGAGGTTCTAGGAGCTCTAGGACTTTCAGTTGACTCTGAACAGGTGGAAACTTTGGGGAAGGAGGAGGTATTATTAGAGATGGAGGATCCAGAGAAGGTGAAAGGCTCTAGGGAGTGGGATGAGAAAAAAGAGGATTCTGTGGAAATTGGAGGCCCTGAGCCTGAGAAGGAGTGTTCTGAAGAATCAAAAGCCTTGAAGGCCAAAGAGGAGGTGATGGATGTGCCATTTGTAGCTCTGGAACTAGAGTCAACAGAGGAAACAAGATCATTAAGTCGTCTTAGCAAAGGAAGCAGCAGAGCCAGGTCAGATGATCTAACTATATGATTGACCAAACAGAAACTTAACCAAAGAACATATAGAGTCAAATTTTTGATTCCAAATTTCCCAAGTGCCACATTATCAGGTGAACCAGCTTACAAGCATGTTTTCTAAAACAGGGGTTTTTAAAATGTGATGCCAAATGATTCTCCCCTTTATACTGAAGTATAAAGGCAGCTATGTGTTTTCATGCATAATGATTTATAATGTGTGTATTATTTCTCCAAATTTTCCTGAACCCCCTAGTATCCCTCTGTGGTGCCCTAGGTATCCCAGATCCAAGTTTGAAAATTCCTGTTCTAGATGATAATTTTTTACAAAAGTTTATCTTAAAAGCAGAGAGAAAAGAAAAAAAAACAGCTTATAGAGCTCATATTTTCTAAACACAATTTTAATTCCATTTTTTTTTTTTTCTTTTAAAAATCAAACATTTATGTTTTGAAGCTGGAAAACATAGGTCGGAGAATACAAGCAAAAAACAAAACAAAAAATGACAGTCTTGATTTCAACTAATTATTCATACAATTTATTGCAAATCCACAGGGATAGTCACAGGGAGTGAAGAATCTCACATTCTCCATTTATGCCTTATTTGTCTATTGTTCAATTAGTTATGTTTATCTATACATTTGCCTTTTATTGTTACATGCTGATCCTGGGCAAACAATTGTTATTGTTTATAAATCTTCTACCAATTTGTGTATAACATTGATATCCTTTTCTATTTACATCTGAATTGCTACTGCCAATGGTTTTCAAGTCCATTAAAAAGAGTATTTAGAATGATAATTCCATTATTTAGTTCAATATTTAAGTGGATTGTATCATTAAAAAACAATATATAACAATTATTTTGCTGTATGCAATACCTCACCACCCCATACAATGATCATTTACTGCTTTATATGTCAAGATTTTATCTGATAATAAAGATACTACAATAACTGATGACTAAAAGAGCTCTGCATTTGTCTGTTGTGCCGTATGAAACATTTCACCCAACTAACCCATGACATAATTTCTTTTAAAATGTAGAAAGATAAAATTATTTTTGAAGAAAAGGTATGAAAGTGCACTTCACAGGGTAACACTGGACTGAAATGAACCTTCTATGACCTCTAGTGGTCAAATATATATAATAACTCAAGGTTTTAACGTCTTAAATTTTAAGTAAATTATTATCATATTTTTATAAAAAAATGTATAAGCTTCTGAAAACAAATAAACCCACAGTCCAAAAAGAGAAACTAAAAGTACCACACAGGCAAATCTGGGAAGATTAAAAACAACCCACATGAAGTTGTAACGTCGGTTTACTTTTGGTTTCGGGGGTATTCCAGAAAGCAGGTTATGTTATTTACCCGGGTATGTAAGTATGCTGACAACCTCAACTTTCGGTTCCAAAAACGGACGTAACTTTCATGGTAAGTTACTATACCATAGCAATTTACTCTCAGAGCATAAACTGCTCCAATGCAGGTTCTGTTCCAGGGTTAATTTACTTCAGAGTTGTTCCGCGCATGGGTGTCCTATTGATGAGGCTCCAGTGGGCGTGACGGATTGGTCACAACATTATTATTTATGTAGTTATATCCATATATAAAGCACTATTAAAATTATATACATATATATATATATATATATATATATATATATATATATATACCCCGTTGATATATAAAATTATTTATATATACCCCGTTCCTTTTTTTCCCTGTTCTCTAGTTTGTTTCTCCTCTCCCCATTTTATCATCAAATACACTCCCTTTGTATTTCAGCCCTGTGTTTTGTTCGGTTATTTGTCCGGTATTGTCTGTTTAATGTGGTTGTTAATGTTTTCTCTGGCGACTGTTTTTTCATCGTGCTTATCATTACAGCAACCCGTGACAGAAGTAAACAAAAAGCCATGTGTCAAAATATTTTCATCTAGCCTATTAATATATCATGTGATTTTGCATTGATACGTCCCTTTTCACTATACAACTTTTTTCTGACCTACTGAACTTGCACTAGTGTATAATTTAACAAAATACTAGGGCTGGGCGATATGGCCAAAAAAAAAAAAAAAAAAAAAAAAAAAAAATATCATGATAAAAAGTTCCATATCAGTCGATATTGATAATTATCATGATAAATGTCAAATCATTATTTCTTTCAAGTATAAAGACAGATTTTTGCTCCTAAGTAAAACTCTTAAAAAAAAAAAACACCATTAATTGTGGTTTTAAACTAACCTTTATTGTCAGTTAGGAGTTAGGATTGCTGATATAAATTTATGTTCATTAACAAAAACAGTAACATATAAAAATTGTAACAACCTCGTTTTTATATGGTAAAATTGGAATATTTTGACTCTTTGATTTCATTAAAGTCAACCATTGGACATTCACAGTAGCATACATTTAGATCATGATGACCACAGTTAAAACCACACATATAGCACCTCAATGCCATGGTAAAATGTAATTATGGTTTCTATGGTATTTGTATTAAAAAAACATAGCCTAAATACATTTAGTATAAATGCACAAACCTAATCACAAATACTGTAATTATATTCCATTACTCTAATACATGTCTACATTAATAACAAAATTCAATATGAATTTCCCACATTTCTGCCACAATACTGTGGTGTAGTTAGTGTTACTACAGTAAATACATGATAAATGATGACGATTTGTAGATTAAAAAGCCTTCTGACTGTTTTGTTGCGCACAGTGTTTCTCCTGTTTATCAGCTCTGTTTCATCTGGCTTTAAACTAGCCCACATCACCGAAACATTTGTGTTCTCTGCTGAATTCAAGCGCTTCTCATTAGATTTAATGGTCACGTTACCAAGACTGATCAGAGAGCAAGGGTGAATTCCAAACAGTGTTTTTCTGACCCCTGAAGAGCACTTCGGGAAGGAGATGCCATTTGTAGGGGCGTTCCAAACAAAAGTGAACAACTAAATCCCTTCAAGAAGGGCCCAAACGGCTTCATTATGACACCCAAGGGCCCTTTGGAGTGAGTAGGGCATAGGAATGCTCACTTCCAATTTGAATTACCTAGAAACTCATATTTTACGATAATTCAGAGAGCATGTGAAGGCAGCACTACTCTAAAAAAATCTGCTCTAGGAAGCTTGCGCCACATCCATTTGAACTTGAGTCTAGCGGAAAAATGGTCCGAGTGGCACGCCGTTCAAATTAGTTTCGTTCCGGCCTCAGAGCGCTCCACTCCTCCTCGACCTGTCAACCTGGCTCCTACACCTACGTTCCTTCCACCCTCATCGTCAGCAATGACCATCGGGCATTCGCCCTTGCTGGGCTCCCTCGGCACGTCGGCTCCGCCTGGGTCGGACGTCACTACGCCTCCGCTGCGGACTTGGGGGCCATACGCTACTCTCTGGCCCTCCACCCCTTCTGCTATGGCTAGCTCCGCCCTCCCTCAGGCCCCACCTCCGCCCTAGGTCGCTCCAGCTCCACCTCTGCCCTCCGGATCCCTTTTTCCACCTCGTGGGTTCTCCTCTCTACGGCGTGAAGACGTGCCTTCCGGGAGGGGGCGTTCTGTCACACGCTCACACCACATGGACTTTCAGTTTGTTTGTTTTCATTAGTAACGTGTTCCTTTGTTCTGTTTTCCCGCCACAATCTGTCACCATGGACACTGCACTAATCATCACAGCTGTTTGTTATTTGAGTTAATCGTCTGTGTATTTAAGTTCAGTTCAGTTGCTGTATCGTGGTCTGGTCTCATTTCTATTATGGTTGTGTTGCTGCTTCTCTGTTGGATCGTACCTGTTTGGATTATTAAAGTTATCCTGTTTATACTCATCTTCATCTTCGTGTGTGATTACACAACCAGTGCGTTACACACCCGCAGCAAAGGTAAAACCGTCCGCTCCCACGAGATTTGCATTGGATAATTTTGCATAAAATGGTTACCTATTGCTTGTGTTAGTCCTTGGCTCACTCACTCATTCCATGTGAACTATCACTATCACAAAAGAGTTTGATCACACTGGTGGTACATTAATTCTAAAGTGAGAATTTCATTATCAAGTCTTTTAGAAGATGCAGTTCAAATTGCAATGGTACATGTGAACCTAAAAATGGAGAGACAAAAAATATAAGAAATAAAGTTAGAAATTAAAAATAAAACTATGGGAGATACGTTTTGGAAATTTACAGGAACCTCGAGAAGCTCTATAACAAGATCTACCTGAATAGTGTTTTTTTTTTTTTCTCAAAAGATTCCCTTGCCTGTTTCACTTTCTATATGAAGTAATGTTATATAGAAAGTCATCTTCTTCCATTTTCTTATAAATTCACAACTTCATATGTGCTTACAAAAAACACAACCAACACATTCTAAGGTGAATATAACACGTACGTAAAAACAAAATACCCACCTGTTTCCATCAATGCCAATCTATGTTGAAGCCTCAGTTTCAAAACGAAATCCTAAAGTCATAGAAACCAAAAAAGTTATTTACATAAGCACCATCTGCAATTCCAGATGGGTTACTGTCAGCTCTAAATTTAAACTCGAAGTGTTTTTCAAATGGCAGTCAAATCTAATAGGAAGGGCCCTATGATCCAGTCACTCAATAAAATGAGTTGCTTTTGATTTTTAAGTTACATGGTTGAAATGGAAGAGCAAAACAAGGCTTATAACCAGTTTTACACATGTGGCTGATTATAATAGAGTAATACAAAAACAAGAAAACAAACAATACAGAAACGTGATCTCAGATACCTTTTCCTTGAGTAGTGTCTTCATGATAAAGTCCATGATAGGAAGCATACTGATTAGATGCCCTTTCTTCCACTGTCTGTATAGATTCAGCAGCTCTTCTCTAGCACATCCTTCTTGACACACTGAGGACTAAAAAAAGGAGAAATTAATTAGGTAGATAAATCCACTTTCATATGCAAGGGCTTAAAATGACAGTAGATCAAGTAGTAAAGCTTTTTTATCATAACTGACCTTTGGAAGTGACTTCAAAATGTGAATAAACCAGTGAAAATCTTTCTGAACTTCTATGAGATTCTGAACTTGATCATCTCTGATGTTTAGACCTTCCAGACTCCTCCTGAATCTCTCAACATTGGAAATCTGATGAGATACAAACATTTAAACATTAACTACATTTTAACAATATTTTTTTTTGTATTATCAATACTTGTTTTTTGCAATTTAATGCAAAAATTAATGCAATTTACATTATGCATGTCATATATCCCAAAAGATACAGCAGAGGCTGATTGATTTATTCATTGTTTTGAAGGCAGTAGGTTTGAATGAATGTTTGCTCATGGTTCTGATAGCTTTCTGTATAGGCTATCTTTATACTGTTGGCGCAACATGAAACACCACACTACCCTATATGGAGTTCAGCAGCAGCAGTAGACTGACATCAACATAACAAAACCTAGAAATAGCATAAACCATAAGCTGTTGAACCAAAGGGACTAATTAGACAAACTCCCTAACTGATTATCTTGTTTCCTTCTCATTCACCTTTACTTCCTGGAAAGGAAAAATGCACCTATTGAAATTAAAATGCATTCAAACTTATTTAAAAAATGTGAAGTGTATTCTTCCATGGAATATTTCAACACATCTAATCTGTGTGGGAGTCAAGCAAGATTCAGTAGACTGTTGGATTTCCTGATAAAGTTATAGGTTTATTTCCTGATCAAAGCCAATTTTTACTCTCATTTGGCACTTTCAAAGGTGTTAAATTTGGACCATGTTTGTAGGTACAAACACAGATATTAAGTCACTTTTACCTTGCCTAGGTGGCTTCTGTATTTTGAACGCAAACACTTTAGTTCCTCAGACCATCTGAAAATGAAAACTTCACACTCCCCCAAACTCAAATCATCCACCACATTGTAAGCTTTGGACTCTCCATAAACCTATAATAGAAACACAGGGATTAAGGGGATTAAGGCATATCAAGACAGAGATGATCTGCTTGTAAAAAAAAAAGTCTAAATCAAACATACCAACAGTAACAATTAGCAATGTACCTTTGTTGTGACTCTATCTAGCTGCGTTGCCAGGTCTCTTATAATGTATTTAAACGTGTCCAAGGTGATGCTTTGTTTCTGTGTGGATACAAATCAAGTAACTGATCTGTCCATGTATGAACTGTCTTTCAAAACAAAGCAGTCATTGTTGATATTGGATTTCTAGGCTAATTTAACAAATGAATCAGAGTATATTGAAAGACATTTTGAATATAATATTGAATGAAATTTTACCTTTAATCCTAATGTAAGCATCATCTTGTTTACCTATTAGAAAATGACAGATATTCAGTAATAGCGTTTAAAAAGTTAAAGATTTAGTTAAGACTTTCATTTTCATTTTGAGTTAAAATGAAAAAACTTACAAGAGTAGAAGACAAGTATGGTTTTGAGAAAGGTTCAGACATACAATCATGTTCAATCTCAACAATCTTCGAAGGAATATTAGATTCCCACGTAGACATGACATCTTGTCCTTTAAAAGAAGTCACACATTATAGCACGTAAATCTGAAATCTGCATACTGCATGCAAGTAAGACGAACTTAATGATAGTTCGGCTTTAACTTAAAATGAATACACACATCTCCATCACCATCTCGGGATCAACACATGTAATAATTCTTTATCTGTACGTTTTAATTATCTGTATGCTTTACCTTTTCTAGGTGAATCCTGCCGATTTCGAATGAACTTTAATAAAATCCTCATAGTTTTTACTATTGTAAGCAAAACACTTAGAATAGTGATGTGATGTTTGGCGGCTTCGAACTTGTAATGATACTGAAACATCTTGTCCTTGTTGATGTCATACGCTAGAGACAGAGCGACACGCGTCATAATCTGGGGGAGGGGAAACGATCCAACAGTCCCCATTGACTTTATATAGCGTGAAGCTGCCTCCTTGTCATTTCTGGCTTATAACAAAAAATAGAACAATGTCTAAAAGCTGCTATGTGACATGGTGTACAGCAAACAAGCTAAAAAAAAACCCAGAACTAAGTTTTTATAAGCTGTCGACCCCAAAAAACGAATGTTTAAGGACACAAAAGTGGATACAGGCAAAAGTGGTGAGACAGAGCGCAACGGGTCATATTACTATAAGAACTACATTGGAGGGGAACGTATTCGGCGACAGGTGAAATAATTCTTTTTTGCAATAAGTCAGAAATGACAAGGAGGCAGCCTCACGCAATACAAAGTCAATAGAGACTGTTGGATTGCGTGGTTTCCAGATTATACTAAATGCGCTCTGTCTCTATCGGTCTGCGCAGGAACAAGCGTTTCGTTTCCGCACAACCACGTGACTTCTTGTGCTGTAGGAATTGGCCCTGAAACTGTGATTGCTGCCCAATTGTAAAACCATTTAGAAAAAATATTTGTGATTTTATGGCAAAGAATATTGATGACCAATTTGTGTTGTTATGAAAAGATTTATTATTTGGTCTTATGGAGGACTGTAGAGACAAGCGCAGCCAGGTTTATATAAAAAAATTATACTTTTAATGTCAAAACTCCATATTCACAAATGTAAGTCTTCTTGCAAAAACAACAACAACAAAAAACAAACTATTTTATATCTTTCAAGTAATAAATTGAACATTATATTGACTCTATAAAATTTTCTATGAAGAAAATAGCAGTTAAAACATTGAAAATATTTTTTATGTAGATTTATATTAAGCCCCCTCTATAGTGTACATTTGTTTGTTACATGTATGATGTTATTTATTGTATTTTGACGCATTTGTAACACTTTTTTTTCCAGTTAATAAAACATAAATTAAAAAAAAAAAAAGACTTCTTGTAGGCTATTCTGATTCGAAAAATAGCCTAATCTGATTAATAGGTGACGAATCTCCTCATGGCCATGACTTGGTACATTTGGAATGTGTGTCTCTCTCTCTATCTTTCTCTTTCTCTTTCTTTATTTCTTATATGACCTTCTAAGTCATAGAGCTGGAGCTTATCTCAGTTTCCTAGGCCAAAGGCAAGGGAAAACACCTGGCCTGGCCAGTCCATCACAGGGCTCTCTCACACACAAGGAGGAAAATGCTCAGATATTAATCATGTTTTCAAATGAATGTGAGTCAAAGAACCAATTATACTGTAACAGCAACAGTTTTAGTAGCCCAGACTTCCCTCTTCCTTGTTCCTTGTAGAGGGAAACCAGGGGTTACACACATTTTGTATAACTTGATTGTTTGAACTATAATATTACAAGGGTAGATAACCTCTTCCTGATGTCACATAAGTTATGAATCAAATAGAAATTTTTAATAGCCCAGACTTTTCTTTTTAACATTTAATACATTTGCATAGACATATCATGAAAAAAAAGCCAGTAATATAATACCTTACAATGGTGGTGTTACATGTCCACTGTTGTATTCCTTAGTTTGACCTAGTTTCTGTCTGTCAGTCTGTTAATCATGTAATTAGTTTCCACCTGTGTTCATTATCTCCCTCATTAGTTCCTTTGTTTGAGACTTGTATTTATTCCCTGTGTTCTCCTTCAGTCCTTGTCCATTCTCGTTGATGTTTAGTTGTGTATAGTGAGTTCCTGCCTGTTTCTGTTATTAAATATTACTCCTCGTATTCTCCTTCATCCTTGTGCCTTTGTATACACACGTCACGTAACAGGTGGGAAGAGGTTTTTTTTAATTTAAGTTAAAGATGAGGTTAATAAAGAAATATCAGAGGAAAAATATCTTGGCATGATTTTAGGAAAATTGTTTTGGCATGATTTTATACTCTGTTACATTTTAAGCCATCCCAAATAGCAGTTTTGTGGCAGCCCAGATCCGGCCCACATCTGCTACGCATGGAATGATGATCTGGGCCACGTATGGAGTGGAAAGATGGCACTTGTGCGGACCGCTCCTGTTTGTCAAATCTGAGCCACAAGCAGGCCATAGCAATGCCACATGTCAGCCAAGAGCAAAGAAATAAACCAGAACTGGACCTTATATGATCCACAAAATCTTTATATATTTATAGAATCATCTCAGCATTAACAAGCAGAATCACTGAAGGAAAGAAGAGAACAGAAAAAAAGAGACAAACAGAAACACAAGAGCTACAACTGACTTCAGCCACAGCCTTAGATTAAATAAACTGAAGATAAAAAAAGAAAATCTCTCGAGATCTCAGCAGAGGAGGATTAAACAACTCCACAAAAAGCATTACAGCTTCACATATTACTAACCATATTGACTTTATTTCTGTCATTCATCTACAGAAGTTCTTATTGAGAATTAACAGTAATTTAATGATCGTGTTTATTTCATTTGAAGTCACCATAATGGTGATTGGTGTTTCCATTAGTTGGATTCTAACAGTTTTTCTCAATTGTAAAAACACTATAACCAGGCTTTTGAACTAAAATTTCAAAAAACACATCCAGTTCCCTAAACACTACTCCCCTGTTTTGACACATAAGTCAGATTTGTTGAGCTGTCACTGCAGAACTCTACACACAAATCCCTTAATTTCTTATTGTGTACTAGCACAGCAAAATACAAGCACTAGCATTCAATACTGTTCACTCAAGTCAGCACAGCTTGAGCGCAATTAGCACACAATTCCCCAGGTGAAAACACTAAAAGTAAAAATTGAACACACATCAATCAGATCCTTCAATAGATAGATAAAAGGGCCCAAATCAGTTTGTTGAGTTTTGGAACAATGGATCCACAGAGAAATGACGAGGAGGAAGAAGAGAAGGAGGAGGAAGAGGAGGAGGAGGACAAGGAAGGGGAAGGGCAAGGAGACAAGCAGTCTCAGATGAAATTCGAGCCACTTTAGTTGACCTTGTCCTTGTCCAAGGTATGACTGTGAGGGAGGCTGGGCAACGAGTACAGCCAAATTTGAGTCACTTCACCGTTGCCACCATCATCAGAACCTTCAGGGAGGAAAACAGGTAGGTGTACTTACAGTAAGACTGCTCTGTACAGTAACTTTCGAGTGCTGTACTCTGTGCTGTGACAACACATACACTGTTGCACTATGCTACTGTAAAAAAGAAATGCATCAAATTGCCTCGAACATACAGTAGACAGAGTTTCAGTTCTAAACCAGAAAGAGTTTTCAGCATGGAGGTGGAAAGTGTATGACCGAGAACCGTATATCTGTGTTCACCTTCACCTCCTTCAGGCCATGGAAGAAGCCTGCCTAGACATATGCATGCCAGAGGTGGATCAGGCAGTCATGTAGAGGATTTTACCCCCGCTGCCTGGCTAGGGCCAAATGTGATGTGGCTGAGATTCTCTGGCCTGACCCAGACCAAAGGCAGAATAATTTTTATTTTCACATCGAGATCTTGTAAAGGAACAAAACCTACCCCATTGAAATCTCGTAACAAAACAAAACTGTCACTGAAATCTCATAAAGGAACAAAACCAACTGTCATTGAAATCTTGTAAAGAAACAAAACCGACCCCCATTTAAATCTTGCAAAGGAACAAAACCTTCTTGTGATCTTGTAATGAAAAAAAATCTGACTGTCTTTGAAATCTCGTAACAGAAGAAAACCGACCGTCATTAATAGCTGATGGTCCTTGAAATTTCATAACCGAACAAAACCGACCGTCACTGAGATCTTGTAAAGGAACAAAACCAACCCTCATTGAAATCTCGTAAAAGAACAAAACCGACCGTCACTGAGATTATGTAAAGGAACAAAACTGACCGTCATTGAGATCTCGTAACGAAACAAAACCGACTGTCACTAAAATCTTGTGAAGGAACAGAACCGACTGTCATTGAAATCTTTTAAAGGAACAAAACCGACCATCATTGAGATCTTGTGATGGAAAAAAAACTGACCGTCTTTGAAAACTTGTAACCGAACAAAAGCGACCGTCACTGATGTCTTGTAAAGGAACAAAACCAGCCCTCATTGAAATATCGTAAAGGAACAAAACCGACTGTCATTGAGATCTTGTAACGAAATAAAACCGACTGTCACTGAAATCTCGTAAAGGAACAAAACTGATCCTCTTTGAAATCTTGTAAAGGAACAAAACCCACCATCGAGATCTTGTAATGAAAAAAAAACTGACCTTCTGATCTTGTAAAGGAACAGAACCGACCATCTGATCTTGTAAAGGAACAAGACCTCATTGAGATCTTGTAACCAAACAAAACTGACCGTCTCTGATATCTTGTAAAGGAAGAAAACCGACCATCATTGAGATCTTTTAATGAAAAAAAAACTGACCGTCTTTGAAATCTCTGAAATCTCTGACTGTCATAGATAACTGACGGTCCTTGAAATTTTCATAACCGAACATAACCGACCATCAATGAGATCTTGTAAAGGAACAAAACCAACCCTCAATAGCCGCGTTTCTACTGTCGGGCCTACTTACCATTATTTTTCATGCGGGTCCGTCTGCTGTGAGTTCTGGATCATAAGCATGTGAGGGATGTTCTTGTTCAGGGTCATGTCTTTCTCAACACTTCTCTCACTGAGGCCTTCTGTGTGGCCATCGTGGAGGGAGCTAGCTGTGGGCTGCATATATGTGTTTTTTCTGTGAATATGTATGAAAATGACATTTCATGTTGACTTTGTTATACAAAAGGATATTGTGTGGCAGTATGCACAACATATGTTAGATGGATACATGAATACTTTTTAATGCTCTCTTTAAAACTTCTTTCTTTTATGTCTAAGATGTGCAGATGGCTTATGTTGTTGAAATGAGCCCATTGGTGATGTATTTTGGCAATAGCATATCTGAGTCTTACAGTTGTTTCTTGGTCCTGTTTGTAAATGGTCAATTCAGTCTAGTTTTGTTTAGAAAGAAATGTAGCAAATTAACTCAAAGGGGAAATATTAATAATTATTCATAACTCATGATTAATTATGATTAATTATGAATATGTGAATCAGATTAACTTGATGTAGCTACATTAAAATTAATATTACAATCAATTAACCAGTGAACACTCAGTGTTAATTGTTTATTAATTCTAAGAAATGTTCATTTCCAGGTTATGGGAAACAACATTCTTATTGTACAGTACTACTCAGAGCATGTAGTCAAGATCTAAATCATTTAAGAGGCAATTTATTAGCAGATGGAGTCAGAACCAAATATGTATTGTTCACAAGCTTTATTAACTAACTCACAATCACATAACTAAACTAACAAACACATAACATACATGCAGGTCACACACATACATAGGTAAAAATGAACAATGATAGAGTTGAACCAGAAGTGGGACCGGAAATGGAGGTATGGGAAAAATTCAAAGACAATCTGGAAAAGAATCATCAGTTTCCTCAGTAATAAAGCACCTTAGCTGACACAGGTGGTTTACAAATTAATACTAAATCGCTGTTTAGTGTTCAAATGTACGATACTTGCAAAATGCCTTTAGGCTGAGGAGCATCGAATCTGCAGGCTGAGGAGAAATCCTTGATGATTCGGAGTTGTAACCAATATCTTCTGCATTGGTCGAAGACATATGAAACAACTTGAGCTGTTTATTTGACTCTTAGTGGGGAAAGAGTTCTCCCTCTCCTAGTCAAGCACATGGTTAGGGGCAGGGCAGGCCCAGGCCCAAAGGCCTACCGGCCCACAGGCAGCCCCTGTGTTGTCGGAAAAGTAAGAGCGAGGGAGGAGCATTGCGTGCTGGCTTTAAGCTCTGGGAGAAGTCACACCCCTAAGGGTTGACCTGACCAATGAAATGGGTAGGATCTCAGAGCGGCAAAATTCCTCTATGGGGCTTTTACGACCGAGCGAGATTAAAATGGCTGAGTTGCTGAAGAGGAACTATTAAAAATTCTTGTAATACTGATGCGTTGCACAGGTATCAACACATCGTATACACAAGCATTTAAATCTTCTCGATACGAACCCATAGACACTAAACATGGCATAACTGAAGTTACCTTAAATGTATCATAAAACATGTGAATACAATACTGAGTACAATACAACAAACAGTAATAATGGATACAATTTCCTGGGGATATGCATGTTAATTTATAGAACAGTCTGTCTATAAATTAATGCAGGAAAGTCTGTTTTCTGTGGGAAAGATGCAGGTTTTCTGTGTGTCTCTTTGTCTCTGCTCTTCCATGTGGCAACCAACATTCCTTGGTGCAATAAAACTTGTAACTGAGACCTTCTCAAGGGGATGGGGGACAAACCCCAGAGTGAGCTTTAACCAATTGTTGGTTAACTATAACAAATAATTGTGTCTGATTTGTCTCAGTCATTACAGAAAGTTTACAGATTAGTGAGAAGGTACACTTGGAAAATATTTTTCGTGATATCACTAACTATATTTTGAAATCTCTGTGTATATGATGTATTTATTATGTATGTGTCAGGCTTATTATGTTTCACTGGATTATGTAAAAGACACTTGTATCATCTTGTCTCTTCCTAATTCCTATTTGTTTTTCTTGTACACAGCTAATATGCAACCATGGGAGACAGGAGCTTCTTGCGTAATATTTTGGACCTAAACAAGCACTCCACTGTGATTGGCCTTGTTTGGCTCACGGTGCTGTTCATTTTCCACATTTTAATTCCACATTGATTCATCATTTTCATGCTGGCAGTTGCTTGCGTTTCATTGTTCCTCAACTTTGTGGAGATCAGCCACCTCAGCCTGAAGAAGATCTGCTTTGTGTTCCATCGAGAAGCTCCTGTGCAGTTGGAGCCTCTTGGACCATCGGAGAGAAGCTTACTGTTTCTCTTAAACACCCCTGTCCAAAAAGCCAAAGACTACTGGTGCCTTGAAGAGGAGAAGAAAGATGAGATTGCACATATACTGTATATCCACTAGCTGAGGTCAGTATGGAAGCAAGCCATTTCTTCTCACCTCAACTGGAGAAGGAGTCAGGAGGCAGTTATGCCAACAGCTCCACATGTAGAGGAGACAATCATATGCGACAAGACTCAATCCTCCTTTGTTCAGGTCACAGAGGCACTATCAGAGCTCCCACCAGAGGAGCTACTTCGGGAAAGAGATGAGGTAGACAGCTTAAAGACTCAGGCAGTTTTACCAGAAGTACCGGAGGAGCGATCAGAGGGAGAAAGTGTGGAGGAAACATTTAATATCACTTGAGGATATTAAATATGTTTGGATAGTTTGGATATAGATCTAGGAGAACTAGCCAGTAGAGAGGCAACTGAAGAAAAGTCAGTGAAAGAGAGTAGCTTAGTAGATACTGAGCCTACACGAGAGGAAAAATTTGAAAGAAGCTGAAGAGTAGAAAGAAATCTCACAGGAATTTGGGGAAAAGGAGTATAACACCTTTAAGGTCAAGAGGTTAAAGGGATAGTTCACCCAAAAATTAAAATTCTGTCATTAATTACTCACCCTCATGTCGTTCCACACCCGTAAGACTTTCGTTCATCTTCGGAAAACAAATTCAGATATTTTTGATGAAATCCAAGAGCTCTCTGACTTCTCAATAAACAGCAATTTAACCACCATTTTCAAGTTCCATAAAGTTATGCGACTGCACACAGCTGCATTTAGGCTGAAATCTATAAACCAGGGATGTCCAAACTTTTTTAAAAGGGGGCCAGATTCGATGTTGTGGACACATCTGGGGGCCGGTTCATTATATATATATACATGTAACCGTAATGAGCATGCTATGCCTTTAAGGGGCAGGTGACGTGATAGGGCAGGTGACTTTTAAAGTCTCGCGGGCTTTAATGAAACAGCGTTTGAGTGTGTGTGGGGTTCTCTCTGGCGCATCGGTCTTTGTCAGACACGTGATTTTGTTGCGCATGACGTCACCGCGGCGCCATATTTGTGGTATCCCTGCTGACTGTGAGAATGAAAGAGATTACAAGAGTAGAGATAACAAGCAAATAACTCGCAAAAAAGGAGAAGCACAATAAAAAACTGTGAAAAAGTCATATCGCGATAAACTCACCAAAGATGCCAGGGACCGTTATTTGTTGAAATTGTCATCCATTCATAGGTCTGTACGAACTGACTGCAGTAAGCTGGAGTGCTGACCTAAATCATCATACTTATATATTGTAAACTATTTTGTTTATGGTATAAGCGCATATACTAGTGAACAATTTAAAACTATAAATCCCTCGAAGCCCACAGACATTTCACTAATGGCTGGGTGCAGGATTTATTTATATTCCGACCGAAGGACTGCGACAACACAGTAGTAACAGCAGAGGTAAGGTCTGCTGTAATGATGATGATGATGATGTCATGTTAACTGTATATCATAAGTTCCTGATTAAGGATGGTTTAGTGTTGTGATCAGGAAGAATTTTGAATTATGTAATACTACCCCTTTTCATGCATTTTTTCTTTATTGCATTAAGTACACAAGCCAATGTATAACACAATAAACATCGTTCCAACAAACAAGTCATCATCATAAATGTATGTAGAATTTAATAGTGTATAGTACATTCTGGTATATTATACTTTTAGAGCCAAAATAATTTGTAAATTATTGTCCTCCATCTACCTCTGTGTTGTCTGGTTTAATGATGTGACTGGTCATTTTTTTTTTTTTTTTTGTCCAAAGGCCTTAATAATAATAAAAACAAAGGTATGTTATCCAAATTATGTAAGGAATTAGATCTCTTTTATTGAATCCAAAAGGTTTTAATTATATTTTGCTACATATAAAAGTATTTTTAAGTGTCAAAAGTTCATTCTGTTTAGCCGTCCAAAGGCCACTACAGCCATTTCATTTGTGATTAAAATATCTTAAAATGTAATAAATGTATATATTTTTTATTCTGCCATGATTTTATAACATCACTGCATCCATCTTCATTCATGGATAAGTTAAATATCTGGTTCACGGATCGCGGATATTATTAATTATCTTGTCAACGCTATAAGTGCATATACCTGTGAATTCATAAAATAAAATAAATCTACAAATCACCTTGTGTGTGCAACATTTGGTTTGCATACTTCATTTGGCTGTTGAAATGTTGATTACAAGAAGACAATAAACAACATTTTGAAAAATGTAATTATACATGCTTTATTGTTCATGCAAGACTGGATAAAGCATCAGCACAAAATTATATTATAAAATTATATATAGTATTCTAGGTGCAATACATCAGCACATTTCTACACTACAGTTCTACAAAAGATTCAAGCATGCGCTGTCAGATTGGATGGTTTCTCTGTGAAAATCTCAAAACAGTCAATAATCTCTGCTACTCTGTATTCAAACAAAGGAGGCATATTTCTGTGCAAATCACCTCTGTCTGCCCGTACAGCTGAAAGCTTCATGTTTGTATATAGATATGACACCGTTTCATTGAATGCTCTGTATACTGTCTTTGGGGAAACATGAGAGATAAGTGTTGTGCAAGCTGATCAAATCTGAGGAACATTAAGGTTCACAGAAGCATTTGAAATTTGTATTGTGAATGTTCGTTGCGTCTGGAATCAGAGGCACCAAAAAAAAAAAAAGAAAAAAAAATGTAATAACGCCATAAAGGTTCTCAGGTTTGGCAGACCCGTATAGTACATTAACATCATCATCATCATCATCATCTCCAAAACAAACATCAGACATCCTGTACTTATCAAGTCCATGCTGCAGCTGTCAGTTTACTTCTGCACATGCAGATCACTTTCTCCAGCCTGATGGACCATAGTGTCAGCTGACTGCATTGTTTTTCCTTACTTAGTGTCTGTGTGTGCATCTCACTCAGCTCTGAGCTCTTGAATCAGTATATTGTGTACACACATTTTGCGACTGAGACAGTCCTAAACAGTGCTACTACTGAACTAGGGAGCTGATTGAGACACACCCTGTGTGTTTAATGCTGATGTGGCCCTAATGTAGGGAGGGATTGTGTCCAGATGGGGTCGGTCTCCATAATCTTTAAGCAGGTTGACCTGCAATTAAATGAAAAGGTTTTTAGCTACATAACATAGGACCACAGCTGTAAAAAGTAGTCAGAAAATTATAATCAGTACAGGTGCTGGTCATATAATTAGAATATCATCAAAAAGTTGATTTATTTCACTAATTCCATTCAAAAAGTGAAACTTGTATATTATATTCATTCATTACACACAGACTGATATATTTCAAATGTTTATTTCTTTTAATTTTGATAATTATAACTGACAACTAAGGAAAATCCCAAATTCAGTATCTCAGAAAATTAGAATATTACTTAAGACCAATACAAAGAAAGGATTTTTAGAAATCTTGGCCAACTGAAAAGTATGAACATGAAAAGTATGAGCATGTACAGCACTCAATACTTAGTTGGGGCTCCTTTTGCCTGAATTACTGCAGCAATGCGGCGTGGCATGGAGTCGATCAGTCTGTGGCACTGCTCAGGTGTTATAAGAGCCCAGGTTGCTCTGATAGTGGCCTTCAGCTCTTCTGCATTGTTGGGTCTGGCATATCGCATCTTCCTCTTCACAATACCCCATAGATTTTCTATGGGGTTAAGGTCAAGCGAGTTTGCTGGCCAATTAAGAACAGGGATACCATGGTCCTTCAACCAGGTACTGGTAGCTTTGGCACTGTGTGCAGGTGCCAAGTCCTGTTGGAAAATGAAATCTGCATCTCCATAAAGTTGGTCAGCAGCAGGAAGCATGAAGTGCTCTAAAACTTCCTGGTATACGGCTGTGTTGACCTTGGACACAGTGTTGGTCCACCAGCAGATGACATGGCACCCCAAACCATCACTGACTGTGGAAACTTTACACTGGACCTCAAGCAACATGGATTGTGTGCCTTTCCTCTCTTCCTCCAGACTCTGGGACCCTGATTTCCAAAGGAAATGCAAAATTTACTTTCATCAGAGAACATAACTTTGGACCACTCAGCAGCAGTCCATTCCTTTTTGTCTTTAGCCCAGGCGTGACGCTTCTGACGCTGTCTGTTGTTCAAGAGTGGCTTGACACAAGGAATGCGACAGCTGAATCCCATGTCTTACATACGTCTGTGCGTAGTGGTTCTTGAAGCACTGACTCCAGCTGCAGTCCACTCTTTGTGAATCTCCCCCACATTTTTGAATGGGTTTTGTTTCACAATCCTCTCCAGGGTGCGGTTATCCCTATTGCTTGTACACTTTTTTCTACCACATCTTTTCCTTCCCTTCGCCTCTATATTAATGTGCTTGGACACAGAGCTCTGTGAACAGCCAGCCTCTTTTGCAATGACCTTTTGTGTCTTGCCCTCCTTGTGCAAGGTGTCAATGGTCGTCTTTTGAACAACTGTCAATTCAGCAGTCTTCCCCATGATTGTGTAGCCTACAGAACTAGACTGAGAGACCATTTAAAGGCCTTTGCAGGTGTTTTGAGTTAATAAGCTGATTAGAGTGTAGCACCAGTTGTCTTCAATATTGAACTTTTTCACAATATTCTAATTTTCTGAGATACTGAATTTGGGATTTTCCTTAGTTGTCAGTTATAATCATCAAAATTAAAAGAAATAAACATTTGAAATATATCAGTCTGTGTGTAATGAATGAATATAATATACAAGTTTCACTTTTTGAATGGAATTAGTAAAATAAATAAACTTTTTGATGATATTCTAATTATATGGCCAGCACCTGTATATGGATACTGAGCAAAAATATGTCGTACCTAAGTATATAAAATAAAAATGTAAAAAGCCTTAGCAAAATTAATAATTAAAAAAATAGACATATTTAAGTAAAGGGATTCAGTTTAAATTGATTGTTGTTTCATAGCACATACAATCCAAAACAATGCGTTGATATAACGTTTGCTACTTTAGAAAACAGAAATCTCTAAATGACCTTTGTGAAAATGTAGAGAGCAAGCATACATGAATGGAGATATCTTGACGAAAGTGATGTTTTGCGTCTCACCGCTGCAACCCATGCGATCCGGCGCCTCTGTTATTGCCTTTACATACACTCCGTACAGCCTTTTTCAAGTAGGAAACCGACTAAATCTTGTCTCGTAGTAAAGTTTTTGACATTTTCTATCGTGGGACATATTACTGCAGCTTTTCACACAACAAAAGTGTGCCATTTTTACAATGAAAAGAAGCCAAAGAAAAAAAACAACAACTCTGCACTGATACAGAGATTTTTTGGATACCTTACAAATGGCGGCGACACCCATAATGCACTTCGGTTTTCACGAGTGTGACGTCACCTGACAAAGACCGACTGGAAGAGCTGTTGTGTGTGACTGCTGCTCTCGACAATTTAGTGTGAGTAAACATGACTTTTATTCATAGGAGTAGATTTTAATGAGAACTGTTAGTCTAATATGCCCGCTAATGTGTTTTAGGATTATTTCTGTGCTGACGACCTGTTGATATGAAAACGCTGTGTGCGTGCAACTCTGCGTTGGGTTTCAGCAACCTAATGTGAGTTTACTTATTTGAACGCTAAATTCAATATTGGTTTGTTTTTGTGATGTTTATTTGATTAATTTAATCCTGATCTGTTTTGAATATTGTTAATTGTTTTCCTTTTGTTTAATGTTTTCTTTGTTGTTTTGATTTGTTTTATTTTCTCTTATATTTACATCTTAACATCAATATTGCTGCCGACCAGATTATTTCAACAATACTATATGCTGAGAAGGATTGTACCTGCCTTTCTAATAAAGTGTAACCCTTTTTGTACTCTGGTTTCTAGTTCATTTATTTGAACTACCTGTGTTAAAAATATCATCGTTAGGGTCCCCTATCCCAGAAAAGTGGGGGTGGTGTAGTCAATTTGGTCGACATTCCTAATAGACATATACTCCAGGTCATATATATATAATATATATATATCATGTTTTGTTTCTTGAAAACATGAGATTTGACAAAAGCTTGAGCTGACAGAAGAATAGGACACAGATGTAAATTTAATACACAAACAATATCTGTAAAAATTTAAAGGGTGAAATTTAAATATTATTACTGAGTTACAACTCTATTCTTATTTAAATTAAAAAGTACTCTAATCATAACCGCAGGTAAAACCACACATGGCACCTCACTACATGATAAAAAGTAAAAATATTGTTTCTATATCTAGAATGGCTTTATGGTATTTAGTCTATAAACACATTTAATATAAATATGAATGCACAAAACTGCAAGTTAATGACAAAAAAATAGTCTGTAATTTGGCCTTTATTACTCACTTAATACATGTCTACATTAAAAATTAAATAAAATGAGATATTAACCTACATTTCTGACAAAATACCACAGTTACAGTTAGTGTTACCACAGTAAATCCATGATAAATGTTGTTGAATTGCTGGTTGAAAAATATTCTAACTGGATCGGGTCAATGTTTCTCCGGATTTGCACGTTAGTGTTGTTGATTAGAAAGGTCGAGAAAGTACCAAAGAACAGTCCAGTAAGGTGTGGGAGTCACTATCAAGCACCATTTAAAGGTGGGACGTCCTGATCTGACACATGGTCACAGGAGCACATGGTGTGAGAAGAAGGCAAGATTATTTGCTTTAGTAATTTTATTTGAAATGACATGAACTGTACATAAAAAAAATGTGTGTATGAAGGTGTAGAGAAGCCTTTTGTCAGGTTTTATGAAGTTTTTATATTGCATGTTCAGAAATTCAGTTTTTCTTTTCATTGCCTCAGGGCAATGTTGTGTGATAAGGGGTAGCCTACTTTTCAAGGATGTTTTGGATAATACCTCACATTGGCCATAATGTGTTATAAGAAGGGAAGGTGCAGGGTTCCCGGGTGTGCAGGAACACCCAAAGTGATGTGCAAAAATTGTAACATACACCTCTATTTCACAGCAGAGAAGAACTGCTTATTGAAGTTTTGTACAGAGAGAAATCTTATTACATGTAGTATATGGCATGACACTACATGATACAGACCTATGCATGTATCAAATTCAATATATCAATGTCTTTAAAGTGTTTTTCACTTTTTACTTAATGATTTCTTGACATTTTTTTTTTTTTTTAAAGAAATTGTGATTTTGATGATTTTCTCTATGATTCTGTACCATTGTTGCACAACAAAATATTTTGTGGTGGGGTGAGTTTTTTTTTATTTTTTTTTTTTTTATCAAAATGTTCCCAAATGAACCAAAAAATTATGTGGATTTTTTTTTTTTTCCATGTGCCATCAACGTGTGCAGTAGAGGGTTAAACTGAATTAAATCACAGACAGATTTGCAGCTTGTAGCCTACCCGAGACCTCTACGCCGAACTCGAACACTTCTCACCGGCTGTTTAGTGGTCGTGTGATCGAGACACTCAGCAAGTGAACACATTTGTGAACTCGTAAGTCGCGCGCTGCGCAGTGCGCATAAGTAGAGCTGTTTCGTTCCGCTTTATTTGGCGCGTTAATGTTTCCCTGGCCTAAAATCTACTACTGCCACCTTGTGTTGACATTGTGAAACTGCACGATTTGTAAATTATGCATGGCGGGCCATACATAATGGATTTTAATAGACAAGCTGCGGGCCGTTTGAAATTCATCCACGGGCCGCATTTGGCCCGCGGGCCGTAGTTTGGACACCCCTGCTATAAATCATTGTTGTAACGAACTTAACCTCCTTAAGTTTTAGATTTTATCACAAGTTAAAGGAAGGTATATTTTTAAAAACACAAAATGATTTGCCCACATTTGTCATAAAGGCTGCTTGAGGGTTAAGAAGGAGTGTTCTGAACAATCAAAAGCCTTGGAGGCCATAGAGGAGGTGAAGGATGTTCCACTTCTAGCTCTTGAACAAGAGACAGACGAAACAAGATCATTATGTAGTCTCAGCAAAGGTAGTATCAGAGCCAGATCAGATGATCTTACAATATGACTGAACGACAAACAAAAACGCAAAAGCAGAAAAAAACCCCAAATTCCAAAGTTCCGCATTATCAGGTGATCCATCTGACAAACATGTTTTCTTCATCAGGTGTTTTCAAAATGCCAAATATGATGTCAAATATTATGATCCCTTTGCAAGGGAACCCCCTTTCTGGAGTATAAAGGCAGCTATATTTTTTATGTACAAACCCATACAGTGTAAGAAAATAAAAATTGTGTTTCTCAATTTCCTGGGCCACCTTGGGAAAACCCTTGTTCTAATCTAGATGGTATTTTTTTTTCTTTTTGCCCTGTCTTATTTTTCTATTGTGCAGTTTGTATTCAATTAATTTCACCTATCCTTTAACATTAATAAACCCTGACATCTGACATCAGCACAATGATGAAAAATAAAATCGTATTTGCAGAAAAGGCAAGGTAACATATAAAACTACATAAAAATTAAACTTCTATTACCTCTAATGGTCAATATATGTAATTGTTCATGTTTTTACAAATTTCTTTAACTTTTTTTTTCTTCATTTTTTCTTCAAATCCACACTGAAAGAACAACAACTAATAAAAGTCAGAAAGAGAAAATGAAAGTACATGTGGGAGGATCAAAAACAACATCTCTTAAACAACGTGATAAAGGAAGTAAAACATGTCAAACATCTTATCAACTCTTAATCTCAGAAACATTACTGAGAGCTATGTCACATTTTGCAACAATGTACAAATGACCACAGTCACGTGTAAATAATAGTTATTCATGTGAAATACATGTGATCAGTATGTGACTCAGAGCACAATCACATCATAACATGTTCCAGGTTACCATTTCATTTCTGTTCATGCCTTTATAGCCAACACAAAGATGAAAACCACAGTCTATTTATTTACATAAAAACACCCACATTCATAATGGTTTAAATACATAGCGGCTACATTTATTCTTTTCCTAACATGTAAATGCTTATTGTGTTTCTGAAGCTCACTGGTGAAATGGTCTAGTCCGTGTAACGCTTTGCAGTTCTTTGTTCAATTCGCACCATCAAAATGAACCAAATGAAAAGTTTGCTTCAAACTTTCACTTTTTCATTTTTTTTTTTAGAATACTTCACAAACGGACAATTTTCACTCAGTTTAATTTTCGATTCTACAAGTTTGGGTTGTTTCGTCCGAATCTGATTTTTCAACAAACATAAAAAATGACTCATTATTCTGATTTTCCATTTATATAATTAGCGCTCGCGGGTGGATCGTACCACCAGTACCGCTGGGGGTGGAGCAAGGTGTTGATGTATTCAGCCAGAGCGCTGTAGATAGATCTATGACACGTCTGGCCAAGCAATAATTTAGCGCCTGCCCTACACTATATGTAGCCTACAGTTCGTTGAGCGGTTCATAGAGTTTTATTGTGGAGTTGGACTTAAGTAGCATATAAAGAATACGGTCAGTGCTTAGTAAAGTTGGCAATATATTTTCACGTAATAATGGCTAGTTTCTCATAATAATGAGGAAGTTTCTCATAATAATGAGGAAGTTTCTCATAATAATGACTTAACATCTCATAATAACGAGAAACTTTCTCGTAATAATGAGAAACTTCTACGCATGCGCGAAGCAGCAAAGCAGAAGGGCGTGACACGCTAGTGACATCCGCTGGTCAAATTTCAGCAAACATGGCACATTCTGCAAAAATGTAATCTATAATATCATTAAATAACATTATTGATAAATTATCAGTATATGAGATATAGTCTTTTATTCATTTGTAACATTCATTTTGTATTTTTGTGTAACAAGCAGCAACACAAAATGGTGATCCATGGGTTTCAAACAGATAGGCTAATGATGACCGCACACACCTCTGTTAAAGAACGCTTCATCTGGAAAGCTGTCTACAAACATCTGCTGAACATATTTTCAAGCAGTTTTGCATACATTCTAATGATCTTAAATGGTGTTTTCTGTATGTCTAGGCAAACCTAAACATCAAATAGCCTAGACTCATCCGTGAAATACGTGTTAATATTAACACATAAACCCACACATTTTATGAAGACGTTACACTTAAACTTAACGAATAAATATCATATTCCTTCGTTAATCTGATAGTTTTGTAAGCCGTAGCGTTCATGCAACAGTTTCCACCGGTGAGCACAAGCAGGCGTCGTTCGTTACCACGGTAACCACCTTCTCCTGCTCATGGAAGAGTATTGAGGATATACTGATAATTTATAATTTATGTTATTTAATGATATTATAGTTTGCACTTTGTAGATTACACTGACTTTAACGAAAACAACTGTTTTGCAGAATGTGCCATGTTTGCTGTGTTCTCGCATTTACACGGCTTTGACCAGCGGATATCACTAGCGTGCCACGCCCTTCTGCGCCGCTGCTTCGCGCATGCGTAGACGTTTCTCATTATTAAGAGAAAGTTTCTCATTATTACGAGAAACTTTCTTGTTATTTTGAGATATAAGTAATTATTATAAGGAAGTTTCTCGTTATTATGAGATGTTAAGTCATTATTACGAGAAACTTTCTCATTATTATAAGAAACTAAGCCATTATTACGTGAAAATATATTGCCAACTTTACTGAGTTAAGCACTGACCGTATTTTTTGCTACTTAAGTCCAACTCCACAGTAAAACTCTATGAACCGCTCAACGAACTGTACATATAGTGTAGGGCAGGCGCTAACTTATTGCTTGGCCAGGCGTGTCATAGATCTATCCATAACGCTACAGCGCTCTGGGTAAATACATTAACACCTTGCTCCACCCCCAGCGGTACTGGTGGTACGATCCACCCGCGAGCGCTTATTATATAAATGGAAAATCAGAATAATGAGTCATTTTTTTATGTTTGTTGAAAAATCAGATTCGGACGAAACAACCCAAACTTGTAGAATCGAAAATTAAACTGAGTGACAATTATCCGTTTGTGAAGTATTCTAAAAAATTTGGTTCATTTTGATGGTGCGAATTGAACAAAGAACTGCAAAGCGTTACACGGACCGTGAAATGGTGATGCCAAGGTGAAGTATCTTAGAAGATGCAGTTCAAATTTTAATTAATGCAATAATGCATGTTAACCTATAAATGGAGAGAAAGAGAAAGTGTTACACTGAAAATAACCTTCCACTTCAAATGACATTTGCCTTGCTCTTTCCAGATGATGAAATGTTTCTCTTATATGAAGGAATGATTTCATTTCGTCTTTCTTTTAAATGTGCAACTTCTTATGTGTAAAACCCCACCCACATGGCCTGTACTTAGAAAATAACACAGAGGTCAACCCAGCTAACAAATTTTTTTTATAAGAGCGTTCTACAAATATTCAGTGTTGGTTTTGGGAACGTAAAAAATGTCAATAAAAAAAGTGACAATAAAGACATTTATAATGTTACATACTGTATGATTTCTATTTCAAATAAATGCTAAAAATAATGCATCAGGAATATTACAATGATTTCTGAAGGATCATGTGACATTAAAGACTGGAGTAATGGCTGCTGTAAATTCAGCTTTACCACCATACACTGTTAAAAAAAAAAAAAAAAAATCCCCGTAAAATTTACTGTAAAAAAACGGCAGCTGTGGTTGCCAGAACTTTACCGTAAAAAGTACGATAGCAACATTTTAGGTTTTGGAGATTTAAATTAAATTTACAGTAAAAATCTCATTAACTGATATAATGTTAATTTACTAACCTATTGAAATACTAATATCTGTTTTGTACCTTTGTAATACACTGACAACCACTAAACACTGTGGTGAATCACATGATGAATCAAAGTTCATCAGAAGCAGCATTTCCTCAAGCTGAGAAGAACAATACTAATTATAGAAGGTGCACACAGTGTCATTCACACAAGCACTAAACACCATCATGGTAACACACATGAAATTTTAAAAATGCAATAAACATTAATTTAGCAACATTAGATGTAACATAAAACCCTAATGTACATAACTGATTAGAAAAAAACTAAGAAAAAAACAGTTTTTTAAACGAAAATACATCAAATGTGAAGTGTCACGCAGGGAATTGTGGGAATGTCAATTTACGTTTATTCACTATAAATTATACAATGACTCCTTGTCACTTCCAAAAACTGCCAATTTAATGGTATTTTACTGTAAAATTACATTAAATGTACAGTTGTACATTTATTACAACTGTATTACAGTTATTCGCTGTATGTAGTATGGAAACTTTCTGTAAACCAATTAACTTTTTTACTGTACAATTTTTACTGTTAAAATTGTGATCATTTTTTACAGTGTAGGAATAAATTACATTTTAAAATACAATAAAATAGAAATTTAAAATTTGAATCATATCATATTGTGGGTTTCTCCCTCGGCTGAAATCACGTTCCGGGGAGGGGGTAGAAACTGAGTTCCGGGGGGCAGAAATGGGAACACGGGGGCACCGCAATGCGACCTCAAAGGGCACTTTCACTTTCGTGATCAGAGTGCACGCCCCCTTGTGCACGCCACTGCATTGCAAAGTGACGGAACTGATGATTCACACAGAGTCACCAACTCATCAGGCAAGACTTCCGGTTAGGGCTGGACAATTAATCGAAAAGTAATCGAAACTGAAATTCAGAACCTCAAACTGACATAATCCATGGATTAGGTTTCTATGAAACACTTTCGAGCCCAAACTTCAGTGTAATTGTTTGTTTTACTCGCGTTTTCGCAGTTTCTCCTAATAAATCCAGTCATGCAGCAGGTTCTTTTTCCACTCAGTCCAGCTGAGGGAGCGCGTTCTGGAAAGTGACGTCTATGCATACCCTCTATTTCGTTTTTTTAATCCTGTTAATACTTCCACCTTAAAGTCATCATGAAATCAAAATTGCCCCTAGTTACTTAGCTAGTGCATATTACTAGTCTTCTGGTGAACAATTAATCGGTGCAAGTTAATACACAGAAAAAAATTGTTTGTCATGGTAATCTTTAATCAAAATCTGAAAAGTTATTTCCGGTCTGGAATGGCGTTCCTTCTCTGATGACGTCAGTTTGACAGCTTGGGTTGAATACGCTTAAACCACTCCCCTCCAACCGTTAGTCTGCTATGAGCAAGAGATGGAGAGGAGGAGCGCTAAAGTAAAACCCTGCCCTCTATTCAATATTCCGTTTCACTTGGAAATACGTCACAACACTGGAGAAAAGTCGTTTGCAACTTCCTGTTCACGGGGACTTTAAAAACATACTACCGCGTGTGTAGCCACGTGACTCTGACCCATCCAGTCAGTGGCATGAAAGCAACACGGAGGTGTAAGCATCGTCGAGTCAACACACAGAGACGGCGCGCGTTTTATGTAGTCAGTTTTATGTGTTTTAAGGTTTACCAGTTTGGACATTCAAGCGATTTTATTATATGTGTATTATATCGAATTACCGTGTTTGCACAGCTGCATTGTGGCACGAACAGTAAACAGTATCTGCACAAAACGTGAAAATCGCGCGCACAGAGAGGAACGCAGAAACTAGTTGTCAGCGCTGTCCTGTGATTTATCACTAAAGTAGCTTAGAAACTCAAAACTTATTATAGCATATATTTTTCTACTTTTGAAGGAACTATTTACAACCCACAGCTTCACAATTAATAGAGAGAAGGTATGACTAATTCACACACGCAATCGCTCTAATTGTAGGCCTACTGTACTGTGCTAATTTATCTTTTTTATGATTTACAATGATCAGACATCTGTAAAAAATGTTAGGAACAATAGATAAAATAACTGCTGAAAGTGAGCTTTCAGATCACTTTCAATAGGAAAAAATATCCCAACTTTAGTAGTCCAGCATACTTACAGTACAGACCTTGTCAGTGAACTATGAGGGCAAAAAAGAAAACAAAAAAAAAATCGTTCATTAATCGTAATCGAGGTAAAATGTTCAGTTAATCAAGGTTTTGATTTTAGGCCATAATCGTCCAGCCCTACTTCAGGTATACCTCCAACACGAGTGCTCACCACCTACACACACACAGTGGTATATCATTTAAATATATATATAAAAAATAAGATATGATACCTGCACGTTGTTGCGTGTTAGCTGTGATAAACAGACCTCCACTCTTGCATTGCGTGTGTAACAGTGGCCAGCTAGTGAGAGTTGTGCAAGTAAACCACTGCACACTGACGACCGCTAGAGAATGCAGTGTTTAGCGTCATTGTTAGTGCTCTCGCTTCGCCTGCCAGCACTGATCGGGCCAGGGTTCGAGACCGACTCGGAGCAGGGTGGTTAGGATTGGAGTGTGAGTTTTGGAGGCAGAGCAATGAAGAGAGGGGTGGGTTTGTTTGAGTTGATTTCAAATATCAACAACAGCATTTTTAAAAAAAAATTACCTTACCCCACCTTTAATTATTACAGCTGCTGTAAAAGAGTCTTCAAATGATCCACCACATGCAGCGTCCGGGACTCTTTCTTTATGTATACAGACGTGATGTAATGACGCAAAGGCAAACTCATATTTCCCGCAGACACCTACCAGTACCACTCAAAAAAACAAAAACAAACAAACAACAAAAACATTATTGCAAGCTTATCGTTGTGAATCAGGCTAAGGTAAGGAGATCGTTTTGAACATGGCTGGTTATGTACTTGCTCAGCAGTGTTGGGTAAGTTACTTCAAAAAAGTAATTAATTACTAATTACTAATTACATCATCAATGTTGTATTTAAAATACTTTTCTAATTACTCTGTCTGAAAAGTAATTTAATTACTCAATAAGTAACTTACTAATTACTTCTTAAAATCCCTATAAACCTTGACTGGATAGACAATAGAAAGGAAACTCTTTTAATAATTTAGTAAAACATGGAATAGTTTAGCCTTTTATAGATTTCTAAAACATTTTAACTTTATTAAAACATATACTATAATACTTTTATTTACTTTATAATACTATTTTTTTTTTTTTTTTTAGTAACAAATAGGGATGTCACTTTAACAAAAATCTAGTAGCCTAGTCGGTACCTATACCACCAAAAGTGCACAATACTCGATACCACGGTAAAAATATATAAAAATACAAATAAAACAATGCTATATATTTTTTTCCATGTAGGTCTAATAGTAGTAAGTATAAATACCACAGAAATTGAATAATCAAATATAAAATAACTCTGCATAGTCATAACTGTATAAATTAAATATATTTTCTTTTGTTGTTTGATTGTCATTTATAATACAGACAGCCAATATAGACAGTAGCAAGTTTTAAAGCATTTTGACTTAACTGTGTGTGTATTTGAACGTTTATGTGTATTAAACCGTGAAAATTTGACACTCGCGAGAGGCGGCTATGTGTGTGCGCTTTGGTTGAGAGCGAACTGACTGAAGACCGTCTCTCAGAGAGCGCGCAAAGTTTTTCTCTCTAGGACATAGCTTACATTTACCCTAATGTTCTTGCCTACCTGTGTCAAAAAAGTGAAGTAATTGGAATATTGCCATTCTGCAAAACAGCCACTCGCTTCTGCCGACATCTTCAGACAGCGACTACACAGCCAGCTGGTGCGAAGTTGCGCACTACAGCTTATGATTTTAAAGAGGCAGCGTTCACTTTTACCTTTAGACGACAAATTTAGATTTTAAATTCAATATTGATTTAAACAGAACTGTTGAACTAATTTACAGTATGTAACGCAAGTACATTATAAGTAACTGTAATTAAATTACCTAAAAATGAACAGTAATCCCTTACTTTACTTTTTAAGTGGATAAGTAATTTGATTACAGTAACGCGTTACACCCAACACTGTTGCTCAGTAATTGATTTTGGATCATTTTTAACCCAAAAAGGTTACAGACTGCAGCTTTAAAGAAGGAAAATGCTTGGATTGAAGTCACGTGTCAGTAAAAATGTGAGTCAACAGTAAACAGTAATATAAGCTTGCCTTTTTCCTTCTTCCTTGTAGGCCAGGCTAGGTTTTAAAACAATTTTTTAAAAACCGTTTCCTTATTGCTTTATATCATAAGTGTAGATAACCGGTTCCTGATGTCACATGGGCAGTTTCGTGGTTTTTAGAATTAACAATACATTTTGCAGGCAAAAACTGGTTCTGAGTTGAGAAAGTAAAGATATGAATCAAATTGAAATATTTCATAGCCTAGAATTTTCTTTTTACATTTTAATGATAGTACTTGTCTATATCATTAAAAAAAAACTTTTGTGTAAATTTTGTTTAATTCCCTTCTTGATAATCTCATCTCAATTCTGCAACAAGCATTAAAAACCTGACAAACAGTGCAAAAGTTTTTTGTAAGTCTTGTCAAGATAATGTAAAGAACAGGTTTTCAGAAGGTCTTCAATGCAGAAAGAAGTCATTATGATTAACTGTGTAGAACTTTTACTATAGATTAACTCCTTATGTAGTAAAACACATGATAGGACCGGTTTTTTTTTCTTTCTTTTTTTTTTTAAACGGTTAAAACTGTTTTATTAAACAAATAGAAAAATAACATGACAGTGAATATACTTTTATTTATAATTTGGATAGAGTTGCCAAAGAGGAATGGTTTCATTTTAATATGCTTCAATAATTTTCCATTTCAGGAGATGATTGCACTATTTAAATGACCAGCCTGTCTCATTGTTAATACATAGGTATTAATACGTAACTTTCAAAGACACAAAACGTACATTTTTGTAAGTTTAGAAAGGTGCTAAAACGTACAATATTGACGTAATTATGGCACTAAAACGTAAAAATACTTACGTTTTTACAGCGAAAAAACATAAAATATTTACGAATCTTATCATGTCTTAAAGATATATGTATAATTTCCATTTTATCGTTTTGTAGATAAATGTAAGATCCCTAAACCCCATCCCGAACCTAAACCTACCCATTTTATACAGAATGTTAAAAGAATAAAACATAATGGGCAGAAATGTGTAGGAAAATGACAATTTTAGTAAAAATATAACATTAAAACGATATTTTGAGCCACTAATCCTACACCTACCCCTAAACCTACCCATAACCATTTCTTTAAACTACCTACTAATATAAATAAAAGAATGACAAACAAGCGTAATCACAATTTTTTTTTTTTTTTTTTGCGAAAATGTCAAAAGTGGTACCAAAAGTAGTTCAAATGATGATGAGTTACAGTCACTGTCCTCTCTGGCGGTAATAGTTTTTTATAGGGTACAGAGCAGAATTTAATTTATTAATCCATGAAAACATGATGAATCCGGCATCTCTCCGTGAAGGCGCGCACTCATTTCAAATGTCAATCCACTGAAACACGGCATGTCGTAATCTGTGACGAAGGTGAGAACCAATGAGCGTTTGATATCAGTGCCGTAAACCATGTCGTGACGCTTCTCGAGGGTGGCGCTACTTTCAAATTTGAATCATAACGAGCGCGAGCTTTGACTGTGATGCAGTCACAGTCGCTGTTGCTGAGAATCAAAATGAAGATCGATGGACAAAGGGCTGAATTTGGATCTGTTCCTTAAAAACATATGGATTCTAAAGATTTGGAGTACAGCGAACAAATAAAATTGATGTGATTTGTGAATTTATGTTGTGTTTTGGTGTATCTTATGGTTGTATTGTCAGTCACTGCATAGGAGAAAACGCCTTCTGTGTCTCACAGCAAACAAACTAAATATTACAAAATGGTTAAACAATTACAGAAAATGTATTCATAAGGTTTAAAATTGTAGTCTTGTTTAACATTATGCAATCCTCCGAAACGAGCAGCACAAGTCACGAACAGAAATGTTATTTCATATTAAGTAGATGAGTAAACTGCTTTCAATAAATTCGACTAAAAACAACATTAAATCATTAAAGTCACGATTTTAATATTAATACATGGGAATTCATATACATTCACACTTTACGTTACATGATTTACGTTTTTATTGCTGTTAATACGTAAGTATTTTTACGTTTTAGTCCTCTAAATACGTCAATGTTGTACGTTTTTGTGTGTATGAAAACGTACGTAAATGTACGTGTGGTAGAACCACAATTTACGTAAAAATACACACGTATTCTCATGAGATCACGTTGAAATAACAGAATAACATGTTTACATATTGGGAAATACATTTTATGATGAAATCACCAATGGTCTGTCTGTCTCAACAGTGCCAAACATTGGATGAATGTTTTCAGTCTCATTAAAGTCTGTGTTAAAGGTGTAGATATGTTTTCTTTTCACTGCATCATAGAAGGAGACATGGCCCTCATCTATGTCCAGATAAACTCCTATCTTAGAGGGTGTTGGCAGGTTGAGTTTAGTGACTGGTTCAGTCAGAGCCATCAACGTTCCCAGCTGCAGACGCAGATTCCAGTACCCTGTTTTTGTGTTCATGGTGATATAGCCATTCCGAGGAGCTGATTCCTTCACGACTCCCACCCGCCACTCACATTTTTTCTTCACATCTACTTCCCAGTAATGGCTACCTGTGTTATAACCCTCTTTAGCTTGGACACATGTCCAGCCATCATATTTAGAACGCTTCCATTGGAACCCTTCCCAGTTATTGGGACCATATTCTTTTGCCCTCAAAGATTTTCCATCTTCAGAGACTAGGAGATCTGGGTTGGCTGTGTTTGGATCCAGAATTACAACAGCTTCAAGAACAAAAGGAGAAGGTATTGAAATATTGAAAATGAACTCTATATAGTACATTTACATGTAGCCTATATCCCTTGATTATAAAAGCTTCAGTTATATCAGGTGAGCTGTACCTGTTGGTTTTGTAATCCAGTTCCAAACTGCAAAAATGAAAGTAACATTGGATTAAACCTGACAGAACATTTAATCACAAATGCTTTTTCTTTCTTTCTATTTTCCCCAAAATTTTAAGTGCAATTAAAAGCAAAGCCATGATTTTATGAAAGTCAATGAGTCTAATGAAAGTACCTGAGTCAGGAATGTGTAATCCAACTATGAGGAGAAAAGACAAGAAAACACATTGACATAACCTTACATATATTTGAATGCAGTTTTGCCACTTAAGAGACAAACTTTCACCAGCATGGTTAGCATAAAAACACTATATGAAAAAACTCTGTGGGAAAGACCAAAGTAATCTTCACCTGTGTTTTTGGACCTCTGTTTACACTTCACCCACTGTCTGGAGACTGAATCCTGCCATTCAAAACAGAAGCATTTTACCACAAGAAAGCCACAAGAAAAGGCATACTCTTTAAGATTGAAAGATAATTGAAGTGACAAATAATAAGTAAAAAACTAAATAAATAAAAAGCACTTCTCTGAGTAAGTATAAACACGAATCATAAAAATGTATTTTGACATTTATTTCATAACATTTATTGAAAGTTTAGAACATCAGTTGAAATCTCATGCGTAAATGATTTAGATATGTTCAGTTACAAAAAAAAGATTGAAATCTGTCTACAGTTATATAGCCATACTTGATTTCTTTATATGACCAATTTTCATTTTCTTTATGATTAACTTTACCTCAGAGCTTTCTGACTGTAGTACAGTCCATATGATCCAGTCCATTACTGGGAGTATGCTGGACTCTCCCTGCTTCCACTCTTTATGGAAATCCCTCAGTGTTTCTTTACATTCCCCCTTTGGACATACTGAGTTCTACAGTCAACAGGCAAAGTATATATATAGTCAACAGATAGAAAGAGATTTATAAGTTCTCTAATTATATCTGCATGACAGGAACATGTCTTATCCCTCTAATCTCTGTAAACAACAAAATACAGGTACAAACCTGTTTCATTTCTTTCAGTTTCCAAGACCAGTCAGACAAGATTTTTTTTGCTTTGTTAAATTTCATTTCACTGTTTGACAACTGCTTGGAACAGGTCTGTTGTTTCTACAGCAAGCAAAAGAGCAGAAATGAAAAAGAAAAAGAGAAAGTAAACAAATATTATTGTAAAAACTAGTAAAATAAGCTCTAATAAGGTTAATACATAATTTTCCTTGTACCACTGTCCTCTAACCAGGCTTGTTGTGACTTTGCTCAAAGATGGTTAGTACACAAACTCTCAAAACAGAAAGAGATACATTTTTATTGCTTATCGTGTATCAGTATGGCCTCATGCCTGACTAGGACACGTTATCAAATTTCTGTAAAACTAATCACTAATAAAAAGTGAATTCAAACCTCTTCCTTGTCCAGTTTTGTTTGTGTGTTCTCAAGATCTTCAGCCCATTGCAAAATATAATGTTGCTGTTCTTCCTGTTCTTCTTTAGTTCCTTTATTTTTAAACTTTCGAGTCATTGAGAAGAGGATATTGGACTGTGGGCATAATGCAGATAATACATTTAAAACTTCTGTAAAACTCTATTCTATATTAAATTCATATAATAATGTCAAATGTTTACCTGTAGCACTCTGTCCAGTTCAGCAGCCAGATCTATGATAATGTTCTTTGACTCATCAAGAGAGAAACTGTCTTTTGGTTGAATGCTTTTGGTTGCTGGTATTTTGAACTGCTGCAAAGAAATGTTTATATCAAATGCTAGTGGCTTAAATATAATTAATAATACTTTATATTACATGCATATGTTTACCTGGTGACAGGCCTTCCCAAGTCGTTTGAATATTTTAACAACATTCTATAAGGAAAATTGAAAAAAAAAATAATAATAATTCACCACCTTCAAAAACAAGCTGAAACTAACTACAAGGTATTTTGGTACTGTTTAAAATAATTTAAAAAAGAAACTGTCTGTAAAAGAAGTTTGTGAAATTATACCTGTGGTACTGTAGAACTCAGAGTTGGCCTGATAGCTGGGAATGACGCAGAAGCTCTTTTATTCTTATTTATGTGTGGCAGACTAATGTCACTTGAGGTACATTCAGCACTTTTGTCTTCTGCAACATATAGACAGCCTGTGAATTTGGCAAGTGCAATAGGAAATGAAACAGTAAAGCTGTTGACACGGTACAGCGATTAATTACAATCAACTCAGTGTATGAAACATACTGTATGACTGATGTTAACAAAGACGCCACACATTAACACATTAATATGCATGTTTGAATATTTGTTGCACTATATTTTAAATTCCTGCCATACAAAAGAATGTCTGAGAAAACTGTGAAAATGTTTTTATTTCCCTAACACTCCAAATATAAGATATGAAAGTTTTTTTTAAAAAAAAAGTGCATACCAGCTGCTGCAAATGCCATTTTTCATGTATAGTGTAATCCAATAAGAGCTCTTGTGGACACATTCTTGACTGTCACTGCAGTCGAAAGAAAGGAGTTGTTTTTCTTGTACAGCATATATATATATATCTCGACCCCGCCCTGTTAAACCACAAGTGAAACCATGTAAGATTGTTTACGACTTTTGATTTTTGTCCTTTTTGGTGCAGGGGAGTGTCTAGGATTTGAAAACATTGCAAAAAAATTGTTTGTAAACGTTATACGTTTTATTAATAAACGTAAAAAAAATAATAATAATAATTCTACATAATTTATCATTCATATTCATAAACCATATTCATTACATTACCTTTCAAATGTGTAGCGTAATTTCATAAATTAACAGGCCTACATGGTTGTCATAATGTCCACTCTAAGCAAGTTGCAGTTGAACCCATGTGCAGTTTATTTACATTAATGTGAACAAATCAAACAAGGACTTGACAGAACACTCACCAACTGCATAACAGGAAACAAAGCTAAACTGTGGCTGCATCCGAAAACAGGCAGCTGACTTGTTGCCTCACTGCTCTATCAGGCAATGACTTGCAGGTAGCTTTTGTGTAGGAAGGCACCTCACTGTTTAATGATCTACAGCAAAATAGCTCAAGGTTTGGTGACAACTATAAGCAAACATTTAAGTATTGCAATAGTAATTTCTCGCTAGAAATTACATCAAAAGTGGAAAACAAACAATCTGCTGGTTGCAGGCGGGGGAGGAGTACAGAGACTGCCGTCAGGTCGAACACTTCATGCTTTCCGTATCGGAAGCCAAACAAACCAATAGCAGGACGAGATAGCGCGGTTTTACAGAGTTCGCGCCGCGCTGACATGTCATCTGCGCGGTTCAATGGACCGAGCCGCGCGACCGATTTGTCAGCGCAGCGCGGACGTGCTTGTTTGCGGACAGCGCGGCGCGAACTAATCTCACCAGCGCGGTGCTGACCAATTAAAACAGCGCAGCGCAAATCATATTACTGCTCTGCAGTAGTTCAGCTGGTTTTCCCATTTCAAGATAATGAAGATAAAGAGAATGAAATTATACATTTCTGTTGCTTATTATCTTACATATTAGTAGTAGACTACATGTACACAAACTGTATTGTTCCTTAGACTACGATTTTCAGGATTTTTTGATGAATAGAAAGTTCAAAAGAACAGCATTCAATAGAAAACTTTTGTAACATTATGGCTACAGTTCAAAAGTTTTGGGGCAGTAAGATTTTTTTTTGGGGGGGGGGGGGGGGGGGGGGGGGGGATTAAAGAATACTTTTATTCGGCAAGGATGCATTAAATTGATCAAGTTACAGCAGATATTTATAATGTTACAAAAGCTTTATATTTCAGATAAATGCTGTTCTTTTGAACTTTCTATCAAAAGAATCAAAGAATCAAAAAAGTATCCTGAAAAAAATTGCACACATCTGTTTTCAAAATTAATATTTCTTGAGCAGCAAATCATCATATTATAATGATTTCTGAAGGATCATGTGACTGGAGTAATGATGCTGAAAATTCAGCTTTGATCACAATTAATATTTTAAAATATAGGCTACTCAAATAGAAAACAGGCCTATTTTAAAATGAAAAAATATTTCACATTATTACTGTTTTTTTCTGTATTTTTGATCAAATAAATGCAGCCTTGGTGAGCAGAAGAGACTTCTTTTAAAAACATTTAAAAAAAAAAAAATTTAAACTAGAACGGAGGTGTGTGTATATGCATGGTGTATACCCAGGTGAAAAAAATACTATAGAAATTTATTGTAACTAAATAAACTTGAATTCATTTGTTGTGGTAATTCTATAGTTGCTGAAACCTAACAACTAGTAATATAAACAAATTACTTTACCCAATACTGTACAGTTTTCTACAATAGGGTATATTATACTATAATATACACTACAGTTTACTGTAGTAAAAACTATAGTATACTAGGCCTACAGTAGCTCACCAGCCCCGCTGGTGAGATTAGTTCGCGCCGCGCTGTCCGTTCGGTGGCGCAAGCAAGCACGTCCGCGCTGCGCTTACAAGTCGGTCGCGCGGCTCGGTCCATTGAACCGCGCAGATGACATTTCGGCGCGGCGCGAGCTCTGTAAAACCGCGCTGTCTCATCCTACATTTGGTGCGTTTGGCTTCCCATAGGATGTAACCCAGTGGCGCAAAAATGGGGTATGCAGTATATGCAGTGCATAGGGGCGCCGCGCGGAGGGGGGCGCCATTGTGCCAAAACTTCTATGAAAATCTTTTTGAATAAAACGTTTAAAATAAACTTAAAAATTATGTTTGTTGAAAAATAATGTTTGTTTAGCATTTTAAATTTGTAAAAATATATATATTTTATTATATTAAGTGATATCAACTGCTCACCATTTCGACAAGAGCAGTTGCTCTGTTACGGACAGTCACATGTCCAAAATGGACAGAGGAGGGAAGCGGTTTGGGACACAGAACAGAAAACGTAAAAAAAGAAATTGAAAAACAGTGTCTTAAAATGAGGACATCGATGTCCATGTGGATAACAAGAAATTGGTAAGCGTAACCTATATCACTGTAAGTCTTTGTCATACCATGTCATACGATCTGTCTGTGTGTAGCGCCGCTTCAAGTCTTTTATGAATGGTCCGCTGAATCACTTTTGTTACGTTCAAAACGCAGATTCAGAAATGAAACACTGCCGTGTATTGCGTGGAGACGAACAGTTCTGCTTTGTCTTTATAGTTTCATTGGCAAGTTTGAACAAAACAGACAATATGTTGTCTAAAATAACACAATATAAACTTATTTTAAACACGTATAAAATAAGTATTGCATTTTGCACTCATTTTATTTGGGACAAAAACAGCACTCGTGTAATATTGAAATCCGTTACTTTTGTGATACTACTTAACTCATATGATAAATATGAGACAAAAACTCAATAAGGGGCATTTTTGCTCCAATATCTTGAGTTTTATAGACATTCTAACTGCATTCTGTAAGCTCTATGCATCGCATAGTGAGTTGTTGCCCTGCATTATATTCCTTATATTCCATCAGATGACCTACATAGGTTTGGGGCGGGGCAAGACAGGGGATATAGAGTGGCAAGAATATTGAAAAATGTGAGAAAATGTGAATCCTTTGGATTTTCCGGATTAACTGATCATATCAATTGATCAATGTCATATTCATTAAAGTCACAAGTAGCCAAAACACAATGTAGATAACATAACATACAAAAATAAAATTATGTCTTTATTTAAAATCCCATTAATCTTTTGAAAAAAGTAGGCCTAAGTGAAAAGTTTAGATTGGGCAGTTTAACTGCTCAAGACAAACAAGGACTCATGAACAACAACCACAACACAAAAAAAAAAAAAACATGTGGGTCATCCTGGTAAAAAAAAAAAAAAAAAAAAAAAAAAGTCACAAGTTCTGTTCAATAAAGGCATTAAAAAAAGTTCCATGATCTTGCATAACCTTCAGCAAATGTGCAGTTGCGCCCCTGATGTAACCGATCAGCGAGAGTAGCCGCGTGCAGGCGGGGAGGAGCTGAAAACGGAGACGTGAAGTCGGACTCTTTCTGCTTCTCGTAGTGACGCTCGCGCTGCGTTTGCATACTTTATCACAGCTGAAGTGAAATAAATACAATATTTGACTACACCGATGTTTCAGAGACATTTTCATTCAATACTTTATGTACTGCTTGTCTGTTTTTATAATAAAGTTCAATATAAGTATTAAAAACTAATGTAGTGGGGTCTAAGTTTATCAGTTTTATTTTGATAAACATGACACAATATGAGTTAACATCGCGACTACATGAAAAGAGCTTTAACTGTTATAAAAATACAGATTTGTGAGCATTAGTGGAACTGAAGGCGTGAAAATATACCATAAACCATAAACACGAAACACACGTGATCGTTAAAACGTGCGGTGAATCCGGCCAATCATGAAACAGCTGTGTCGTCATCAGAGCTCGTGCAGCTCCTCTTGAGAAACTGCGCTGGCTGACTCAGGCGGCTGATCTCGAATCTCTCTCGCGGTACTTTGATGCCACACGTCACAGCAACTTGGCGTCGGCGCTGTCTCAAGTCGGACAAAATTTCTTACCGGCATGCACTGCTTCAAGTCAGCCGCCGATCGCTCTGTGCGGCGCTGCATCAAGTCGAGCAAGCCTGTTTTTTCTTGTTTGGTGGGTGTGTCAGAAATGTCAGCCCAATCAGCGGCAACATATTTTGCTATTGTATTGTGAAGTGACACTTTCATAAACTTTACTATACTCCTCTGATTATATAATGGTAAATATTACAATATCATAGCACAACAACAGTGATCAGCAATAATGATAAGCCTAATACTCACAATAAAAATAATAAGGTCATATAGATCATAACACAGTCTCAGAGGTAGGAAGGGGATTATCCTTCACCTGAAATGCTTGTCTCTTTTCATCCTGAAATGCGAGGCAAATGTTGGATCACAATAATTAGAAGTTTCCACAAATCCCTTCACTTGATTGGGGTGTTCACTTTTATTCTGGACAGCAAGGGCAGTGACTGTAACATTGAGCGTATTTTGCAGTATTAAACACGTATTTATATCGATTTCATCAGGCTCCGAAAATTCTTCACAAAAAAACACAAAGAATGGCCTTCTCAGCCATAGTTGCAACTCTTGCGTCATCAGAACAGGGTGTTCAATGCACCACCGTTTCTGTTTAAAAAACATTTTGCAACATTTTGTCAGGGCTGAATGCAGCTGCTCTTGAGAAACTGCACTGGCTGACTCAGGTGGCTGCTCTCGAATCGCTTTCGCAGTACTTTGAAGCTCAAGCTCAAACTGGTGCACAGTGTTTTGCTACGGTTTCCAGGCTGAATGGGCTGTTTCCTGGAAACGTCTCGGGTTACTGGCATAACCTATGTTCTCTGAATAGGGAACGAGATGCTGCGTAGCTATGACACAATGGGAACTCCCTCTGGGTGTGCCGATTGTCTCAAGCCCGTATAGAATCAGGCCAATTCATTGGCTGATGGCGCAGGCGCCGCCCCGACTCTCTTACGTCGCCATCCTATACTGACGAACGCGCCATCTGCTCCTCAGAATTCTCTGCCGCAAAAGGCCACTTGTCGGCAGCGCGAGGAGCTTGGCAGCGGACGCAGCGACTCGTTCCCTATTCAGAGAACATAGGTGTAACGACTGAGACAAATCAGACACAATTATTTGTTATAGTTAACCAATAATTGGTTAAAGCTCACTCTGGGGTCTGTCCCCCATCCCCTTGAGAAGTTCTCAGTTACAAGTTTTATTGCTCTAAAGAATGTGGTTGCCACATGGAAGAGCAGAGAAGAGACACAGAAAACCTGCATCTTTCCTGCATTTTTCCCACAGAACACAGACTTTCCTGCATGAATTTATAGACAGACTGTTCTATAAATGAACATGCATATCCCCAGGAAATGGTATCCATTATTACCCCTTGTTGTAATGTACTCACAGTGTGTTCACATTGTTTTATGATAAATTTAACGTAACTTCAATTATGCCATGTTTAGTTTCTATAGGTTCGTATCGAGAAGATTTAAATGCTTGTGTATGCGGTATGTCCATGCATGCGCAACACATCAGTATTACAAGAATCTTTAATAGTTCTTCTTCAAAAAAGCCAGTTAATTTTGCTCAGTCATAAAAGCCCTGACAGGAGGCGTGTTGTTACCCAGAAATACAACATCTTCATTGGTCAGGTCAACCCTAAGAGGTGCGACTTTGACCAGAGGTTAAAAGCCAGTGCACAACGCCCCTCCCTCTCTTTTTTTTCCTTGCTTCTTGGACGACTGAAGAGACCCCTTTTTGGCTGCAGGCCTCTTCAGGCCAAGGCCTGTAAGCCTCCAGGCCTCGGCCTACAACCCAGCCATGTGCTCATCTATGAGAGAGAGAAAGAACTTTGTTCCCCACTAAGAGTCAAATTAACAGCTTAAGTTGTTTCATAGTACTTCATCCGACGCAGAAGATACTGGCAACAACTTCGGACCGAATCATCAAGATTTCTCCTCAGCCTGCAGATCCGATGCTCCTCAGCCTAAAGTCATCTTGCAAGTATTGTACATTTGAACACTAAACAGCGATTTAGTATTGATTTGTAAACCACCTTTGTCAGCAAAGGGTGTTTTATTACTGAGGAAACTGATGATTCTTTTCCAGATTGTCTTTGACTTTTTCCTATAGCTCCATTTCCGGTCCCACTTCCGGTTCAACTCTATCATTGCTCATTCTTACCTATGTATGTGTGTGACCTGCGTGTATGTTATGTGTTTGTTAGTTTAGTTATGTGTTTGTGAGTTAGTTAATAAAGATTGTGCACAATACATGTTTGGTTCTGACTCCGTCTGCTAATAAATGGCCTCTTAAATGATTTAGATCTTGACTACATGCTCTGAGTAGTACAGTACAATAAGAATGTTGCTTTCCATAACCTGGAAATGAACATTTCTTAGAGTTAATAAACAATTAACACTGAGTGTTCACTGGACGAACAGGTTAATTGATTGTAATTTTAATTTTAATGTAGCTACATCAAGTTTATCCGATTAACTGATTCACATATTCATAATTAATCATAATTAATAATCATAATGAGTTATGAATAATTATTAATATTCCCCCCTTTGAGTTAATTCGCTACATAGGTTACGCCAGTAACCCGAGATGTTCTCTTTCATAGGTTCACTCGACGCTGCATAGCTATGACGCAGTGGGAACGATATACCAAACACGCCAAGCTAAAGCACTGCCGTATCTGGCACAATGAAAAACCAGATAGCAACCATGGTCGGTTCAAACAGACAGAACCTGGGAACCCGGAGCCATATCAAGATCCAAACTATAAAATTTAACAAACGTGTGCGGGGAGGACCATCCTGCCGCTACACAGTTGTCCTCCAGGAGGACCCCTCTAAAAAGAGCTTGAGAGGAAGCCACACTGGTGGAATGTGCCCGAACGCTGAGAGGTGAAGACAGACCACGCACCTCATATGCCAGCGAAATAGCCTCCGTAACCCAGTGAGAAATTCTCTGCTTTGATGTGGCAAGCCCGCAGCGGCCAGCACCAAAACATACCAAAAGCTGATTCGTTCTTCTCCAACCGCTAAAGCGATCTACGTAAGACTTCAGAGCTTGGACAGGGCAGAGCAAGTGAAGTTTTTCATCCTCGTCAGAGGCGAAAGGAGGAGGATGGAATGAGTGAAAGGTGATAACTTGAGAGAGAAATGGTGTAGACAAGACTTTGGGCACATATCCTGGCCTGGGTCTGAAGGTTACCTTAACTAGACCAGGGGCGAAGTCCATACACGCCTCGCTAACAGAGAGAGCTTGCAAATCCCCCACTCGCTTTAAAGAAGTTAGAGCCAACAAAAGAGCAACCTTAAGAGTCAGAATCCGTTCTGGAGCTGACTCCAAGGCCTCAAAAGGGCTCATTAAGCCCTTCAGGACGACTGACAGATCCCAAGAGGGAATTCCAGGGGGCGTGCTGGCTTCAGGTGCCGAACCCCACGCATAAACGCTGAGACCAACCTATGTTTGCCCAGGGGAATTTCATCTGACTCCCTTTGAGCAGCAACGGCTGCAACATAAACTCTCAGAGTAGTTGCAGCTGCCCCTGCAGCAAATTTTTCTTGTAGGAACTCCAGCACTGAACCCACAGGGCAGTTGACTGGATCCACAGCATGAGCTGAACACCAAGACTCAAAAACCCTTCACTTAGAGGAATACAGCTTTCTTGTGGTCAAAGCTCTCGCATTCGCGATGGTCTCCTGGATGTCGACAGGAAGACTAGAGATTAAAGCTGGCGGCCTTTGATGGGCCATACCCACAGCTTCCAAATCTCGGGACGAGGATGCCATATCTTGCCCTGAAGCTGAGACCAGAAGAAGAATCAGCTCCGAGAACCATGTCTGGGACGGCCAGAATGGGGCTAAAAGTAGGAGACGGATCCTGCTCTCCCTCACCCTGCACAGAACAGCCGGGATCAGCTTGACAGGTGGGAACGCATAGAGTTTCAATCTCGGCCATGGGTGAGCGAACGCATCTATGCCCAGAGGCACTAGGGAGCTCAGGGAGAACCAAAGCAGGCACTGAGATGACTCCTGCGACGCAAAGAGGTCCACTTCCTCTCTGCCAAACACTTCCCAAATCTGGGCTACTGTTTGAGGGTGTAGCATCCATTCTCCCGATCTGAGTTTCTGCCTCTACAGAAAATCTGCCACGAGGTTTAGGGTCCCGGGTACATGAACCGCTCTCAGGGAGAGGAGTTTGTTCTGAGCCCAAAGGACGAGACGACGCGCATGCCTGTCCAGGGTGCGTGATCGTGAGCCCCCTTGACGATTTATATGAGATACCACCGCCATGTTGTCCGTCCTGACAATGACGTGGCGTCCCCTGAGAAAGGGGAGAAAGTGCAGCAGGGCCAGGGATACAGCCCTGAGCTCCAAGCTGTTTATGTGCCAAGAGAGGAACTCTCCTGTCCACACTCCACACGCCGGCCTGCCCTCGAAGACTGCGCCCCAGCCGGTCAGAGAGGCGTCCGTTGTGATCATTTGCTGACTGAAAACAGCACCCATGTTGACTCCTTTTTGAAGAAAGAGTGGGTCCTGCCACATCGCAAGGGCGCGGAAACAAACGCGCAACACTTTCAACAGGTGAAAGGCCGGTCCTGTCGATCAGACCCCTAAGAGCTTCATCCACCAAAGAAACGGTCTCATGTGAAGCAATCCTAGGGGCAGCACAGGGGATGCTGCGGCCATGAGGCCCAGGAGCCTGTGACAGGTGCTTACAGAGACATGATGGCCTAGCCTGAAGCGGGCCAAACATGTAACAAGACTGGAAATCTGGGCAGGAGCTAGACGGGCCTGCATCTGAACAGAATCCAGGTGAACCCCTAAGAACACAGTCTGTTAGGATGGGTCGAGAACACTTTTTTCGGTGTTCAGTCTGAGGCCGAGAGACCGGATGTGGTGAAGAACGACGTCTCTGTGGCGAGTCACTAATTCCCTGGAGTGGGCTAAAATGAGCCAATCGTCCAGGTAATTGAGTATACAAATGCCCTTGAGCCTCAACGGGGCCAGAGCAGCATCCATACACTTCGTGAATGTCCTGGGTGCCAAGGCCAGGCCAAAGGGAAGAACCTTGTACTGATAAACCTTTCCTCCGAAGGCGAATCTGAGGAACTTCCTGTGCTGTCGGACAACCTGAAAATGAAAATATGCATCCTTCAGGTCTATAGTGACAAACCAATCCTCTGCACGAATTTGAGACATGATAGTCTTCAGCGTCAACATTCTGAACTTCCCTTTGTAAAGGGAGAAGTTCAGACAATGGAGGTCTAGTATAGGGCGCAGACCGCCGTCCTTCTTCAGAACTAGAAAGTAGCGGCTGAAAAAGCCGCGTTCCACTTCCACTGGAGGAACTTCTTCTATTGCCCCCTTGAGGAGGAGGGAAGATAGCTCCCGCTGTAGCACAGAAGCCTCTGACACGCTGTTCACTAGAGTCAGAAGAACCCCGTTGAAACGGGGGGGATTGCGACAGAACTGGAGTGTGTAACCGAACTGCACTGTTCTTAGAATCCAAGGCGATACCCCTGGCAGACGCCTCCATTCGTGAAAGAAATGAGATAGAGGAAGCAGTGTGTTGCAATGTAGAGGACATACTTGCATTAGAGTGTCAAATTGGTCCTTGCAGGGTAGCATCGTTGACCATGAAGGAGAACGCCCGGCGTCCTGACGTGGGATGAGAGGGCCCACAGCCTGTGTGAGCGATATGGGGTCTGCCGGCTCCTGGAGAAAACTGCACGTGTCTCCGATTACGCGAACAGCAGGTGACACACAAATCGGTGGTGAGGGGAGAAAGCTTAGTGCGTCTCCTATCTCCCGTGACGAAAAAGGGGTGAGGCTGATCGAACACTGTACACCGAAACGTGCTGGGCGGCGGATGTGACAGAGCTGGATGAGGAGAGCGAGTGAGAGGTGGGCAGAAAAGCTTGCACGGTCTGACCCAACCTCGGAAGGCAGGGGAAGCTCTCCTCTTTCTGACGTGAGGGTCACTGAAAAAGGGCAGCTTTCTCCGCACTGACCTAAAATTGGGGCCGCTCAAAAACCTCTCATCTAGTTTAGACGACTGAGATTCGCGGGGCTCGTCGGGCCAATCAATAACGAGCTTCTCTGTAGCGTGCGAAAGCACGTCGATAAGCTCTGAATAGGCCGCGCTTCCTGGCCGCCAGGCGGGAGAGTGTCAGCTGAAGCAGGCCCGAAATCCTCAGAGTCAGACGCTGCGGTGTAAATAACATCATCTAGCCTGAAGGAAACCGTCTCGCGTGCCTCCAGGCTAGGGCACAGATAATCATGCGAGAATTAATAATACGAAATAATACGAAAAAGGGGTGAGGCTGATCGAACACTGTACACCGAAACGTGCTGGGCGGCGGATGTGACAGAGCTGGATGAGGAGAGCGAGTGAGAGGTGGGCAGAAAAGCTTGCACGGTCTGACCCAACCTCAGAAGGCAGGGGAAGCTCTCCTCTTTCTGACGTGAGGGTCACTGAAAAAGGGCAGCTTTCTCCGCACTGAGATTTTCACAGAATTTACAAGCAGAAGCGCCATGAACGGCCTCACGCGCGTGCGAAAAACCCAAACATTTAACACACTTACTGTGTGGGTCGTCGCTCGCAATAAAGCGAGAACATGGCGGAATACAACGACAAAACTCCATGGCACTTCACCACAAGGAGAACTGAGTTCCACTATCACAGTCGCTGAAGTGCAGATGAAGAAACACTCGAATAATAATCCAAAATTCGGGTCAGATAAACCGTAGCAGAAGGGCAAAAATGGCCGCTTCGTGAAGGCAGAGAAATCTGAGGAGCAGATGGCACATTCGTCAATATAGGATGGCGACGTAAGAGCGTCGGGGCGGCGCCCGCGCCATCAGCCAATGAATTGGCGTGATTCTATACGGGCTTCAGACAATCCCATTGCATCATAGCTACGCAGCATTGAGTGAACCTAAGAGAACGGTTTGAGATATGTTTTCTCTTTTTTGGTGGGTGTTTTAGAAAAAATACAGCACGTCAGCTCTTCAAAAAGAACACAATGAATGGCCTTCTTAGCTGCTATAGTTGCAGAACAGGGTGTTCAACGCACCACCGTTTCCATTTAAAAAATGTTTTGCAACGTTTTGTCGGGGCTGAACACCCCACAGTCACATGCCGTCGGCGCTGGCTCAAGTCAGACAAAATTTCTTACCGCCATGCACTGCTTAAAGTCAGCCGCCGATCAGTCTGTGCAACGCTGCATGAAGTCAAACAAGCCTAATCTCGAACAAGCCTTATATGATCACATGAGGACAAGGGAATCATATGGCAAAGAGGAGCACATGGCAAACCAGGCCTGGATCCCAATGTGCATATACTATCTGCCCTAAATAGTATTGAATATTACTAATGTCACATACTATTTAGGATGGATAGTATGCACATTGAGATGCAGTCTTGGAAACATGACGATGGGACATGAAACATGAATATGAAAAAAAAAAAAAACTATACATTACAACGGTATTTTCTATGAAGTTGTCACAACCACTGATCTGATGTCATTTTATCAAATTGTAGGGTGAATTCAAGTAAAGTGTTTAATCTTGATTGTACTGTGCTCAATAGGTTTGATCATTTTCTTGTAGGTGTTTAAAAATGGCTGATTCAGGTAAAGTGAGCCACCTTTAACCTTCAGAAATTATACTCAAATTCATTAAATAATTTGACATTTACTTGTTATTTAGTTGACATGTTTACTTTTTTAGAGACAGAACCCTAATTCAGTTCTTTTTTTAGCCTATTTGTTGTTGCGTGTGTTATAGCCAAATTTTAAATATGTTGTAGAGTTCATTTTCATCAATATTCTGATTTCTGAATATTCTGATATTCAGCTTTAATTAACTGTAATGTCAACACAACATGTATCACTTGTTTTGAATTTTTACATGATGAATTTTACTCACAGCTTGGCTATGTTATGGTTTGTTGAATATGTTGGTTTGATAATATGTGTTAATAAACAATGTGTTTTTATAATTTCTAAATAAGACACAAGATTTTTATTATTATTAGGCCTATTATTATTATAAATCACTGATGGCCCACTTTACCTTAAAAGAGATTTGTCTGGAGTGCAAGATCTCAAAATGTTTATTGATATATACCTTGCAAATAACACATTATAAACTAAATTCAGATGAAAATATTATAGTTGGACATTAAAGTTAACAGAAGTAATAGAGAAAGAAAAGAAAAAAAAATATTGTTTTAGTCTGACTGAAATCGAACTCTTTCCGGTAAATGTGCTGTGTCTCATTGTGCTGTGTCCTGTATATGTCCTCTAGAGGGCAGCACCTACCGTCCCATTATTTTATTTTACACCACGAAGAAAAGAATCCAAACATCACGGAAATAGACGTGATGGTCTACTGTTTTACTTGTATTTTATTCCAGAGAAACACAATTGAAACCTTTTAATTTCTATGAATTAACGATGGATTTAAAACGTGCTAAAGATGTAACTAGATCGAGCACACATCTTAAATCAGTCTTTGTTCATTTGCTCAGGATTCAGTTTCGTTTTTTATCAGCCAGTGATTGACTGGGTGAGTGTTTCACTATCTGTTTAATTAATTTACATTTATGTAAATGTGACGTAATGTTAATGTACATAAAGTGTGTTAAATTCGTGTAACTGGAGACTCTTTAATTCATACATCTGTCTGGCGGTGTGTTTAGTAAGTTTTCGTCTATTAAATCAAATGGGTGCAAGTCTTGCAGTGCTGTAGTGACGTTCAGCCACAATATACTGCAATCTATAGCTTGTGTGACTGTGTTGTGCAGAGGTACATCTCTTCTTTTGTATGGCAGAGCACTGAGGGTTTCACAACACCATGGGCAACAGGAGGAGAGGTCACACTCATGCACCTAAAACACCTCCATCCCTGGACACACACTCCTCCAACACACTCCGGCACTCTGACCATGAGCAGGGCGTGAAGCACAGGATATGTATGGTGTCAGACTTCTTCTACCCAAACATGGGTGGTGTGGAGAGTCACATCTACCAGCTCTCACAGTGCCTCATAGAGAAGGGCCACAAGGTTGTGATAGCTACGCATGCGTATGGAGACCGCCGTGGGATTCGGTACCTGACCAACGGTCTGAAGGTGTATTACCTACCACTGCAGGTTTGTTTTGCAATATATTAGTTTAAAAGCTCTTATCGTACATTGCCGGCCAAAAGTTTGGAATAATTAAGTTTTTTTTTTTTTTTTTTTTTTTTTGAATGTTTTTGAAAGAAGTCTTTATGCTAATCATGGCTGTGTTTATTTGATCAAAATACAGTAAAAAACAGTAATATTGTAAAATTCTATTACAATTTAAAACAACTGTTTTCTTTTTGAATATACATTAAAATGTAATGTATTCCTTTGATGGCAAAGCTGAATTTTCAGCATCATTACTCCAGTCTTCAGTGTCACATGATCCTTCAGAAATCATTCTAATATGCAGATTTGGTGCTCAAGAAAAATCTCTTTTTATAATTATCAGCAGCTGCTTAATGTTTTTGTGGAAACCATGATACAATATTATTCAAAAGTTTGGGTTAAGTACAAAAAAAAAAAAAAAAGCTCTGTTAAATTGATTAAAATTGTTGATCAGTAATTGATCAGTAAATACATTTATTTAATGTTACAAAAGATGTGTATTTCATTGAACTTTCTATTCATCAGAAGATCCTGATGAATATTTCTACAGAAATATTAAGCATCAAAAACTTTTTTAAACATCGATAATAAGAACCATTATTAATAATTGAGCACCAATAATAATTAATACTATTTTAACAGCAAATCTGCATATTAGAATGATTTCTGAAGGATCATGTGACACTAAAGACTGGAGTAATGATGCTGAAAATTCAGCTTTGCATCACAGAAATAAATTACATTTTAATATATTCAAATAGAAAACAGTTATTTTAAATTGTAATAATATTTCACAGTATTACTGTATCTACTGTATTTTTGATACAGTCTTGTGAGCATAAGAGAGTTCTTTAAAAAAAAAACATTAAAAAAAATCTTAATTATTCCAAACTTTTGACCAGCAGTGTACATATCCAACTTCTCACTCACATCCCTTCCTTTCAGGTCATGTATAATCAGTCCACAGCCACCACCTGCTTTCACAGTTTGCCGCTACTCCGATGCGTGTTTGTGCGTGAGCGCATCACAATAGTGCACGCCCACAGCTCCTTCTCCGCGATGGCCCATGATGCTCTGTTCCACGCCAAGACTATGGGGCTCAACACCGTATTCACAGACCACTCTCTCTTTGGATTTGCGGACCTGAGCTCTGTACTGACAAATAAGCTGCTGACTGTCTCTCTGTGTGACACGAATCACATCGTGTGTGTGTCGTACACTAGTAAAGAGAACACTGTACTGCGAGCCGCACTGGACCCAGAGATCGTCTCGGTCATCCCTAATGCTGTTGACCCCACTGACTTCACCCCTGATCCCTGTCGTCGTGACAACAGCAAGATCACCATTGTGGTCATCAGTCGACTGGTTTACAGGAAAGGTTAGGAGAGCATGGTGTTTTCATTTGTATTACAAAATAAAGTAATGATATATTTAGGTTGTGTGACATGTTTTAAAAAGCTTTACTAGCATTTTCTTAAAGAGTATACAGGACTCTAAAATCATTCAATCATTATTTTCCAAAAAATTAAATATACAATTTTGAAAGTTAATTATTCATAATGCATTTTTTTCATAATAATTTTGCATTTTTACATTCATAATTTAATATAAAATAATATAAAAGCTTATATAAAGCAACTTAATAAGGTTTTCTTGTCAAGAATTGAATTTTTTAAGGAGGCATTTTATTCAATGTGATGTCAGGACAGTTTTGACTTTATGTGCTCTAAAAATATCTGAATGAATTTCAAATCAGAAATTAAAAATATGCTCTTAACAGAATCTGTTATTTTGCAGGGATTGATTTACTAAGTGGAATCATTCCTGAACTGTGTGGAAAGCATCCAGATCTCTGCTTTCTGATTGGTGGAGAGGGACCCAAAAGAATCGTTTTGGAAGAGGTTAGAGAGAAATATCAGCTTCATGACAGGTAAGAAAGCCAGCGGGCTTGAGAAATTAGTTGCGAGTTTGTGTATAATTTCTTTACTTACCTTAATTTTTCATGTATTTAAAGGGTTCGTCTGCTGGGAGCTCTGGATCATAAGGATGTGAGGGATGTTCTTGTTCAGGGTCATGTCTTTCTCAACACTTCTCTCACTGAGGCCTTCTGTATGGCCATCGTGGAGGGAGCCAGCTGTGGGCTGCATGTATGTGTTTTTCTATGAATATGTATGAGTGGAGTCACATTATGCAAGTAAAATGGGTTGCAAAATGACAATTCATGTTGACTTTAAAGGGTTAGTTCACCCAAAAATGAAATTTCTTTCATTAATTACTCACCCTCATGTCGTTCCAAACCTTCGTTTTCTCTTCGGAACACAAATTAAGATATTTTTGATGAAATCCGTGAACTATCTGGTCTCCGATAGACTGCAACACAATGACCACTTTCAAAGCCCAGAAAGGTAGTAAAGACATCGTTAAAATAGTCCGTGTGACTAGTAGTGGTTTAACCTTAATGTTATGAAGCTACTAGAATACTTTTTGTGCACAAAAAACAAAGAAAAATAACGTTGTTGACCTAGTGAACCAATAATGAGCCGGCGTTCTGACGTAGAAACCCGGAAGCCTGCACTGTGTTTACAATGTAAACAGCATAAGAGAATGACATGGAAGAGAAGAAATTGTTGAATAAAGTCAGGGTTTTTTGGTTTGGTTTTTTTAGTTGTTTTTTGCACACAAAAAGTATTCTCGTCGCTTCATAACATTAAGGTTGAACCACTGTAGTCACGTGGACTATTTTAACAATGTCTTTGCTGTCTTTCTGGACCTTGAAAAGTGCAATGACGTTGCTGCCTACACTACCGGTCAAAAGTTTGGAAACATTACTATTTTTAATGTTTTTGAACAAAGTCTCTTATGCTCATTAAGGCTCCATTTATTTCATAATAAATACAGAAAAAAACAATAATATTGTGAAATATTTTTACAATTTAAAATTATGGTTTTCTATTTTAATAGACTTTAAAATATAATTTATTTCTGTGATGCAAAGCTGAATTTTCAGCATCATCACTCCAGTCTTCAGTGTCACATGATCCTTCAGAAATCATTGTAATATGCTGATTTATTATCAGTGTTGGAAACAGTTGTGCTGCTTAATATTATTTTATAACCTGTGATACTTTTTCAGGATTCTTTGATGAATAAAAAGTTAAAAAATATCAGCATTTATTTAAAATAGAAATCTTTTGTAACAATATACACTACCGTTCAAAAGTTTGGGGTCAGTAATTTTTTTTCTTTCTTTTTTTTGAAAGAAATTAATACTTTTATTCAGCATGGATGTGTTAAATTGATAAAAAGTGATAGTAAAGATTTATATTGCTGTATAATTGCTGTTCTTTTTAACCTTTTATTCATCAATGAATCCTGAAAAAAGTATCACAGGTTCCAAAAAAATATTACTGTTTTCAACATTGATAATAACTGAGTATCAAATCAGCATATTAGAATGATTTCTGAAAGATCATGTGACACTGAAGACTGGAGTAATGATGCTGAAAATTCAGCTTTGCATCACAGAAATAAATTATATTTTAAAGTATATTAAAATAGAAAACCATAATTTTAAATTGTAATAATATTTCACAATATTATTGTTTTTTCTGTATTTATTATGAAATAAATGCAGCCTTAATAAGCATAAGAGACTTCGTTCAAAAACATTAAAAATAGTAATGTTTCCAAACTTTTGACCAGTAGTGTATGTGTGATTGAGAAACCTTAGGATTTCATCAAAAATATCTTAGTTTGTGTTCCAAAGATGAACGAAGGTAGAGGTTTGGAGCAACATTTTCATTAAATATATTTTTCACATTTTTTTCCTTTACAAAAAGAAAAGAAACCCCTGCCATCTTTTTTGTTTTGCCCTGATTTATGGGTATATCTAAATGATATACCACTGTGTGTGTGTGTGTGTGTGTGTGTGTAGGTGGTGAGCACTCGTGTTGGAGGTATACCTGAAGTCTTGCCTGATGAGTTGGTGACTCTGTGTGAACCATCAGTTCAGTCACTTTGTGATGGCTTAGAAGCAGTAATTGCAAGAATACGCACAGGAAATGTGGCGTCTCCTGCCACCATCCACCGCAAGGTCCGAACACTGTATACTTGGAGAAACGTTGCCGAGCGCACAGAAAAGGTGAGTTTTAAGAACATGCTTGAATTAAATAATTATTTGTTGGATGTACACAACTGTTTAAAAGTTTGGAGTCAGTAAGATTTTTTAATGTTTTAAAGTCCCTTATGATCACAAAGGCTGCATTTATTTGATCAAAAATACAGTAAAACAGTTATATTGTGAAATATGATAATTTAAAATTCCTATTTTACTGTATTTTAAAATGTAATTTATTCCTATGGTGGTAAAGCTGAATTTTCAGCAGCCATTACTCCAGTCTTTAATGTCACACCATCCTTCAAAAATCATTGTAATATTTGTGATGCATTTTTTTATTTTCAACAGCATTTATTTAAAATAGAAATCTTATGTAACATTATAAATGTTTTTATTGTCACTTTTTTAATCAATGTAATGTTTCCTTGCTAAATAAATTATTAATTAAAAAAAAAAAAAAAATACTGAACCAAATCTTCAGATTTGTAATGTTCAAAATTTTATTTTGAAATGTTATCACCATCATTGTAAAATTTGCCCACTCTTTCTGTGTTTGTTTCAGGTGTATAATCGGGTGTGCAGGGAGTCCGTTTTGCCATTGTCTGCAAGACTGCATAGACTGAGCTCTCACTGTGGTACTGTGGCAGGCTCTATTTTCTCCTTTGTTGCTGTTATTAACTTCCTCTTCCTGCTTTTCCTGCAGTGGCTCCGCCCAGATCATCTGATTGATGTTGCTATAGATGCATCAGGCCCTCACAGCCGCTTCGGGCAGCATGTTAGTAAGAAGAAAATTAAAACACCAAACCCGGCTGTTGATCTAACATGACTATACGAGTTTATTTAGCAGGAGAAGGATGTTAGGTAATGAACTGAACTGAAATTGTAGTACTGATGTACTGTGGTACATCAAAACATGTACTAACTATTTCTGTTTACATTCCCATATAAAACAGTGACCTCAGGTGTAGAGAAAGAGAGAGTCCAGCGCCTGCTTTTGCACAATAAAAAGCTGCCTTTAACTGAACCCCTATCAGAAGATAGTATACGCTGGCTGAAATTGTTGTACAAACACCCTTTGAACATCTAGATTTAAGATAAATAAATGACAAACATGGCCAGCTTTTCCTGTATCACCTTTATATTTTTCATCTCACAGCATATCTGTATATTTTAGATGTGATTTTAAATTGACATATATGAACTGAAGTGAAATGTTAAATGCCAAACACAGTTTTTGAGCTTTAGTGGAGCTATGAAATGTCAAATGGATCATATCTGTTCATTTCTTTGATCTGATGGTACTTTTTGATTTCTTTTGCTGCTTTTATTGGCTAATGATGGATAGTGACATGAACATATTTATTTAAACCCGAACACACTATTTTCTTTTGACTTCACTTGCAGCGCACTCATTTTAGGGCACTGTACTTCACTTTTCATACTTGCTTTCTTTTATGTTACACCTATTTTATATTGATCTTCTCTGTGAGTATGATGATCATGGTTATAATGCACAAATGTTCGTACTACCTGAAAGTGGTGTTAACTTGAATTATTTTTGTTGACACAATCTAAAATAAACTTTATTAACATACAACAAGTATACATTGTTTTTTATTTTTTCTGTTTTAACTTTGATATGAATGTATTTGTTTGTACTTTTAAGATTTTGTCCACACAATAACATAAAATAAATGGAAGAATTTAATTTGAAATATCACGAGTTTGATTTAAAATTCAAACTAAAGAATGTATGAAGTCAATATGTGGAATTTTACTTTAAATATACGACTGTTGAGTATAAAAATGAGGCACTTTGTTTTTGTTGTAGATAACCGTCAGGGTCTCTCTGGATCAGGAATCTTATGCTAACACCCAAACAGGCCTGATAAAACACACCCTCAACCATTCAAGGCTAAAACCAGGAGTCGTTAACAAACGCTTATCGCCCTTTCTGACTCCTTTCACACACATGCGCATTTAATAGCCGCCCTATCCAGCTAGAACGATCCTGTTCCTGCATAACACTGGATGCAAATCATGTTTTTCTGGAGAACCAGATACTGTATCAACAATTACATTTGCAGTTACTTTGGCTTTGGTTCATGGTCCATTATCTTTTTTCAAGCTTTAGCTATTTCACTTTCTGTATATACAAAATCATATCTATTTTGAGGTTGTAGATCAAAGTTTTGCTTAGTTACTTTTCATAGGGACTTCTCTTTACGTACTGACTTTCATTTGTTCTCTGAAACTGGATAAAGGTGCTTGCTATATGCATGTTTTTGAATCTATGTTTTAGCTCCTCTGCTCCTTCGACTCATTTTGAGGAGATTTGTTTATGTGGGGGATGCTCACCTCTGGAGTTTGGGGAGGTGGGGGTGTAAGCACAAAACACTGATAACGGTGGGAGGTGCATTCTTGCCAAGGGGGGTTCTTGTTTCTTTGAAGGCCATTTAAACTCCTCTGAAGAGTTTCTCTGTCCACCACTATCTCATTTGTTCTTCCTGCGAGGTCTGTCTTCTTGTGAAGTTTAGCGATGGCTGTGGTTCATGCTGAAGTGAGCATCTGGAGTAAGCCGTGGGATCACAGGTTTCACATGTATGGAGGGCAAGTGTGTAATACCCTAATGGCAGGTGAGTTTTCCTCCTCCACATCTGTTATTCTCTCACTCTTCTTGAACATTTTCAGTAGTCAACCACACATTTACAACAAGGACCAAGCTCTCTCTGTTTTCACAACTTGTTTTACAATTTTATTACCTACACTCTCAAAAAAAAGGTACAAAATCTGTCACTAGGGCGGTAACATTTCAAAAGTTACTAATATGTACTATTAAGGTATTAATATGCACTTTTTAAGTACTATATGTACCTTTAAGGTATTAATATGTACCTGTAGGGGTAAATAATGTACAAAGGTGTACCTTTTGAAAAGGTACCACCCCAGTGACAGCTTTTGAGAGTTTAACTAATTTTTCACCATGAAACATGTACCATGATAGTAACATACTATAGCATCAGTTCCAGACTATTCAATTAGACAATTATATGTAAATAGAAAAAGGAAATTGACTTTGGCTTGGAATGATGGTCTAGATAAGCCTATCTGACTTTACAGCCAGACTGGTTTTGAATAGTTTGTTTAAAGAGCTTTTAAGTGATAAAACTTATTTAAAAAGAAGGGATTGTGTGTGGGTTTACTTGGCTATACTTAGAGGATGAAATTGTCCCTGGCTAGATATTTGTTATTTTGACCTCTCTTCGAGGCCAGCGTTGTGGCTTAGTGAGCTGTGCACACCCTCAAAACGTCTATAAGACATTGGCTTTCAAATTTTGAATCTGGCCCTGGGTCGTTTCCCGATCCCTGCCCCCCTCGTTTTCCTGTCTCTAAAAACAATTCTGGGTTTGCATTTCACTGTTTTTATTCATTTTGAGGAATAATTAATCTGTTTTTGTGCAAGTGAGATGAGTAAATGCATGGAATTGTCAGTCTATAAATAGGAAAACAAAGTAACTTGCGTTATTTATTTAAAAAAGTAAGATATTTTGTTGTAATTTTAAAAGTAATGTGTTACTTTACTAGTAACTTGAAAAAAGTAATCTGATTACATAACTTTAAGATTTAGTAGTGCTTCTTGCACTGCGTTACCCCAACACTGATTATTATTAACTTCTTCTTATCAATATCAAAACAACAAAAGTTTAAATGCCGCATCCTCATTTAAATATCCATGTAATGTCTGTGTTTCTTCTTTATTAGGTTCCTGGGATGACAGGACACCTCTACACGATGCTGCTTTGCAAGGAAGATTGCTGCCACTGCGAAGACTCCTTTCACAGGTACTAATGGGAGGAACACTAACTCAAACTGGATAGCTAAATACTTAAAGTTCACAAAAAGTATTTGGACACTTAATCTACACTGAAATAAGAATGTCATTGCACTAGATAACACTAATCAGGCAGATTGGTACTTTCTGGGGCTGCTATTACATATTAAGGTTTTTATGTATTAAAACAAACGCTTCCTATTATGAATGAAGGAAATGAATTGTCCATGTTTATAGGGATACAATGTGGGCATGGCTACATTAGATGGAATCACACCACTGCATGAAGCATGTGTTGGAGGCCATTTTACCTGTGCTAAACTTCTCCTGGAACATGGCGCTGATGTATGTATATAACTTTCTCTTTAATTACAGTATTTATGCCTTTATTTTGCTCCTTTTCTCTGCATAAACATGCATTAATGGCTACAATATGTATGCATCCAGGCGAATGCTGTCTCCTTTGATGGAGCCACTCCTCTCTTCAGTGCATGCTGTAGTGGAAACCCTGCCCTCGTCAGCCTCATTCTGATGTACAGCTCTGCCCACCACCCGGCTCATCTGCTGAGCTCACCTCTTCATGAAGCAGCAAAGAGAGGTATGTGATGATTCTTGTGAATTTACAGTGCACTGTAAACATTGGGATTTCAGTAAACCGGATGTCTGTGTATACATGTTTTAGGTCACACAGCATGCGTTGAACTGCTGCTGTCTCATGGTGTGAATGTGGACATGGAGGTGCCCAGCATAGGAACACCGCTATACTGTGCATGTGAATCCAAAAGCACAGAATGTGTACAGAGCCTGCTGATCTCAGGTCAGAATCACACACACTACCCTTCATGAGTTAATAAATTCATTTTTGTTTTATTTTGTATTATATCAAAGGTGATTCTCACATTCACATTACTGTAGTAACAAAAGTCTCCTATCCGGATCATGTTTTCTCTTTTTTTTTTAGCTTCAACTAAATAGATTAAATAGCAAGTACTCAATTAGAGAACATGTAAACTCTAATCCAGGCTAAATCATGCATATATGTAAATACTTAATACATTAGATTTAGGTTTATTTACTGTTATAGTAGTATTTTGTAATAGAATTGATTAAATATTTAAAAATTTTAAAAATACTAACTAAATATTATATTATTAATAATTTTATTTCAGCTTTATTTCAATTACCAAACGATTTCCAATAAGTTTAGTCAACAATAACAACACTGTTAATAATTTCTTGCATTACAGTAAAGAAAATTGCTCCTTGTCTCTCCAGGCGCTGATGTGCAATGTGGGCGGGGTCTTGACACACCTTTACATGCTGCAACCAGAGTGGGCGGGGCAAAGGAGGTGGAGCTACTGTTAGAGCATGGAGCTGATCGGTCATCAAGGAACTCTGAAGGAAAGAAACCTCTGGAACTGACTACAGATCAGAGTATCAAACATCTCTTGCAGACTGCAGGTAAATATAAACACAAATAAACACTCAATATGCCCCTGTAAGCTGCAATACTGATTCTGGCTTGTGATTGGTTCTGCAGGTCCTTGCTCTCTGTCTCAACTGTGCAGATGGTGTATTCGACGTTCGCTAGGACAAAAAGGACTACACAAAATCAAGATGCTTTGCTTACCACATACCCTGAACAATTATCTTCTCTATCATTAAAACACACAAATATTCTCCAAACACTCTTCAGTAAACTTGTTCTTTTTTAACATTATGTGCACATTTTTATCTGTAAATAATCTTTGTATAAGTGTGGCCTTAATCTTTGTTTTTTTTTGTAATAAATATTTTTATACATTCACTGGCTGTTTGTTGAAATGAATGACTACACACACACACACACACACACGCACACACACACACACACACACACACAGTCTACATGAGCACATTAAAAGGTTAGTTCACCCAAAAATGAAAATAATGTCATTTATTACTCACCCTCATGTCGTTCGAACGACATGAGGGTGAGTAATAAATGACATTATTTTCAGTTTTGGTTGAACTAACCCTTTAACACTCATTGTGTTTACTAGTTCAGACCGAGTGAAAACAAATGTGAGTATTAAATGTAGATATTTATTTTTTCTTTTCTTTTTTTAAATCTTAATTAACTTTTTAGACAAACATTACCTGAACTATCCAGTAGATGGCAACTTTGTAACATAAGTAAGATAATGGATTTTTTTTCCCAAACCCATTATTTTATAGGGTAGATTTGGATAATAGGTTAATAGTCTAATAACAAAATATATTACACATTAAAATAAAATAATTTAATATCATCATTTAATATCAAGATTAAAAACATTAATGAAGATTAAGATCTATCTTTCTATCTATCCATCTATCTATCTATCTATCTATCTATCTATATCTATCTATCTATCTGTCTGTCTGTCTGATTCAACATATGCTGACAAATATGCTGAGGTTATTCCCTCTCTAGTCTCAGTTGCACAACGTTTGAGAGACTGAGAGAGTATATGGCACTCCTATGAAGCAGACACGTAGAAGACGACGTATGTGTGTGTGTTTGCGCGCTCGTGTGTGTGTGTGTGTGTGTGTGTGTGTACACGGTCACGGGGAATCCGTGGGAGCGCAAACTCCGCCCACGCTATGAACATCTCCAGCGGCGAGTGCGTGGGGGGGTTTGCCTCGCGCTCGGAGCTCGGGCTGCAATGAACACGCCACTACAAAACTGCTCTTGACCATGTAACAGCACTGCAGTTCAGGGGATATTCATGTACGAACGCTGCGGCAGGTAGGACAACAGTTTATATCCTGGTGTGTTTCATGTATGCGGGTTGAGGGCATAGACGCAGCTTTAAGGTGAGATGGACGCAGGAACTTAAATGCTCCTGTCTCATGTTTAACAGTCTGTATCTTCTTTAGACATCGGTTACATCATCTTAAAACAGTCTAAACCCCACAAAAGTCAGTATCAGAAGATATCACTTGACAAACAAGCCTGTTTTAACGCTGTTGTGTGTCATTACATATAATGTCGTCTCACCAGGTGTTTGAACAGGTGCAATGCAGCAGAGCGTTTTTTTTAATTGTTGTTGTTGTGTTTTTTTTTTTTTTTTTTTTTTGAGGTAGCCTGAAGTCGTTTTCATATTTTGTATAGGATTTTTTTTTTTTTTTTTTTTTGTTAAAGTTCAAAAGTGCCACTACAGTCTAATCGGTGGTGTTCATTGCACATATTATACGAGGCTGGATGTCCTACTTTTTACTCCAGTGAAAATGAATTAGGGTATGGATATTTTGAAAGTGAATTTCTGTAGACACATGCCTTAAAGTCTTGGGGACAAGATATCTTAATGTCTTCCATTGTGGCTCTATTTGTGTCCACTTGACTATTTAAAAAATATGATGGTATTGATATTTTTGTAGGATATAATTCACAAAATTAGATTATCTAATTTATTATTTTACCTAATTTAGTTTTGAACTAGTTGTTTGAAATCAACATACCAAACCACTGCTAGAGAAATCAAGTAATTTATGCAATATTTACTGAGTTGAGACTTATTTGTGACAACGTGCCTCAGCCTTTGCTATGTATGTATGTATGTGTGTATGTATGCACTTTTCCACATGATTACACCTTTAAGCACGTGCCAGCGCACTGTGTTTATCCTTTAGTTTGATACCAAGCGGAAAGCTGTCCAGGGCTATTATGATGTCATGAATGCCAAACCGCCCCATTAGTACTGTATGTTGTTGCCTAAGTATTAGCTGTCTAATCTGTCTTTTATTAATGCTGTTACAGTGATAATCACATTGAGAACCAGAACAGACTTCCTACTGGTGTACAGATTGAACTAAGTTATACACGCATATTCGAGCCCTAATTATTTGTCTTATCACAGAGGTGACATAAGCAGTGACGGATAAAATCCCTTTAAGTGTGTTAGACTCTTGACACATACTGGTAGGTAACGGTTTAAGGTGTGGTATGTCATCTTTTGTGTACTATGGGCAACAACATACAGTAAATCACTTCTGTTTTCAGAAGCATTAGCTATTTATACCCAAGTGAGGCATAATCAAGATAAAAGGCAGCTGATGAACAGCAAATCAGTTTGACTGGCCAGGAGAACATTGTATTGCTCAGATGTTCATACTCTTTCATAGCTCAGGATGTTTAATAATGTTTAATTTAAGTATCAGATGTTTCTTCTAAAACTCCTTAGAAGAAATAAAAGTAGACACTAATGTGACAATTGTTCACATATGGTAAGTGTATAAAGATATGAAGTGAATGTGGGATGCATAGTTCAAATAATTATTTTTTTGAAAGAATTTGAACAAATGTTTAAGTTTTTTATTGAAATCTGACTTTATAGCAGATCTAAAGATCTGAACAGAGTTTTTAACATTGTTGAGATCTCTTTTGAAAATATGTGGAGATGTAAGATTACTGGAGGGAGTAAAATCTAAGTTAAAAAAAAAGGAGACTCAAGCAATTTAATATTTACATTTTTGCATTTTAGACACTTTTATCTAAAGCTACTTAGAACAGAAGAACAGAAGCAATTCATTATAGAGCCAAACAATATTCAGAGTGCACAATGCCTTGTTTATTAGAAAGTTAGACTAGGAACAAACTTTTGTGTGTTTAAGTGCAAGTGGCTTGGTTTTAGATTGGAGTGGAGTGGGCTGCCAACTCTCACACATTCAGCAATTGACACTGTTCTCACGCCACACGTCCATTCTCTCGTGCAGTGAAAAAACATCACAAAGCAGAGAGGACACTGACAATGCACCGACAGACAAGACAGAGCAGGTTACTTTTGATATTAAAAAAAATCTCAGCTTTCAAATTTTTTCAGTTTTATTACAAAATTCAAACAATACCGTTTTGGCCATAGCGCCTCAGTTCAAGCTGAACCGATCATCTCTTCCTCTTTGCTACTACTTATAGCATGAAATAAACATGAATGAACATACGAGGGTAAAGATACAGTACAACTTGCTGAAATGTATAATTTCTCATATAATTGTTCAATCGGTGTTCAAACCGCGGACAGATGTAAATAAACAGCTTGTGAACAATATGTCATGTAACATTACATTTGCCTCAGGAAAGCCATTCAATGACCATAGCATGTTATTTGGCTAGAAAAATTAACTCTACAGAGGAGCATTTTGCTAAATATATGCGTACTATATTACATATTCATTTTTTTTTACTCTTATATCATTAAAAATATTATAATGTTATTATTAAAAAACTGCCTTATGTTAATTGTATACAAGTTGTTCATTTTAACCTTAAATATTATGGTACCAGCTGACCTGTTTACAGCATTAGTTGAGAGAGATTTTTTTCCTTGAGAAAAATGAACATGTACTGTAGCTGATATTTATCCACATTAAATTAAGATTAGATTGAATTGCAAGTTTATGAATCAAATCGTGAAAAATCCATAAATCATGAAAAAAAATCTCAGCCGTGGTTGGCAGCTCATTCTACCAGAGAGGAACAGAAAGGGTGAATGTTTCAGAGACTGTTAAAATTGTAGTCTAAAAGAAACGATGAAGATATAAAAGAATTTGCATTTCTGTATTTCTTTGGGTGTCCTTTCACATGTGGCTCTTGCAACAAATTTCAAGCATAAAAAACAAACAAACAAACAAAAATTGGCTCTGTGGACATGGTTTGTGTATTTGAGGCACAATTTCACCCCTACAAAATCACTGAATGTCCGTATTATTTGTAAAAGAGTGACTGATATATGTGATACTCGCAAAGAAAATGTATTATCTTCATTATGAGCAGGACAGAAATATTTACATAATTAGATATTCAGACAGGGATGTTAGTGGCAGCAAGATCATAAAAACTAAATCAATTTTATAAAAAAGACTGAAAGCAAACTCATTAAATTTTTAAGGCCTTTTTCTAATTTTAATGTGCACTGGTCTTGAAAAAAGAGAAAGCGGGTTGAAAAGTGTAATAGGCGTCACAGATAGAAGGACCAAAATCTGTCATGTTCAGACAATACACTTCAATATAATATGATTGACTGAGACATACTGCCCAGATCATTCTACTGATATACTTTAACACTAACAATTTACTTCCCATAACTGACATTTTGTATTGATTTGTGTGTATGTGTGTTTAAAAAAGAGGCACGCATTAAAGATTCAACAGGGCACAGCTGGAGAGAAGGACTACATTACATTACATTGCATGCTATTAGTCCATTAGTCCGTGGTATACTTCATACGCTATCTGAATGTGTGTGGAGGGCTGAAAACAACATAATTTCCTTCATCTGCCACTTAAATTCATTTTAAAAGTATGTGAACCATATATTTATACATGAATTTGAGATGTACCATGTTTGTTTGGTGATAAGTTGTTCCCCTTTGTGTTCTTTACACAAAGTTGAGTAAAAATTTTGTAAACTAATCTAATTTCTGCCATTAAATTACAATATTCATGTGCATTGGCATTATACTGACCATTTGCCACCCTGTTCTCTACATTTTAATATTGCCATTGGCTGCTGAAAATCTCTTACTGGTCTTCCACTACCATGCTTACTACCCAAGACTCATTTTTGTCTTGCTAATCTGCATTTCATAGCTCTGTGCCCCTTTTTTATTATGCTAATGCAGCCTCTCTGAAAGGCATAAAACATGCATGAATCTAATCTCTATTAAGCCAGGTGTTGTTGGTGAATGTGTCTCCATCATTAGAGGAGTAATTACTGTGAGCTGAGAGCTGGACTGGCAGCTTGTTGACTTGTTCTCTTGAGATTTATGCACTGAACTACATTTCCCAAGGTTCCTGTAGCATGCTTGTCATCTGTAATGCTACTTTCAGGTCATGTAGGGATGATCATATTTACACATGAACAGCACCACAGTGTCTTAATTAGCAGTGGGAAATTCAGGATTGTGAGGCATAATTAAAACATGCTCAACACTGTTTATTTTGCGTGCATTCAGCGTACTCTTGATGAATAATACAAATAAGGCTTGCCAGAAAATACTGCTCATTTGGCTGTTATGAAGTGACAGGCTTGTGCAACTGCATTTCAGCATGAGAAAGCTAAAATACATAGAAGAATAACCAATTACATGCGCATCCATTGCTTTTCATTATGTTGCCCTAGGGCTGAAATGCATCCTCTTTTGTCAATAAGTGAAAAAGAGATGAAGAAATATGAAATCCTTTTTCCCCACCAAAATCTTTTGAAATTTTCACATTGTGATGATGACTTCTGAGCTGGTAAATATGAATTTCCCAGGAGGACTTGAAGGCAGCATTATTCCTGCCTGCTGTCTTCATGTGCACTAGGGCCTGAGGTACCAATGAATGAACAGTGCTCGCAGGTATCATTGAAAGTTTCATTATTGTTTTGTGTCTTAATTAGTCCAGGTATATGCAGGTGTGGACTATACTATTTTATGCTGTTTAAGAGTTAGTTCATGAAAATTTCAAATTAAAACATTTGTTTATAAAATCATGTACTTGTTATTTCAAATCCTTGTGACTTTCATTACAAAAAATGGAGACCGATGTTTTTGTGTTCAAAGGAAGAGTCAGTCACACAGGTGCTTTTTTTTTTTTTTTATTTATTTTTTTTTTTTTAAGAAATTAATACTTGTATATTTGAGCAATTAAATTGATCAAAAGTGACAATAGACATTGTTACAAACAAAATAAATGCTGTTCTTTTGAATTTTCTGTTCATCAAAGAATCCTGAAAAATCTCAATTTCCACAAAATATTAAAGTGTTAGTTCACCCCAAAATGAAAATTTTGTCTTAATTTACTAACCTTCATATCGTTCTAAACTTTCGTTCATCTTCTGGACACAAATGAAGATATTTTTAATGAAATCTGAGATTTCTGTCCCTCCATTGACAGTCTATGCGACTACCAATTTGACGCTTCAGAAAGTTCATAAAGAAAAGGTAAAACTAGCTAATTCATGGTAATTTTCTGAAGAGACAGGCTTTATATGATGAACAGATTAAATTTAGGCTTTCATTCACATATAAACATTGATCAGCGAACATGAACAGAAGCTCAATCGAACCTACTTGACATGCAAGAACAAACCTCATTGGTTCTTGTGGAAGCTCAAACATACTGCATAACACATGAGAATGAACCTCATTGTTTCTTGCATGTCAAGCAAACATGCTTGAGGTTCAGTTTACCATAACTGATGTGAGTTGATGAATGTTTATATGTGAATAAAAGCCTAAATTATATCTGTTCATCATATAAAGCGATTGTGTCTCATCAGACAATTTTGACTAAACCGCTCAATTCAAATGGATTAGTTTTACGATCTCTTTATGAACTTTTTGAAGTATCAAAGTGGTAGTTGTGTAGCTGTCAATGGAGGGACAGAAATCGCTCAGATTTCATAAAAAATGTCTTCATTTGTGTTCTGAAGATGAACTAAAGTCTAAGGGGTTTGGAGGGGGAGTAATTAATGACAGAATTTTTTTATTTTGGGGTGAACTAACCCTTTAGTAGCACAACTGTTTTTAACATTGATAATAAAAAGAAATGTTTCTTGAGCACCAAATCAGCATATAAGAATGATTTCTCAAGGATCATGTGACACTGAAGACTAGAATCATGGCTGCTGTATATTCAGTTATTTTAAACTGTAATAAATACAGCCTTGGTGAGACTTCTTTGTAAAACATTAAAAATATTACTGACCCTAAACTTTTGAACGGTATTGTTTAACAACGTAAGAGAACTGCGTGTTAGTGTGTTGATACAGGGCTTTGTGTACACTAATGTGTGTACTTAGGGTGGGATCGAGGGAGATACCACACCTTTTGTAACCCTGCAGTTTTTATTGAAGCAGCTCAGCGGTATATACCTTGCTCAGGAGTGTATAATAAACACTCCAACATTCAGACTCAAACACATACTAACATCTGCCTGACGATGATGGCAGTAAGATTCAGAAGTGATTTTTTTTTATTTATTTATTTTTTTTATTAGTATAGTGCTGCTAGACATTGCTGGCTCATGCTGTCCTACTCCTCGGCGGAGATACTGAAGCTACACTTTCAATTTGCGCACATTTGTGTGTCCGTGTAATCAGTTCTCGCATGAGAAATTTGAAGTTATTTTGCTCCACGTCTTCCTGTTGAGTCAGACACTTAATGGAACAAGAACCTCAGTTACACACAAATACACAAACATACACGGATGCAATTCAGTCTAAAGCAATTTTTTGTTGCGACATTACAAATAATTTACCACCTGTGTGTGACACATAGGTGTACGTGTGTGGTTGTGTCACCAGTGGCAGACGCCTTTCTAAGTGTAAATGATGGTGTGAAAAACAGCTTTTGAAGGTTCTGATTATGTAGGCTGGCCTGTTAGACATGGTGTATCAGATTCTGTCAGACAACATAAAAGAAACCAAATCGTGTCCACACAGGCACACACACACACACACAGACACACACATTTTCTGTCCTCACCATTTGTCACTCACTATTAATTTCAAACAAACCTGCAACAAAGATGAGATGACATATACACACACATGCAGTAAATGCTACATATTAACCCAGTTCATGCAAACAGACAGTGCTGGGAGTTGAATATGACCCATAAATCAGTGTTTCAAACAGGAAATTAACAAGTCCTCCACAGATCCAGGCCAGTAAAATGCTTCAGTCTTGATGGGGCTTCTAGCAAAGACAACTGAACATGATTGAAATGGTTATGGTTTGGAGTTGGCACTTTCTAAGAATACAAATTGTTGTTTTTTTTTTTTTGTTTTTTTTTTAAGTAATAAAAGCTAAATAATTCCCATGTCCTTTTGAGAGAGAAAAAAAATATATGTTAGACAAACGATTGTCTTACATAAAATCAACATAGGATGAAATGTAACCTTTTAACCCATATATAATAATAATAATGATTATTATAATGATATTATAATAATCATTAAAATGTCATAATATAAATTATTAATAGTAGTATTGAATAAAATTAAATAAAATTATATATATAGTCAAACTAAAATGTATTCAGACACCTTGAACATTTCATTCATTAATTCAGTTTATTCACTATAGTTTAAAAAATGGTAATAAAATATGACAAGATCTCAGAGTTAAACTGTGTCAGAAAAAAATTAATCTTAATTATGTCAGATAACACTTTAGCAAAACATGGTCAGGTCAAAGTGTCTGAATAATTTTTGGTTCCAAATTTTACTGGTAGTCCACTATGTAGAATTTTTGGGTATAATATGTCACAGTTTACTTTATTTTGCTATCCTCACTTACATAAATGAACTATAATGTCTTGCACCCACTAGAAAAAATATATCAAAAATATAAAAAATGTCTGAATAATTTTTGGTTTGACCGTACATTCTAGAATGGTTTGTGATGTGAATATCACATTTTTAATTATTAACTCATTTGAATTACCAAAAATGTAATGCACAGTTTGCAGTATTGAATTGTAGTGGATTCCAAATAAAAAGAAAATAAAACATAAAACTGTTAAAACAAGGATGTAATATCATTTGAACCTTTTTTCTTCTAGTATGGTAGTAAGAGAAGTAAATATTCTTATTTAATTTTCTTATTTTACATTTTTGTAGTGTTGAATGCATTTGTTCTGCAGACTCATTCAACTCTTATTACCATTGTTATTGTAGGAAAACAATTCTTTGATGTATGGAATTCTGGTGTCTTTTTATTTGAGAGCTCTTAATGTAGGATTTCATTATTTAATTTGCTTTACATTTTTATCAGTTCCAAGCCCTATTATCTTGTGGAAAGTGCCATCTATTAATGCAGAGGTTGTAGGTTCAGTCCCAAGTATGCATGATGTGCAGTGATTACTGCCCTGTTCTATTATTCTTGTGCTCTCGAGCAAGTCACTTCACCCCAGATTGCCGTTGGCAGACTGCCACTGCAATTAGTGTATTGTCGCTTTAGATAAAAACCTAAATGGTGACTAGTAGCTGTAGCTATATCGGTTTGGCTGGGCTGTCACACTGACATCTGAACTGTCAGTCTATTCACAAATCAGATAATAAAGACCATCATAATCTATAAGCTAGTCTGTCATGCTGAACCAGATAAAAATGGCTTAAGTTTGTCTCTAAATTATTGTTATATATAAGGATACGCATATGTATAAGGATATGCATTAAACACAAAACAGTATCTAAATGTACGAATTAAAACCAAATTTAATAGAGCACATACAGTATATGTAAAGCAATCCAAACATAATAAATTATATTGGATTGCTTTACATATACTGTATGTGCTCTATTAAATTTGGTTTTAATTCGTACATTTAGATACTGTTTTGTGTTTAATGTTTGTTATGAGAGGCATAATCATTATGGTTTTAAAGTGGTCATGTCAAATATTAATCAGTTTTTCCTCCTTGAGGTTATTTGTAAGCCAAGGTGATTTTCTTTTTTTGCTCTGAAAAGAGTAATAATTTCATTATATTTTTCATTATGACTTTCACTCTCTCTCTCTCTGACCCTTACAAACAGACTGATGGAAATATAGAGAACAATCAGTGTTTTTTAACTTAGTTTCAATAGAAGTTTTTTATTATATTTTTTATTTCTGAACGTTGTTGGATGTTTTATATTATATTCAACTCTTTTATTATTTTAAAAGATCAAGAACAATTAAATTTGACTTTAACAGGTCAGAATACATGAATCATGATTCATGATTCACATTTATATTGTAAGTATTACACCTGAAATACCCTGAATAATCACTGATTGTTTTTATATGGATGTTATGCTTTCAGGCATTCAGCAGCTGAAAAGGTTAATGCACTGACCAATAGGATCAGAAGACCTGCCACAATTACTGAGAGATGAATGTTATCGTCTGAAGGAGAGGGCAGATGACCTTTGTTGGGATATATAGATGAACTAAAGCAGTCCTTCATTCATTCATGAGGATTCTAGCTGCATTCATGAAGTATATTTGTGATTGGTTTGTGGCCAGTTTGATTGGCTAAGTTTTCCTTGAGCTCTGTGAGCAGTTCTTTAAATGGTCATGGCGAAGACAACCGAGTCCCTTAATCTGTCCTTCCTCCTGGAGCACGAAAGACAGATGATCCTCAGTGTTCTCCAGAAAGACGAGAAGCTCAGGAAACGAGAGGAGAAACGCATCAGGTAGCATCTTCCACTTGCACATAATCACAAGCAGACATTTTCTTTCTTTCTTCTGCAAAAGTAGTTAGCTATTCTATCAATTTCTAAAAAAAAAAAACAGCTAACCACACTGAAGCTAATTAAAATAGGTAAACAACTTTCCAATTAGATCATTTATAATGTAATTGCAGAACAACAAAAGCAAATAGTACTCATTATAATCAGTGATGCTGTCTACACTGGGTGCGATGCAGCGTGGTGACACAGCAATTCCCCGTTCTATTTCTGATGTACTCCAAGCGCTTGCGCTACTTCTGACATGAACAATTAGATTTGCAATGGTTGCTTTGTCACGTCCAATGTAGACCGCCTCAAGCTGTTGCGGCATGGCATGACTTGACAACTGTTGTATTCGTTGTAGACATGGTATAACACAAAAACAATGAGGGTTTATAAATGGATGAACAATCCCAATTAGGTTGAATCAAACTTGAACTGAAAAATGATAGTAAATACAAAAGAAAAAATTGAATGCTCACATAACTAATTTATATAACTGACTCAAACACATAATAATGAACTAAATATTCTGATAAAATACTTAAAATGTTGCGACTCAAATCTGTGAATTGTTTGGGAGGAAATGTAGCTTCTTTTTGGAATAGATAAACTATGTTAAAGGGTTAGTTCACCCAAAAATGAAAATTCTGTCATTTATTACTCCCTGAGAGGTTTCTGTTTCTCCATAGAGATCCAACGCAACTACAACTCCAAGGTCCAGAAAGGTCGGAAAAAGTACTCCATGTGACTCCAGTGGTTTAATCTCAATTTTATGAAGCGACGCAAGTGCTTTGTTTGCAAAAAAAAAACATTAATTTACCACTTTAAAAAAATATTGATCTGCAACTTGTGTTCACGAGAGCAGCACGACGCATGCATTTTGTGTTCACGTGAGAGCTGGCGTTGTTGTGTGAACACGCTTTGGACAATAAAGTGGTAAATACTTCATAACTTCATAAAATTGAGTTTAAGCCACTGGAGTCACATGGAGTACTTTAATGATTTAATGGAGTCTTTTTTCCTACCTTTCTGGACCTTGGAGTGGTCGTTGCGTTGGATCTCTATGGAGAGACAGAAACCACTTAGACTTCATCAAAAAGATCTTAATTTGTGTTCCGAAGATGAACGAAGGTCTTACGGATGTGGAACGAGGGTGAGTAATAAATGACAGAATTTTCATTTTTGGGTGAACTAACCCTTTAAAAGGAACACACCTCCTGTAGCTAATTTATAGGGTTGTTATGTTTAGTTGCTCCCCAACAATGATGCCGGTTGTGCCTCTACAGGAAGCTGAAAAATGAACTTCTGGAACTGAAGCGAGCCGGGCGGCGTAGTTCAGCTGATCAGCGTGAGTGTGCCGTATGTCTGCGTGCTCTGGGTCTCATCCTGCAGAGGGGTAATGTGTGTACCAATTGTCATCGGCGCATCTGCAACTTCTGCACTGCTACGCCTCCAGGCAGCAACTGCAAATGCACCGTGTGTGCAAAGACTGCGTGAGTCACACAGAACATCCATACACAATCTGGTCTGTAATGCTAAAAAGATGATTTTTTTGGCTTTTAATAAATGTTCTGCACCAACTTGTTTCAATAGGAAATGTCAATGGAGTATAGGGAAAAAATGCAGTTTATAGGCTCTTAAATAGGTGAACCAATTAAGCTATGCTTGTCACTTCTATAATTGGGGCTTACACAGTGTTGTCTGTGTGTGACTGGCTGTTATAGGGAGCTGAAGGTGGTTACAGGAGAATGGTTTCTGGAAGAGAGATCCAAGAGGTTTCAACATGCCAGTGTACCCAGCAGTGATGTAGTCAAACAGTCAATCCTCAGCAGTCCTCCAGGTGAGACCAACTGTCAACACAAACATCCACCAACCAATGCCTGTAAATATTGTCATACATTTTACACAATGTGAACCCTGACATAATGGAAAGTTTTCCTCTCCAGACTCTATTTAATGATTTGAAAACTAGAATAGTTACACGTTTCAGTGTATACAAATGAAATATATTATCATTGTTTGTCCAGCTGAACAGCAGCATTGTCGATAATAAATTTAAAAGTTTTATTGGCTAAGTTACCGCAGTATATACAGTCATGTGAAAAAGTTAGGACACCCTATTGAATTCCATGGTTTTCTGTATCAGGGCATAATAAAAAATCATCTGGTCCTTGGCAGGTCTTAATATTTGTAAAATAAAACCTCAGATTAACAACAACACATGACATATCACACCGTGTCATTATTTGCTTAGCAAAAATAAAGCCAAAATGGAAAAGCCATGGGTGACAAACGTAAGACACCCTTACTGTTAACATAGGAATTTAAGAGGGTAAGTAACAGTCAGGCACTGCTAATCAAATGTCTTGGATTAACTGATCACCAGCAAGTGTGATTACCTCTATAAAAGCTGAAGTTCTAGCAGTTTGTGTGTCTGGAGCCTTCAGATGTGTGTTAAAACAATGCCATCAATCTGGGAACAGTTACAAGGCCATTTCAATACAAGTCCATCATTTACAGTGAGGAAGATTATTCACAAGGGGAAGACATTCAAAACAGACACCAATCTTCCCATGAGTGGATGTCCCAGCAAATTCACCCCAAGATCAGACAGTGTAATGCTCAGAGAAATTGCAGACAGCCCAAGAGCTACACCTCAGACTCTACAGGTCTCAGGTAACATGTTAAATGATAAAGATTAAGACAGTACCATTAGAAAAAGACGGGTCAAGTATGGCATGTTTGGAAGGGTTTCCAGGAGAAAGCCTCCCAAACTCTCTAAAAAAAAAAAACATGGCAGCATGGCTTAGGTTTGCAAAGTTGCTTCTGAACAAACCATAAGGCTTCCAGAACAATGTCCTTTGGACAGATGAGACCAAAGTGGAGATGTTTGGCCATAATGTACAGCGCCAAGTTTAGTGAAAATCAAAAGAGCATATCAGCACAAACACCTCATAACAAAAGTCAAGCATGTGGGTATAGGGCTGATGATTTTGGGCTTGTTTTGTAGCCATGGGCCCAAATGTGAGGCCATCCATCCGACAGCTAAAGCTTGGCCAAAACTGGGTCATGCAACTGGACAATGATCTGAAGATTACCAGCAAATCTACAACAGAATGGCTGAAAAAGAAAAGAATCAAGGTGTTGCAATGGCCCTGTCGAAGTCCAGACCTCAACCCGACTGGAAAGCTGTGGCGAGAGCTGTGCATTAACAAATGTCCACAAATCTCAATAAACTGGAGCAACATTGTAAAGAAGAATGGGCCAAAATTCCTCCAGAATAATGTGAGAGACTGATGAAGTCATACAGAAAATGATTACTTCAAGTTATTGCTGCTAAAAGTGGATCTACAGGCAATTGAATCAGGGTGTCCTAACTTTGTAACACATGGTTTTTCCATCTTGGCTTTATTTCTGCTAAATAAATAATGCTGTGTTCAAATACCCAAATTGAATTACCTAAATATTTTGGTTTTCAGCTAAATGAAAACTTTAATTTGGTTTCAGTAAAAAAATTGTATTTTTTGATGCATCACTATTGAGTAATACACAGATTTTGTCCCTCAAATTTTCCAACATGGTCAAAGAACTGTGTGTATTTAGCTTAACGGCTTAAATTCATTTCTTATTATGAATATTTGTTTTTATTTATGGAGATGGAGGCTCTGCTCACAGACCATCAGAGATGGAGAGATCATCCACACCACAGTATGAGAGATCGCCTACTCCTCAATTCCAGAAAGGCGCAGGGAAAAACAGGAAAGGGTGAGGGGCATCATTTACAGTCCATTGAACTTGACTTGGCTATGCTTAGAATCACTTACTGTGATACATTTCCTGCAGTTAATAGTATTTATGCTGTGCAACGTATGCTTTTTTCTTTATGCATGGAATAATGGGATGACCTACTATAATTGCTAAAATGTAACACTGTAAACACCGTATCCGATAAAACAATGCTTGACCATTAGCAATGTGACAAATGAACCAGGAGTAATATTAGCAATAATTTTGAACAATAATTAAACACGCATTGTAATGAGGTCAACAACAATGTAGCATACCACTGTTTGAGATGATTGCATACTGTTTCACATATTAAATATTCACATAAAATGTATGTATATTCTTTAGTGCAGTAAGCTAGTATTTCATTCTGCTCAAGCCTGTGTCTTCTCATTAAGACAGTCTGTGTCTCACTCTCATTAAGTGTCTGTTTTAGGAAGAGAACGGTTGCAGTGGAACCATCAGGGTTACCAACAGTGCCCAATAACATGAGAACACAAATGGTCAAAACACCAACCCAGACAGAGGCAAGAAACAGGGTAACACACGATAACAATTCCATTCCTATATACAGATTAACGTGCATGAGAAGAAAGCTGTGTTTACTGTCTGTGTGTGTGTGTGTGTGTTTGTTCAGCCGGATGGGGCAGAGAGCGTGTCTAGTATACAAAGCAGTGACAGCGTTTCTGAAAAGATGGCGGATGGGCGGAGACAAATAGATTGCAGCACACCCTCTATTGCCATATCCAGAGCCTCCCTCTCATCAGGTATCACCATGGCAACAACTTGACATATGTACTGTTGCTGCCAATGACACCAGTAACAACATTTTCCTGTGAAACTGTCCTTATATCAGTTCACTCTAATATTAAAAACCTAAAAGCATTAAGTGGGATTCAAAAGTCTGAGACCACACTGAAAATGTGTGCTTCAGAATCTAATTTAAACTATATGTAGAAGAAATGGAAATACTGTAATGTAAACAATAATCAGTGTCTATGAATTTGTAAACTTATACTTAGCTCAAAAACAGAATGTCTACCACTTTTTTAATGTTTTATTTGTTATACTATGTAAAACATTTTCTTGAAAAACCAATAAAAAAGAAAGTAAAAGAAATATATGTAGAAATATTCAAGATTCTGCACTGTTTCTATGACACTAACTAAAATGTGACCCAGGACCTAGGTCATAAGGGTCAATTTTTTTAAATTGAGATTTATACATCATCTGAAAGCTGAATAAATAAGCTTTCCATTGATGTATAGTTTGTTAGGACAATATTTGGCTGAGATAAAACTGTTTGAAAATCTGGAATCTGAGGGTGCAAAAAAAATCAAAATATTGAGAAAATCGCCTTTTAAAGTTGTCCAAATTTAGTCCTTAGCAATGCATATTACTTACAAAAAATATTTTTTTGATATATTTACAGTATGAAATTTACAAAATATCTTCATTGAACATGATCTTTTATGTAATATCCTAATGATTTTTGGCATAAAAGAAAAATCGATAATTTTGACCCATACAATGTATTGTTTGCCATTGCTACAAATATACCTGTGCGACTTATGACTGGTTTTGTGGTCCAGGGTCACAAATAAGCATTTTTAGACCAGTGGTAATTGACATTGTTTTTTTCTGAAGTATAAAATATAATGAAATATGTTGATATTTTTGCCTTTACTTGCTTTAACTTATTTTATACTTGTTTTGTCTTATTTTAAATAATTTTAAGTAATCTTGAGGGCCCAATCCCCAGTTGAGAACCACTATTTTAAGCCTGGGATACACTGCACGATTTTTGGCTGTCCCAGACGAAAGATTGCCATCGTGAAACAATCTTGGCGATTTCTGCGATCGTGGCTCTTAATCTGTGGTCCTATGTCGTGCAGTGAGAGAGGTTCACAGACGGCTGTTTTCCTGGTCTTGCGACCAAAGATAGTATCATCGTATCATTTTCTGACAGTGTCAGAAATTCAGCATGATCAACGCACAGTGTGTTTGCTGCTACGACCTACGTCTACTGACCAGCCAATAAAAATGCGTAATGAAATCAACGCGACATGGCGCTAAAACTTAAAACTGCTTACCTCAAGCTCTTTTCCTTTCTTTTTTGCCGCTTCGTTTTTTTTTTCATCACACATAACTACAACTGCCAAAGTGTGATTCAACATTGTCTTTTTGTTAACTACTACCGCATGCTGATGACGTTTTATTCTTCTATAGAAACTTGCATCGTAGCCTACGAGTCAATAGGTGTCATCATCGTACAGTCTACATGCATGTCGTACCCAATAGATCCATTAATAGATCCATGTCGCACAGTGTGATAAAGTAATGATCTTACAGGATTGCTAAAATCGTGCACTGCAGTGTATCCCGGGCTTAAGGCTGTGTTAACATTGTTGTATAGACTGTCAGATGTTCTTGCTTCCATTTAAAGCACAAGATGCTCTTTGGATCTTTCTAAATCATGCTGGAGAACATGACCTTCAGGGTTTACAGAAACATGCCAAATACCAAAACATTCTGAAATTCATGTTAGGTGTTTCAATTCAACTCTTTGTTTAAATGATGGTAATGATATAATTTGTAATGAAAAAAGTAAAAAGTTTATTTAGAAAAATGTTCAGTTGTGGTCTTAGGCTCACTCTATGTCCTTAGAAGTATTACAAAATATAAAATAGTCAGAACCTTGGATAAGAGCAGCATCTCATTTTCTCTGCTTTCACAGATCGCAGTCGCTCTGAGGTGGACCTCAGTAATCCTGGAGAGGGCTTCAGTGAAGATCCCCTGATTAGTCGATGCCGCTCAGTTCCAGGACTGAACGATGGGGTAGATTTCAGCCACAGTCTCCTAAACCACTTCTCACTTGCAATTTTGTTCATATTTTTTTCCTGTGTGCAGGATATGAGATTTCCGGATAGGAAGTTAAAATGATAAGAGACAGCCTTCTGTAATGTGATTTTTATGATATCATATCACTGAGTGAACCAGCGCTGTTCTCAGTGTGATATTGTTGAAGGCAGTGTTTGTGCTCTAGGACTCGGATGAGGACATTGATGCGGTGTTATCAGCACACTATAAAACCAACCGGAGCGTCTGCAGTGCGCAATCAATGGTATGATGATTTAGACAGACACATGCACACACAAACAACATAATCACAAGTGCTTTGCTGCAACGTGTTTTTGCTGGCTTTGTGCAAATGTCTGACTGAAACAAAATATATATCTGTTCCTTTTTCTGTGTTTTGCATGTTTGTACTGTATGTTTAGACTTATATATGTGTGCCTTATATCGGGGGGCCATAAACCCAACATTTTTACCCTCTTTTTCAGATATTAAGTACGCCCTACCCTCTAAAACTCGTTCCAGCTTTTCTGCCTTATGAATATTAGCATTTTCTCCTTCTGGCAAAATATCCAGTTACATGAGATCACTTAATATGTTGACTCACCTGGCAGACCCACGCATGCATGTTTTATCACACAATCTCATGTACACACAAATTAGCTTAGATAAAACACGCAATAACTACTGAAAATGCATCATTGTCGTATTTCCCGGTTCTTGGCCACACATACAGACGCAGGTGGTGCATTAAGACACAACAAAGAGAAATAATTCAGGCAAACATGAAGACAAGTGGCCTCTTTCAAAACCGCTGACATAACTCATAGCTCACACACAGTCTCTAATAGCTAGATGAGTCAGATGTGTTTCTTCTTCATTTAGCACTCTTCATAAGCAAAGAGAAAAAACTAGCCCGGCTTTCACTGACAACAAAACAGTCAAGTTTTCACAGAGTTTTCAAAGGTTGTCATCATTTACTCACCCTCATGTCATTCAAAATCTGAATGATGTTCTTCTGTAGAACACAAAAGAAGATGTTTTGAAGAATGTTCATGCTACTCTTTCTTATGTTATCTTATGTAAATTCAAATATGCCTTGTCAAGATGTATTGTGCAACATTTTACATCTAATGTATGGCTTTAAAAAACCTATATACTACTATTAAGGTGGGGTTTTTTTTTGTTTTTTTGTTCGTCATTTTTGGGGCCAAAAAACTCCAGTACACATTCAGTGTCATTATATGGGAAAGAGAAGCAATGCACTGAATGAATTTTTAACTAAACTAAACCAAAATTTCATTTTGGTTTTCATTTTTGATTTCATTGGTTTCAAACTAAACCAAAGTTTTCATTTAGCCCGAAACCGAAACTAAAAATTATGTTTGGGTAAATAAATTTTGGAAACTGGGCAATTGAATATGGTATGCTGTTTGGGGATTTATGTTCTCAGGTGATAAATTAGACCAGTCATAGTAAAGCTCTCAATATTTCAGTCACCCTATTCGGTGACTGAGAAATGCTAATTAAATGCTGTTTTTCAGTTTTGTCGCCTCAAAACTATTACCGCCGATACCAAAAATTCAGCTGAATATTTTTGGTTGCCGAAACGTGCATCGCTAGAAAATAGCTGTGTGAATGTTCTGCTAAACATCTATTTTTATGGAAGAAAGAAGAACAAAAGGGTTTGAAATGACATAAGGGTTAGCAAATATGACACAATGTTCATTTTTGGGAGAACTGTCAATTTAAACAGCTACAAATAATCAAATGTGAAAAAGTTCCATCTTGGCTCTAGCAGTCTGTGTTCTGTCACCTTATATATAGTAGGTTCTTATTCTACTTCTCTGCTCTCTGTTTTTTTCCTGGCTTGCCTTGATGCTGGCAATCTTCTCTCCTCTCTGTCTTTCTCCTGTCTTATTCTAGTCTTCCACACCTGCCTCGGAGAGAAAGTGGGGTTTCCTTAATGTACCTGACTCAGATGCTGACACTGTGAGTGTTCAGTGTGTGTTTGAGTACAGATGTGTGTCTGTCTGTTGCTGTGTTCGCTTCAGTTTCTCTCTCTTGCCTTTCTGTATTAGTGAAGAGATATACATGCACTTTAACACAAGCTTGTGAAAGATGCACACCCAAAGACTCTCCCTATATTGTTTCCAGACCAGCATCAACAGTATGATGAGCGTGTACAGTGAGACGGGGGACTATGGCAATGTGCGGGTTTCCGGGGAGATCCTGCTCAACATCTCTTACAGCTATAAAACAGGGGCACTCAACGTGCTCGTCCGCGAGTGCCGCTGCCTAGCAACCGGGGATGAGAGGAGACAGCGCACGGATGCGTAAGGGCACACACACATACACAGCTATACACTTCACTTCGAGCCCTGGTAGAGCATCCCTGTGCTGCATGTATTTGTTTGTTGTTGTTGTTGTTGTTGTTGTATTTAAAGGGATTGTTCAATGTAATAATGTTAAATGTAAATTCGGTCCCACTTTATATTAAGTGGCCTTAACTACTATGTACTTACATTTAAATTAATCATTTGATACAATGCACTTATTGTGTACATACATGTTTTTACATTGTACTTATATTTTAAAAAAACCTGCATGTAATTACATCTGTAATTAATTTCTGTAATTACATTTATAATAACATTGTTGACCTATCCCTTACACCTTACCCCTACCCTTAAACCTACCCACACAACCAAATCTGTCCCTAACCTTACCCATATCCCACTTCAATAGCAGCAAAAGTGTTTTGCAATTCAATATGAACCCAATAAGTACGTTGTACTTATTTTTTGATGTAAGTACATAGTAGTTAAGGTGACCTAATATAAAGTGGGACCATAAATTCTGTCTTTTTTTTTTTTTTTTTTTTTTTTTTTTTTACTGCATGTTAGTATTGTTTATACAATATTGTTATATTTATTAATATTTTGAATTAGTTTTTATTTTTATATTTTTAGTTTTCATTTTCATTTTAGTTTGTTATAATCATTTTGTGCTTTTTAAAATTTTTTACTAGTTTTATAAATATTTATTTTTTGGCTATAATTTATTTTTTATTTAGTAATTTTAGTACTCAACATTTTATTTCAGTCTAATTGTCAGTTTTTCATCAAATAATTATTTTATTTTATTTAAACTTTTATTTCAATTTTTAATAGTTGATTTTCAGGATGATTTTCAATAATTTAATTTTTAGTCTATTGCATGGCTTTAGAAAATATGTATTATAATTTTTTTTCCCCCCAAAATGCGTTATGCTAAGCAGGTCCTTGTTTAACTAATAAAAAGTGTATATGTACCAAAGATGTTATCAATGTCTATTGACCAACACCATTGAAGGTGTTGAATGGTACAGAAATCTAACTCTGTCCAGCATCCACATATATTCTCTTCTAAATAAATTGCCGAGCCCAAAACTTTTTTCTCTTTTTTTTTAATTAATAATGAACCAAATGAATTAACTCAATAACTATGAGCTTAATCACAAATTGTAGATGTTTAAATATTGAACCAATTGGCAGCTCTAATTTCATTTCATCAATTGTCTTAAAGGGTTAATTGACCCAAAAATGATAATAATGTCATTTATTGCTTACCCTCATGTCATTCTACACCCGTAAGACCTTCGTTCATCTTCAGAACACAAATTAAGATATTTTTGATTAAATCCGATGGCTCAGTGAGGCCTGCATTCACTGCAATGACATTTCCTCTCTCAAGATCCATAAAACTACTAAAAACATATTTAAAACAGTTCATGCGAGTTCAGTAGTTCTACGGAGCTTTACGAATCGAATCAGTGACTCGGATCTCCTATCAAATGGCTAAACTGCTGAAATCACGTGACTTTGGCACTCCGAACCACTGATTCGATTCGCAAAGCTCCGAAGCAGTGTTTTGAAATCGGCCCATCATATTGTTGAAAAGTCGTTATTTTGTTTTTTTGGCGCACAAAAATATTCTCGTTGCTTTATAATATTAAGGTAGAACCACTGAACTGTTTTAAATATGTTTTTAGTACCTTTATGGATCTTGAGAGAGGAAATGTCATTGCTGTGAATGCAGGCCTCACTGAGCCATCAGATTTATTTAAAAATATCTTAATTTGTGTTCCGAAGATGAATGAAGGCCTTATGGGTGTGAAACGACATGAGGATGAGTAATAAATGACATTATTTTCATTTTTTGGTGAACTAACCCTTTAAGTTGTTTATTTGTTGTCTAAGATATCAAGTAAAAAAATTGGTATTTTGTGTGTGTGTGTGTGTGTGTGTTTGCAGCTATGTTAAAACATATCTTCTGCCAGACAAGTCCCGTCAAAGCAAGCGGAAAACCAGCATCAAAAGCAACACCACTAACCCAGTGTTCAATGAAAATCTGAGGGTAAGAGGAGGTTCCTGTCTGCCTTACAAGGTTTCGCATTGAGATTTATGAGATATCGCAAATGAGATATTGATTTAAAGGCTCTTTTCTGTTTCTGTCCCTTTGAATAGTATGTAGTCAGTCACTCTCAGCTGGAGACTCGCACACTGCAGGTTTCTGTGTGGCATCATGATCGTTTTGGACACAACAACTTCCTGGGGGAGACGGAGCTGACCTTTGACTCCTGGGAGTTTGACACGCAGATAGAGGAGTGGTTCGCTCTACAGCCTAGGGTGAGCTGAACACACACACACACAAACAGACACAGTGAGGGAGAAAATGAAATGTGTTGACATGGATAAGTGTGATACTGAAATGTGTGTGTGCCTCTGTCAGAGTGAGTCTTATGTGGACTCAGTGATGCACTATAAAGGGGAACTTACAGTGGTTTTGAAGTACATTCCTGCAGAGAGAAATGTCTCACTGCCTCTGGACCAAGTGCAAGGTATGATTTAGAAATTATATAATTTCTTCACCTTTTCATTGTTGTTAAAACCTATGACCTACTGTAATGACCAAAAGTGGGGATATTTGTTTTTAATGACCCTAAAGTTTGATTAAACCATCAAATTACGAGGAAAATATTTTATATTTTCTAAATATTTTAAATATGTGGGAAGAACAAAACAAATGGCTGAAAAAGGCAAATTACTGAATAGAAAAACAAAAAACACACAGGAAAAAAAAGCAAACACTGACTACAACATAATTAGTTATTAGTATTTTGTTGACTTTTGTTTTTGTATGTGTTCATAATTTATTTTTATGACAGTATGGCAAAAAAATTATTTCTGCACAATTTGCCATGTTTAATTGTGTTATCACAAATAAAACAAATATCTCTAAGCACAACTACGCAATATGCTTACAAAATCTTTAACACTTTTTGAATAATATTTGAATAAAGGGTGAAGATGTCAATTTTCCTAGGCTGGACATCACTTATGAATTTAATATTAAAGTGTCAATAATTTTTATGGAATGGTCTTGAATTATTGTTGCCTCAAAACCACAAACAGCCTAGTTAGGTTAGGTTACAATAAACTATATTACTAAGTGGAAAAAGTAATTATTGCGATTATTAATAGTATTATATTTAATTATTTATTGAAAATTTGTGTCTTCTATCACATTGCTTTGCTGCCTGTAAAACACTTTGTGTCATACCATAAATTCTATTAAAAAAAGTATATTTGTACAGCAAAAAAAAAAAAAAAAAAAAATGCTCTAATGCTTTAAACATTGTAACGGGACCCATTTGTTTAACGTGCCATCAACAAAGCTTTTGTTTGAGCTCCAAGAAGCTCTCTGTATATATTACTGGAGTGTTTAATCAAGCTCTCTTCTGTTTTTTTTAGTGAAAAAAGGATTTCTGAAGGGAAAGAAGAAGACCATCACACTTCCTAAAGGAGGAATGGTGGAGCTGCTGGTTAAAGAGGCAAAAAACCTGACGGCCGTCAAAGGAGGGTCCTCTGACCCATTCGTCAAAGGGTGAGCTGACTTCCTCTGATTTATCTTTCATATACACTTCGCAGACTCACACTCCTGGTTTTCTGCTTGTGTATCAGATACCTACTGCCTGATGACAAGAAAAGCACAAAGCACAAGACCGCGGTGGTGAAACGTACCGTAAGCCCACGCTGGAATCACACCTTCACATACTGCGGCCTGCAGCACAGCGATTTGGACAGCGTGTGTCTGGAGCTGACGGTGTGGGACAGAGAACCGCTCGCCAGCAACGTCTTCCTGGGTGGTGTGCGGCTCGGGGCAGGGACAGGTCCGTCTTTCTTTAGCTTATCCTTTTTCAGTTCAATCTCTACTTTTGTATCAGAAATCCAGAGTATGTATTTCAAGATTTGCATACATGCTAAATTCAGTATTTTATGCAAACAATGGGTATATTAAATAGTGTTTTGAATTATTAAAATTTTGAATTAGCTTTTATTTTTATATTTTCAGTTTTCCTTCTAATAAAAGATTGTCATTTCGTCATGCTTTTCTCAGTTTTTTTTTTTTTTTTTTAATATTTCTTCAGTATAGCTCAATTTTAGTAATTTTAGTACTTCAACTTGTACTAATATCTAATATAATCAGGGTATCTTCCGTTCATTCGTTTTTTGATTTAATATTGAAATCAGAAAAATGAGAAAACGGTACGTTTTTCATTTTCAAAAAGAAAACGAAAAAACAAAAAATTGGCTTGATTTTTCGTTTTTTCGTTCTGGGGTTGGAAACGAATAATCAGCTTGAATATTCAATCTCTACATGTGGGCGGGAATAAAACGCATCTTTCCGCTGATTGGTCAACCAGACATCAAACCATGTCGTCATCAGTTGTTCATCGGTTCCGCTCAACAGAATAAAAGTCCCTCGCTCTACAGCTGTACGGATTCTTAACGCGTTTATGCTACATTTAATCTCTTTCTCATCAAACAACCAGACTAGTGAATGGCTTGACACAGATCGTACTGGTGCAGAGTCAGGGCTTAATTATGTGTAGACATAAATTCATCTACACGTGCAATATTAGTTTCTCTCATAAATATTAATTTACTTTGCAGCTGCACACAACTACCCCCTAGCCTACAACGTCGGCACACTGTCTGTTTTATTTAACTGGCCAACTATAGAAATCTGCGTAGCGAAGCTGCTCGACGCACTGGGCAGCACAGAGCGAATGTACAATACATTGAAGTAAAGCGCAAAGTACCAGTATCGATTTAAGTGTAAATATGCAGCAGTCATAACTTTTGTTTTAGACAGGTTATAGGTTAAATAGGTTATAGAGATCCACTTGATATTTATTCCTGAATGAATCAGTGTTTTGAAAGAATCGGTTGAATAAATGACTCATTCATTAACACAGTGACTTGCTGCCACCTACTGGCGACATTAATTTCATAATCCAAATATCGTTTCATTTTATTATTAATTTAATATTTCTGTATTCAAAATGTTGTTTAAAACATTAATCTCATTACATTATGCAATTGTAATTGCTACGCATTTACTGCCCTCTCTGAGCAACACTATCAAACATCTCATAGATCTAAAAGCAACTTCAGATGCTGCTTCTTTGACACCTCCGCGAGCCTTTGGTTGATACTGATTTAATTGGTAACAACCTATAGCGTCATATTATTCTAATTTAATTGACTAAATTTAAGAATTTAATATTAAAGATAGCATACCTAAAATTAGGAAAAAATCCTATATAAATATAAAAAAAAAAAAAAATCCCCTGAAAATCAATTGCACCTTATGGTAAAGTTAATTTCTGACACTGACAGATGGCAAAAAAAAATAGGCTATAAAAATACTCTTCATCTCTTTATTGTTAGTGTTATTTCAGGGTTTTGATATCTTATAACTGAGAGAGCACTATAATGGCTATAACTATATGGCTATAACACTATATTTATTTAACATTACCCCTAAAATTGAATTCGGCTAAGTTTTTTTTATTTTTTTATTTTTTTTTTTTTTTAAATGTGTGATAGCCTATTTCAAATTGGCATCTCAAACGAGTCCACCTCTGTCATCAAATCATGATGTCCAATCTCTGAACTAATAGCACTGCTTCAAGGAACTAATAACATGTAATATCTTTTCATATCTGTCTCATTTCAAATTCATCCCATGTCCAAAACAAAAGTTTTGACTGCTGCATATTTACACTTAAATTGCGCTTTATGTACATTCGCTCCGCGCTGCCCAGTGCGTCGAGCAGCTTTGCCACACAGATTTTTATAGTTGGTCAGTTAAATAAAACAGGCAGTGTGCCAACGTTGTAGGCTAGGGGGTAGTTTATGTCCAGCTGCAAAGTAAACTGATATTTATGAGAAAGAGATCAAATGTAGTTGCAATAAATGTGTTAAGAATCCGTACAGCTGTAGAGCGAGGGACTTTTATTCTGTTGAGCGGAACCGATGAAGAACTGATGACGACATGGTTTGATGTCTGGTTGACCAATCAGTGGAAAGAGGTGTTTCATTCCCGCCCACATGTAGAGATTGAATATTCAAACTGATCATTCGTTTCCAACCCCAGAACGAAAAAACGAAAAATCAAGCCAATTTTTTTTTGTTTTTTCGTTTTCTTTTTAAACATGAAAAACGAAAAAAAGTACCGTTTTCTGATTTCAATATTAAATCAAAAAACGAATGAACAGAAGATACCCTGATTTAATATCTATATTTTATTGTATTTTAGCTTTATTCAATAGTTTTAGTTAACAATAACAACACTGGAAAGTCAGTCACAAAATACTCAAGTTCTCTCAGGAATAAGAGTCGAACGAATCAAAGCACAACCTGAAACATGATTTTTCATTCACTAATGGAAGTCCATTTCGTCTACCATAGCATTCTATCCCCGCTGGATGCTTGCTGATAATTATATATTTCAAATTATATTTCCCACATTAGTAGGACAGATTTGTACAGATTTGATATAGCGCTTTACTGTGCAATGTTCTCTTACTCAAATTAAGATAATCATTCAGTCCCAAATGTTCTTGAATATAATTTCCACTGTAATGTTCTTTCTAAATGTCTCCTAAATCAATCATCAATGATGCATGAAGCATTACTTCGTGCAACACATTTTGTATTCATGCTAAACTAATGTACTGTTACAAATGTTTTATTCATATCTTCACTCACTCATGATTAAGTCATTTGATTCTCATTGATGATTGTGTTAAAGGGGCCTTTTCCAATATTTATAATTCGAAATATTACTAAAGGTTTCTTGCACTAAAATCAGTTTACATGACTAATTTCCACCCTCTGTGACCCTTGTTTTTTTTTTCTGCTGTACCTTTAAGACTTTTATAAGTAAATGACCCCTATTAGGATTGGCTATTCTTGTCACATGTAAAATGACTAACAGCACCCCTACTAAATTGCTGACAAAGCACTGATATGTAAATGTGGACAATGATATGTTTCTTGTGCTAATAGTTCAAACATAACTGTGACATGTTCTGTATTTGCAGCTTAGCTATATACACACTTGTATTATAAGGATACTTTTCTTTATCAAGGATGTGCTCCAATTTTTGGAGCAATATAAAAGTCTTTACTATTTCAAATAAATGTTGTTCTTTTGAAATGTATTTTTGATCAAATAAATGCAGGCTTGGTGAACATAACAGACTCATTTCAAACACTAAAAAACTTCCCAACTAGTGTAAATTTATTCATTCATTTTGTTTTTGAAGAGATATTTTGTTTTGTAAAATGTTTCAAAAATGCATTTTATTTTAATTATTTTCTGTTATATACTAAATGGGCTCTTTGGTGTGAATTACCTGAAAAAAAAAAAAAAATGTTGACCACTAACAGCCAAAAAATTGTCACCTAGCTAGCTAAAATAATAGTACATTTCATTTCTTTAAACAACCTTTGAAATTATTCCACTGTGGGTGTCTGAGAGTTGAGCAGCACAGCTAAGATCTCTCTGTTTTGATCTTACATACAGAGCAATTAAATGACCTGTTTGTGTCCTGTAGGTCTGAGTTATGGAAAAGAAGTAGATTGGAATGATTCCTACGGTGAGGAGCAGCGGCTATGGCAACGCATGATTGACAACCCTGAAGTCCCACAAGAGTGCACACTGATGCTGCGATCCAGCATGGCCAAGAGGAAGACATAGAGAGAATGCGGGACAGTTTCCTTGGCAATACGCATCAAATCTGATCACCTCTAGACACTTTAAAGTGCTCTTTATGTTCTTTTGCAGTACTCGCAACTACCCAGATTCTCATTCCAATGTGCACATGCTCTCTAAATCCTCAAAACACATCTATGGCATACATATGCACACACATATAGGCCTCTATGGTCCCATTTACACCTGGTATTAACATGTTTCTCAATTGTGATCGCATGGGATTAGCAGGAACTCTAATTTTATGACTACATATATATCACTTATGTCAGTGCGGTACTTCAAGTTGATAAGGAAGGGAAGAGCAAAAAATGGTACACAGTCTCTCCCAAATATATTTAAATTTTAATCTAAGCATTTTAAAAATGTATGAAATTTAAAAGTAAAGTTTCAAATGGCATTCACAGTTATCTTAGTTGAGTAACTGTATTAAGCAAACCTCTTAAGAGTGTGCTTCAAATCATCTTAATATCAGGCTTACTGAAGAATTTTTTTATTTGGACAGTTAATTTTTAAGCTGCATAAAGTTTTACTTTTTTGCAGCAGAAGAACATTGGCAGGTATAGGTGGTCTTTCGCTGACCTGACTTCATTTACCATTGAATGTGATTGAACAGCAGAGACAAACCAGGTGTAAATTTTGCGACACACTAGGACACCAACCCAGGTGTAATTATATTTATGTAACATTTCATTTTACAGTGTCCTTATTACACGTTACATGTATTTACTGTAGTAATAACAGTAAATTATGTGTTACATGCAACTAACCTAAACCTATAGTAAGTGTGATAAAATTACCCAGTACTAAAAGGGTTAGTTCATCAAAAAATGAAAATAATGTAATTTATTTATCACCTTCATGTCGTTCCACACCCGTAAGACCTTCATTCATCTTCGGAACACAAATTAAGATATTTTTGATGAAATCCGATGGCTCAGTGTGGCCTGCATTCACAGCAACGACATTTCCTCTCTCAAGATCCATTAATGTAATAAAAACATACTTAAATCACTATATAAGTCGTTTTGTTTTTTTGGTGCACCAAAAATATTCTCGTCGCTTTATAATATTAATATTGAGCCACTGTACTCACATGAACTGATTTAAATATGTTTTTAGTACATTAATGGATCTTGAGAGAGGAAATGTCATTGCTGGCTATAGAGGCCTCACTGAGCCATCGGATTTCAAGCCAAGGTTTTACGGGTGTGGAACGGCATGAGGGTGAGTAATAAATGACATTATTTTCATTTTTGGGTGAACTAACCCTTTAAATGTAAAATGACATTGTAACAAGGACACCTTGAACTAAAGTATAACCTTATATTTCAAAACACTCACATTGGTCATAACTGTGAATCGCACATGAGTACTATTTTAAAAAGAGCACAGTGAACATTATCAAAAATCAAAGGTCACAGCTGTCCTTAAAAGAACAAAGCACAAAGCACTTCCTCCATACACACACACACACACACACACACACACACACACACACACACACACACACACAAGAAAAAAATGAATCCAATTTGCACAAATATCACCTGCACATAATGCTTGCACACGTGGCAGACTAATTGAGAACAATGTGATCAATCCTTTCTATGAGCACATTAATATAGACATGCACAAAAGATATTACGATAATCATGTCAGATCTGTCAAGACTGTATTACACAAATTTTGGCTTAAGAGAGACTGATGCTGTCAGTTAAATTTCATAGCTAGTTTTACCACAGTTAGAATGTGAAAATAGGTGTGTGACATGAAGAATATCTGGGAACAATGTGGTTCATTACCTTCAACTAGATTTACAGTTCCTCTAAAAAATTCCAGTGTTTTTGGTAAAATGATAGTTATAAACCCAAATGTAAAGTAGATAAAGTAGATTACAATTCTATTAAGACATCATTAAGCCTGTTTTCTAAAGACTAGTCACAATTCAGCATGCAAATAATACAATGACATCAATGTTGTTAGGTAGATTCCCCCCGTCACTGTTGTATCGCACAGGAACGACTCATCCCAAAGGAGAAAGTAGTTTAGCATTAAAGAAATTACACACTGCACAAATGCATGATGTTTATCATAACCAAAAATACAAAGAAACCCTAAGAATATAATTTTCTATAAAAATGTAAGTGGTTTGAGGTTCTATTTGGATCTATTTGGATAGAAAAAGAAAAAAGAGGGATTGTAATACACAAAATGTCACTAAAAACACATACATATACAAACATATTGTATAAGCACAATGCCTACAGCCCCTATATTGAGTTTTGAGGCTAGTTTAATTCCCCAGTTGATCCATTTGACCCGTCATGTCACTGTGAGGTCTCCATGAATGTGTACACCCTCTTTATATCTAATACTCTTGTTAGCATCAGTCAAGTGCATAGACCTTATATCACACCTTATAATAAATGAGAGATTTTGTGGCATGTATAAGGCTTTATCAATGTTGATGTTTGACATCCAAGTGTTCACATGTCTGATATTGTCTGAAGCTGTTTGATTCACAGCATGTTCAGTGTACGTGTGCTGTTTCCACTCTCTCATCAGGAAGACAGTGTTTAGGACTGTTCTGTACTGTACTTTATCATGTTCAGAAAGAGAATAAACTATTATTAAGCAACTTTTGCTGCTTCATTTCTCCTTTTTCAATATCTTAATCGCTATTCTTAACCGTTCTCTCACTCTCTCTCTCTACATACATAGCTGTATTTATATATTATTTGAAAAAAGTTTTCTGCTCACCAAGGCTGCATTTATTTGATCAAACATTCAGTAAAAACAGAATTGTGAAATATTTTAAAAAGAAATTTATTTCTGTGATGGCAAAGCTGAATTTTTAGCATCATTAAAGTGTCGATCCTTCAGAAATTATTCTAATATGCTGATTTGGTGTTAAAGAAATATTTCTTGTTATTATCAATGTTGAAAACAGTTGTGCTGCTTTAATATTCATAGAAAACTTTTTCAGGATTCTTTGATGAATAGAAAGTTCAAAAGAACAGCATTTATTTGAAATAGAAGTCTTGTAACAAATGTCTGTACTCACATTTGGTGGGTTTTTTTTTTTTGTTTTTGTTTTTTTTTACAAATATTATTTTGTGACAAAATGGCCCAACTTTCTGGTTAAAAAGGTCACAATATTGCTCTCTTGACTTGACACAAGTCTTTGTAATAATTTCTTTGTGATAATTTTTTACATGAACATTTTTTACATGGCATCCACTGACTTTCACAAAAAAAAAAAAATTACAAATATATTTTATATACAGTTGCAAGAAAACTATGTGAACCACTTGCAGAATTTGTGAAAATGTGAAAAATGTTAACAAAACAAGAGAGATCATACAAAATGTTTTACAAATATTTTTCATTTAGTACTGTCCCGAGTAAGATATTTTACATAAAAGATGTTTACATATAATCCATAAGACAAAAAAATAGCTGAGTTTATTAAAATTACCCCATTCAAAACCCCATCTGCAGGACCTGGATGATTTTTCTGAAGAACAGAGCTCAGTTTAACTGTTCAAGACACTGTAACTGTGTTTAACTGTTCAACAAACAAGAGACTCATGAACAACCATCACACAACAAAAAACAGTCGTAGATCATCCAGGTAACCACACACAGTATTAAGAATCAATGGTTCACAAACTTTTGAACTGGGTCATTTTAATAAATTCAGCTATTTTTTTTGTCTTGTTGATTATATGTAAACATCTTTTATGTAAAATATCTTACTCAGGACAGTACTAAATAAAAAATAACATGCATTTTGTATGATCCCTCTTATTTTGTTAAAATTATTCACATTTTCACAGATTCTGCAAGTGGTTCACAAATTTTTTTTGCAACTGTATATTTTAAGATTCACTATTTCACTAAGAAATTAGCCTTATACTGAGAATTTTTTAAATACATTACTCCCTACGAAATAAATCAATTTTAATTCAGAAATTGAAAACATACTTATAACATTCAATTTGATCATATTTATTTACCAAACCACCGACCCAAGCTGGCCTTTTAAGAAATCTGACTCATCTCATGTTCTGAAACAGGCTTTTATTCAATTAATATTGCTTTGGTAGTATTTCTTAAGAAAAGTAGACCATCCACTCTGACATAAATAGAGACACCAGACAAATAAAATAGAGTAGAGCATCATAAAAAGACAAACAACAAAGACTCACTCATGCATTCATATTCAGAGATGTGTGTGCATGTGTGTATGTTTTCAATATATGATAAGATGTAGCAGCTCTATCCAGACTCTCTCTTGTAGTTTGGCTAGCTTTATACCCAGTAGAAAATGATGTGTAAATGTGTGCACTGTGTATATATACATCTAGCAGCTCTGTCCAGCCTCTTTCTGTAGTATGGCCTCCTCGGTGCGGAGGGGAAATGTGTCAATGGTGGTAAAGATCTCTGCTGCTGTGATGGGGAAAGTGTAGCGTTGCTTATCCACACCCTGTTTGTCCAGCAACACCATGCTAAATGAGTTCTGAGACAGCTGCAGCAGCAACCTGCCCCACACAAACACACGCATATTTACTTCATTTTCAGTAGAATGATGTGTACCATCATGTGCTTTCTGTTGGGAGCAATTCACAAGTTTCTCGCAAGTTCTTATATACAAAACAGCGGATTTAGAGCTTTCTTGCAAGTACTGTAATCAAGTTACTGAAATAGAGTAATTAAGTACCTGAGTTGTAGAGCCAACCCTGGAGGGATGAGTCTGTGTCTGATGCGGCCGAGCTGAGCTGGATACACCCCCACCAGCTCAATCACCGTCACATGCCTTAAGTCCAGACCACACTGAGCATGCTGCACAATACAGATCATACAGTTTAGTTGCAATATGTATGTATATAATTATTATACCATCATTTTTACATTTTAATACACACATATTCTTGTACATCTATCTTTGTGAGGACATTCATTGACACAATGCAATCTCTAGCTCCTTACCCAAAGCATACACATCACAACTAAGTGCCTAACCCTTACCCTAAACCTAATTAAACCTTAACCTAATTATAACCTTATCCCTAAAACCAAATCTTGACCCTCAAACAGGCCTTTAAAGGGGTCTCAGGCCAAAATGTCCTCACTTTACTCCCTCTTTGTCCTCACTCCAATGGTCTAAAACTCAAACCAGTCCTCACAAAGATAGTTGTACAAGTACACACACACTACTTAAAACTTTCTGGCTAGGATTTAGTTTGAAGAATAAATTGAATAAAGAGGCAGATGTTCATCCTGTACCTGTAAATTAGTCATCTGGAATCTGTAGTAGTGATTGGCAGCCGAGGGGGCTGAGATGATCAAAATCCGCCGTTTCTCATAGAACTGGTCCAGCAATGCAGCAGCGGATCGCACACCAACATTAATATTCATGGCTTTTAATAAAACAAATCATTAGGATGTTATTCGCCAGAGGGCAGGAAAGTAAGAATAAGATAATGAATTTTACATGAATTGTGAGGTGTGATCTCATAAGAATAATGTGAATAATTCTGTCATGAAAATTGTCATCAATTACTCTAGCATTCTGCCTTACAATATTAAATACAAATACTCTGCCTGAATAAGCAGCATTATTATTATTTAGGAATGCTATGCAATCTTACATGTAAGGGCATATATTGTATAAGCTTCTGGTGTTTGTGAGGTGTTAATGTGTGTTCCGTACGGGTACAGGAAGTCTCCAGGCCAGACCATTCCATGTTAAACTGGCAGACTCTGGCAGCGCTGCCCTTCAGCTCGTAGCCACCCAGACAGCGGAATTCACACGTGGCCCCGTAATTATCACCCGCACTGTCACATTTCATCCAGCCATTGTCAGGGACAGAGAGAGGAGTACAGCGACGCACTGCAATGTGTACATAACACACTTATTACCTTACACACATTCATATATCACAATAGCAACACTTTATGCTAAGTTGTGCAACTAAATAAAAGTAAGGATGCTACCAACTACAGTTTAGCTTTTTCAGTAACACACTGCTGTTCAAAAGTTTGTGGTCAGTATTTTTTTAAAGGGGTGGTTGAATATGATTTCACTTTTTTAACTTTAGTTAGTGTGTAATGTTGCTGTTAGAGCATAAACAGTATCTGCAAAGTTATGACGCTCAAAGTTCAATGCAAAGGGAGATATTTCCTTTAAAAGAATTCTCTGTTTAAGGACTACAACAAATGGCTGGTAGGGACTACAACAACGAGCTTCTTCCTGGGTTAGTGACATCACTAACCCTAAAATTTATATTAACCCTCCCCCCGAGAACAAGCAACAAAGGGGATGAGGCCATGTTGTTAGAGTGTTGTTACCATGCCGTCATTTTATGCCGGACTGCTTCATAAACGAGGGTCAATTCAATGCTGGATTTGCACAAAAGATTAACATGATGGCACATGCTAGTTGATGAGTTGAACCAACTCCACAGCAACTACATAAATTTATCCACTAACCATTCAGAAACATCCAGTTGCATTCTAACGGTTGTAACTTCTTCCTGAGTGTCTCCATCAGTGTCCGACTCTGATTTGAACAATGTAAGGCTGAACACCGTTAACTGACAATCGTCATTTTGGCTGCGTGAGATTCTCCAGCTTTGTTGTTGTTGAGCAACCGAAGCGTTGTTGAGCAACCGAAGCGCGAGCTGTTAAAGCTCCGCCCTCTTCTGGAGAGGGGCCGGGAGCAGCAGCTCATTTGCATTTGCACACAAAAACGGCGTGTTTTTGCTCACACCCAAATAGGGGCAAATTTGACAAGCTATAATAAATGATCTGTGGGGTATTTTGAGCTGAAACTTCACAGACACATTTTGGGGACACCAGAGACTTATATTACATCTTGTAACAGAGGCATTATAAGTCCCCTTTAAAGGAATTAATACTTTTATTCAGCAAGGATGTATTAAACTGATTAAAAGTGACACTAAAAACATTTGAATTTAAAACAAGATTTATATTACATGTAAGTGCTGTTCATTTGATCTTTGTATTCAAAGAATCCTGAAAAAATATGTATTAAGATTTCCAGAATCAGCACAACTATTTTTAATATTGATAAAAAAATGGGAAACGTTACCTGATCAGCAAATCAGCATATTAGAATGATTTCTGAAGTAATGATGAATATTCAGCTTTGCCATCACAGGAATAAATTACATTTTAAAATGTATTAAAATAGAAAACATTTAAGAGTAATATTTCACAATAATAGTGTATTATTGTATTTTTGATCAAATTTATGCAGCCTAGCTGAGCATAAGAGACTTCTTTGAAAAACATTTTAAAAAATATTACCAACCCCAAACTTTTGAACAGTAGTGTATATATTTAAATAGATCTTGCCTTCTTAAAATGCTTCAGTGTAGATTTTGTAGCTACATTTTTAGCTAAGCAATTTTAAAGAATAGCTTGACTGTATTTTAACTACTTTAAATCATGAGAAACTAAAGAAATTACCTCTCACTCGAACATTAAACCTGCAGGTCGCCTTGTTCTCAGCACGGTCAAACACAGTGTATGATAATTTATGATTCCCTTCTGGGAAGTGCGAGCCTGGTGGCTTTCCTTTCAGTATAACACTAGAACAATAACAACAAAAAATAGTGTCTTTCTCACAACAAGAATCTAGACAGTGATTAGATGTAAATTAAATGTGAATTCAGTGATTCTCAATGGCATTGAGTGGTCAAATATTTTTGCAGAAAAACCACTGAACTGAATTTTAAACATTTTACACACTGACTCTGTTAGGATGCCGTCCGCTGTGTCTTTGCCCTCTGGTGTGTCCCATGTCACTTTGGCAGTGAGTTTTCCTGGTTCAGCGGTCTTCTCCTTTATATTAGGACACTTAATAACTGGAGGATCCACATCTGAGACAGAAAACACCTTTACATGCCTCACCACCTAAATACTATTTCATAAACCCAAATCCATAAATAAATATTAGTTAGTGCTCAATGACTGTTTTACTCACCCAGACACACACTATTGCCCCCGCTCCACGTTCTGCTGCTTTGGCAGGTGGCGCTGTGGTCTCCACGGAGTGTGTATCCCGGTGAGCAGAAAAACTGGCAGCGGGAGTTAAAGTAGGACCCGTCTGAACACTTAAAACCTCCGTTAGATGGCATGTTCAGTTTAGGACAGCGGACTTCTGTAAACATAATTTCATACCCTGGTGAAAATGGATTTGCAATGGACAATCACTGCTGTCAATCCAAATAAATCCATGTGTCATTCAACTGCTGACTGACATGTGGCTAGTATTAATGTGTGTCTGAAGATACATTCAGGTATCAGTCATTTGAGAAATTGAACACTAAAAAAAATCAACTGAGAAATCAATAAATTATTCAAATTATAATCAAACTTTCAGCATGTGGCATAAAAGATTAATGAATTTAAAGTTTGGTCATCAAAAATAATCAATAAATAAATAAATACAGATAATAAAGCAAACTGAAAACAATTTTATGTTTATCAATTATTAATATAGAAAACATGTTTTATAAAAAAGGCATTACCATTGAAAGTCAGGTTTGGGGTCAGTAATTTTTTTTTTTTTTTTTAAAGAAATTAATACCTATTTAGCAAGGATGAAAGTAAAGACATTTACAAAAGATTTCTATTTTAAATAAATGTTGTTCTTTTGCACTTTCTATTCATTAAAGATCCTGAAAAAAGAATTCATAGTTTCCATAAAAATATTAATCAGCACAACAGTTTTCAACATTGATAATAATAAGAAATGTTACATGAGCACCAAATCAGTTTATCAGAATGATTTCTGAAGAATCATGTGACACTGAAGACTGGAGTAATGATGCTGAAAATTCAGCGTTGCCATCACACAGCACAAAGTTATTTGTAAAATATACTGCAATATACAAAATATTTCACAACATTACTGTTTTCCTCTGTATTTTTGATCAAATAAATGCACTCTTGGTGAGCATAAGATACTTTAAAATATATTAAAATAGAAAAAAATATTTTGAAATTTAATAATATTTAAATTTTACAATATTGTTTTCCCGTTTTACTGTTTTTACTATATTTTTGATCAAATAAATGCAGCATTGGTGAGCATAAGAGACTTCTTCCTAATCTTACTGACCCCAGATCTTTGAACGGTAGTGTAAATAAACGAAAAAGTAAATAAAAAATAACAAATAGTTTATGATTATCAATTGATTGATAAATGCATTAAAATATAGAACTGATTATGCACAAATTCTTCTTAATCATTGAAGTGAGTTAACACATCAGCATTTATAGGCAATATGATCTTATAATTGAGTTCTGTGAATGTTGACCTCTGCAGGCGTAGTTTCCTGACCACTGTTTGCTGGCCATACAGAGAATCTCACTGCTGCCGTGCAACTCGTAGCCCGTCTTACAGCGGATCTTGCAACGGGTTCCCAGAACGTTCTTATAACGCTCTCCGCGTGGTGTCTGGCAGCTGACGTGACCATGTTTGACTTTCACCGGGGCACACCACGGCACGCCTAGAAAGAGACATACGTTATCACGCACGTACGCAAATACACTGAAGAAAGACACTGAGTCATACCAAAACACGGTCATCAAAACTTACCTGACAACTGGCATCATCCAGACATGCATGGAGAAAACGAGAACAAAGATAAAGTAGCACAGCCACAGAAGAAGAAGAAGCAATCAGAGGCCTGAAGCTAAGCAGGCAGTCAGAGATGTAGTGTCCTCTGTGTTGTGAGTGTATGTGTTCTGACAGCAGCACTCATGAGTTAAGATGTGGTAAGAGTGTTTTACTGAGGAGAAGATGATTTTAAGTTCTGTGTAATGGATTTTTGGGATCAATATGTGCATTTAATATAGTATGTCCTTGCGTGTTTTCACCTGTGTATCGCACATCTTCATCATCAGTGTATGGCCAGTATCCAGAGCCTGCAAAACAGTTTAGGACAGCACAAGCAAGAAAGAGTTGGCATGACCGCAGAACTTCAGATTCAGCTCAGCTAGAATCACTGTGTGACTATATTAGAACAAAGCAAACCACAGTTTGGTTTTTGTTGTAATATCATGTTGTAATATTTTTATGTTCAGTCTGCTAACTATGGAAGCCTCAGAATAAAAAAGGTAATTGTGTATACTATCATTCAAACATTTTGGGTCAATAAGAATTTTTTTAAAGAAATTAATGTTTTTTTATTCAGCAAGGACTCATTAAATTTATCAAAACTGACTAATGACATTTATAATGAACAACTTCCCATTCATCAAAAAATCCTGGAAAAAATGTATCACGGTTTCCACAAAAATATTAAGCAGCACAACTGCTTTCAACATTGTATAATAAGAAGAAATATTTTGAGCACCAAATCAGCATATTAGAATGATTTCTGAAGGATCATGTGACACTGAAGACTGGAGTAATGATGCTGAAAATGATTTTAAATTGTAATAATATTTCACAATATTACTGTTTTTATTTTTACTGTATCAAATAAATGCAGCCTTGGTGAGCATGAGATGAAAACGGGTACATTAAAAAGACAAAGACAAAAACATTAAAAAAAATCTTACTGACCCCAAACTTTTGAATGGTACTGCATTTATTCACAATCGCACAATGTGACATTTTTATCTTTATCAACGTGACTGTATTTTTTTTTTTTTTTTACTTTCTTGTATTTATATTTTTAAACAGGCTTACATAGCTAACACTGAAATGGGCTTGTTGTATTTTTTGACATGGCATGAAATGCAACAATGACCCCTGCAGGTAATGACGTGAATTACAGAGGGCGATGCAGTGAAAATGGCAGCAACTTAAAATAATATACGACACTATATTAGGATTACATGCTCTACAGGGAATATGATTAGATGGAATAGATGTTGGCATGGCTTCATTTAGAGGTCAGACTAGTAGCTGCCAATTTTACTAGCTTATTTACATTGAATGTCATGACAGAAACTCCTTCACAACAGTCAACGTGTAATTTCATCCTCTACCATGCTGCAGGAAAAACATTAATGTTCTCCAACAGAAACAGGTTTCGGTGTTCTATTCCATCTAATTCGGTGACTTGTACTTACTGTAATATAAAAGTAAGTGATCCATGCATCAATGAAACTTAAAACACGACCTGCTTCAAGAAATTATGGAAAACTCCATTACCCACAGATCGCCCTCTTAGATTGGGATCAAACACAAAAAACACGAGCCTGCATATAAATTGACGCTGATTCGCTTTTTTTATTCCCTCTAGCTCTGTTCTTTTGTCTCTTGTGTGTGTGTGTAAGTGAGTGGATGGCAGATCACACAGCAAGTTAGATGAAAGCTCCCTCTGATGCAGTAACAAGAACTCAAGGGAGACGGAGTAGCACACACACACACACACACACACACACACACACACTCACACAATGTTAATGCAGAGCTAGAGATGAGTCATGACAGGACCACAGTTTTCCAACTTCTATCATGGAAAACACTCTACAGGGATCATGTGTGTAGGTGTGTGCTCCATTTGGCAGATGAGTTTTCCTGTTCCATTCTGTTAAGCTCAGCAGAACGTTGTGTAACCCAGAATACTCACTGACTTGGCTAAGTTTTGCTCTCTTTTCCTTTTCTCTCTCTCTCTCTCTCTCTCTCTCTCTCTCTCACACACACACACACACACACGTATATATACTTTGCATGGAGGGAGTTTCCACTTAGAGAAAACTTTGTTAACTAAACCATGTAGCTTCTGTTGAAAAGATTTCACAGCTTCTACAATGTTTAGCTTAAAAACTGCTTACACTCGGATAAATGTTTTACAGTCATTAGTCAGAAGAAAGCAAGATCCCTCAGGCTCCCCATGTTCGGTGTCTGCAACAGTTCTAGTCTCCCAGATGTATGTGTATGGAGGTTAGTTTACCTTATTCTACAGTCTGACGGTAAAGTACAGTTTAATTTTGTTTATGTCAATCTATCAGCCACCACACATTGACCTAGCAACCACCCAAAACACCTTGGCAACCACTGAGCAACTGCTTGTAAGCATTTAAAAAATCTTAGCAACTCTCTGTCCACCAAGAGTACCCTAGCAACCATTGTGCGACTGCTTGGAACCATTAAAAACACCTCAGCAAAACACTAGCAACCACCCAGAGAATTATTGAGCAATTGCTTGTAGCCCCAAACTCTTAGCAATGCCCTAGTAGCAAGTTAGCAACCACCCAGAGCACATTATAGACCATTAACTGTTTGTAACCACTTAAAACATACCAATGCTCTAGCAACCACCCATAGCACCTTAGCAATGACTGTGCAACTGCTTGTAACTACTTAAAACCCCATAGCAACACCCTAGAAACCATCCAGGGCACCCTAGCCACTAATGTGCAACTGCTTTTACAACTTAATACACCATAGCAACGCCCTAGCAGCCACCCAAAGCACCTTAACTGCCTAACAACAGCTCAGCATACATTTTAACCTTCAAATCTCTCAAACTGTCAATATAGTCAAAGGCTTATACTTACATACATTTTAAAATTCAGAAACTTTTTTCAGTCTGCCCAAATATTCAAACTACACACTCTAAACAGCCTTTGGACTTTTAAAAATCTTTTAAGTTTGTCTTGATGATTTTTTTTAGTTTGAAACTATTGTCAATATGTAAATAAAGCAACAACAACAGTGTCAAAAATTCTCATTTGATTTTTCTCTCTCTCTCATATATGCAACAAGCTTGCTCATCAAAAAGAGTTAATCACTGGGAGCTATTGATTCACATTACAAAAAATAGCTCAGAATGTTAAATTCAATCGAGTTTGGGCATGTGGATGTAAAACCACATGCATTCACTTAATGATTCACTCATACTAGCTCAAGTCAGGACAGTGTTATGTGGACAGCCTGTCTCTGTTCTGTCTTAATCTTGTAACATGTGTTCATGTTTTAGCCAGCATGAGTCTGTGTTTGCGTTCACAAGGCCATAAAATACACAAACACAAACAGCCACCCAGTTTTTGTGAATAAACAATGTACAGCATTTGAGGAAATTCAGCAAATGCATCATTTATTTTACTAGCGTTTACTTTACACATGCAAATAAAGCCAATATGCGAGACTGATGGTCTGTTGTACTTGTAAATTGGACCTCTCATGCATTTACAAACTGTAGCCTGGACCACAACCACAACCTTAAAACCCAATGACAGGACAAAAACCTCACACAGTCAACACTTTACAGAATTATTTCCAGCCGTGGTCTCACTCTAATTGTGCTTGAAATAGAGATTGGTAATTTAGAGCAATTAGTTCTACCACCGCAACACATGCATCTCTTCAGCTTCTTCAATTGTGTTTCCAGCAGCACAGGAAATTTGCATGTTTAAGCGAGTCCAAGCAAGACTCCTTTTTAATTCATTCTCTAAACAAATAAAATCTTGGCTTGAGAAAGGTTTAAAGGGACCGTGGTGCATAAGGTGAATGTAAGCAAGTGTGTACTGCTTCTGCTGAAATATAAACACATTACTTCATCACAATGTTTTCTGGAAGCGAAATGCATAATGTACAGCAAACACCCCAAAAGAGTCTCCTTAGACAACCAACCTGATACAAACAATACTAATGGATCTAACATAAACCAAAATACAAATAGATTAAAATGCTATACAGATTATTAAAATGATCATAAAAATTTGCTGAATATGTACATCAGGTACAGACTTAGCAGCCATACTTTTAGTCATGGAAAAGTGGACAGAGTCTCTAGCTCTGGATACACAAAAAAATCCTGAAAAAATTTTTTTTTTTTTTTTTTTTTCATTAAATTTGAAAAATATATTTAAAAAATCAGTCGCATTTCCAAAAAACAGTCCCAGACCCCATGCTAACAGATGATGAAAAAATATAAATCATTCTGCAAGAGGTAAACACAGCCCCTTTGGCAGCTAGTTATGTATCAGCATGTCATATCCTGAAGGACAGTGAGTAGCACAACACCAGCATATTAATATGCACCTCCAGTGATGATTTATTACTAGTTGTTCGATATTTTGCATGTAGAATTTCTTACATAAATTCAATTATTGTAAATTCAGTCATTGTATCATATGATTACTATTTTATTCTATTAACTTGAGACTTAAATAAGCAATCTATTTGAGAGAAGAGATGTGACTTGGACTCCAAATGACTCATGATGAATAACACAATCTTTTTAGATCTGCAAAAACAAATACTACCTTATTGAGTAGGCACTTGAAAAAAACCTGCCTAAAATTGTAGTAAATGGATAATGAAGGATAATGAACAAACTTAATATTAAAACTGCATGGTATTAATATATTCATTGTCCTGCTACAAGTCCAAAAAAGGATTTTTAAGACTTGAGACAAAAGACCGTTGAACATGTCTGCTTTGTATGCTTGGAAATATTGTAAATGCTGACAATGATCCTAATAAATCTTTGCTGACTCTTAGGACACACTGCCAACTCACTGTCCAGAAGACATGACATTATTATACTGTATGTCACTAACCACAAAAAAGGCAAAGCACTCAAAAGACGTCCCAGCAGTATTGAGCAGATCGACCGGGCGCGCAGTGTCCTACTGGTGACAAATCATCAGTGCGTTTTCATATGAAAGAGTTCAGTGTCTTTTCCCTGGATTTATGGAACTTACCCCCGTTCTTTCCCCCCAAACAGCCCCAAAAGCGTCCACGTAAACACTCTGAGCTCTGTTGAAATATACTGTCCCTAACAGAGTAAAGCTAGCAGAAACAGCACGGGAAAACTCTCAAATTCACAAATACTCTATTCCCTCTGATTTTTGCACAACTTTGCATTAGTTTGATAAGTAGCCTAATGATCAACACATTTTGATTGATCAAAGCTCACAGCGCGAGACTCAACAGAATCAGTTTGGATGGGTCTCTTACCGTCATACGCAAAGCTCCCGGACAGCTGAAGTCCCACTATCATATACACACACATCCAGGTGTCCATCTTTAGGAAGTCCAGGAGCTGTTGGGAGACCTCGATTACATTCCAACGATAGAACCAGAGCACAAGCCCGATCCCGCCTCCTCAATAGAAATACGAGAGCTCTTCATCCAGCAAGAGCGCGCGCACAGAGCGGCGCGTGGACTTTTGGCATACAAGTATAAAATGTGAACTGTTATTAGTACTGCAGTGACCCTAAAAAGTAGGCTATTGGGACACTTAAGTAACAGTTAAATTATTATTATTATTGTCATTTATTACTGGAGTCCTATTGAACTTTTTTATAACACTTCTTGTATTGTATTGGAAAAAATATTGGATGTACTGAACAGTTAAAGGAGTTGATGAGATTTACTTCAAATTATTTTTGGTCTACATAGACATTACATAGGAGGAATTCCAATAGGATTCCTTTAGGATTTTAGACTACGGAATACAGAAGTTCTGAAAAGTGGAGTCTGGGTTAGTATGAACCATCATAAAAGGGAAATTCAATTGCCAGGCTCCTTATATATACAGCTAAACATCTCAAAAATTAAAACTGAGAGCGAATAAATCACATATCACACATTCTCTTTTCTTCAGCAACAGCACTTGATAGCAAAATCTTATTAACTTCACAGTCAAATCATAGGTTTGCAACTGCACTTTTAAATTGCAGTTATCATTTACAGTAATGTCTGGTATGCTGCTGATGACAGACTACGTCTTGGAAAAGGAATGTCAGTAGAACAGAAACATGAAAATTTTCACCAAAGTAGTTGTCTGGTTTATTTTCCATGTACGCAGAAAGAAATACTTTACACATCTGTGCTTAAAAATTAACATTCATATAAACACTATGACAATATATACTGTAACAGAATATGTATGGAATAATTTTAGTCAAGGCACTTGATAATCAAGAATCCTCATATAGAAGTGAGAAACATCCAGCCCTTTTAGAGCCATATGTCATCCTAAACCATAACACAAACCATCTTTTATGTTAATGTTTAGCTCCATCTTCAACACCCATCCACCATTTTAAGTTTCACCGTTTAAAGGACTGTGATTCACAGCACTTTTGAAATGTGAAGTCCTGTGAACTGTAAGTATACAGGCAGATGTTTGGGGTCTCTGTGCTTGTACTGTGCAGACTTTGGGATCATTTAAGGTTTAGATACTGTGGTAGGACACTGTTCCAGAACTGAGGGTCCTGAGCACCACTATCTGCTTGCTTCTTCCCTTTAACATTCTGTTGATCTCTTTGTCTAGTCTTCTGTCCGTCTCTCTGTGCATTTGTCTGTCTGTGGGCAGGTAACACGTTCAGTTTGGCTCTCTGTTTTGGTACTTTTTTGGTCTTTTCTTCCTCACCTTCTTCTTCTTCTTCTTCACCTTCTTCTTCCTCTTCTTCCTCACCTTCCTCCTCACCTTCTTCTTCCTGTTCTTCTTCTTCTTCTTCTTCTCCTTCAGTAGTTTCTGTCTGTTTCCTCACAATTTTATCTTTCTTCTCTATTTCTTCCTCCTCCCCCTCTTCCTCCTCATCTTCATCACCTTCTTCTTCCTCTTCTTCTTCTTCTTCTCCTTCAGTAGTTTCTGTCTGTTTCCTCCCAATTTTATCTTTCTTCTCTATTTCTTCTTCCTCCTCTTCCTCCTCATCTTCATCACCTTCTTCTTCCTGTTCTTCTTCTTCACTTGTTTCTCTCTGTTTCATCCTGTTTTTCTCTGTTTTTATATTCATTTCTTTCTGCTCTGCTTCCTCCTCCTCCTCCTCTTCCTCACTCTCTTCTTCCTGTTCTTCTTCTTCACTTGTTTCTCGCTGCTTTATCCTGTTTTTCTCAGTTTTTATATTCATGTCTTTCCACTCTGCTTCCTCCTCCTCCTCTTCCTCACTCTCTTCTTCCTGTTCTTCTTCACTAGTTTCTCTCTGTTTTATTTCTTTCTGCTCTGCTTCCTCCTCCTTCTCCTCCTCTTCTTCCTCACTCTCTTCATGTTCTTCTTCCTCTTCACTAGATTCTTTCTGTTTCCGGTTTATCTCTGATTTTATATTATTTTCTGTCTGCTCTGTTTCTTCCTCCTCTTCTTCACCATCCTCCTCTTCTTCCTCATTAGTTTCTGTCTGTTTCTCCCCACCTCTGTCTGTTTTTTTGTTCTCTTCCTTCTTGTCTGTTTCTTCTTCTTCTGTTTCTGCTTCTTTCTCACTTCCACACTCTTCCTCGTTATTTTCTTCCATTATTTCATTCGGCTTGTTCACCTCATCGTCTTCATCTCCTCTGTCCTCTTCCTGTGTCTCTGAGATATCCAGATTCTCTTCTTCTCTAAATTTCACTTCACTTGTATCCATTTCCCCTTCTTTCTCTCCCTCTTCTTTTTCTTCATCCTCTTCCTCAATCTGTTCACTCCCTTCTTGTCTTTCTCTATCTTCATCTGCATCTGCTTCCACCTCATTCTGTTGTTCTTCTTTCTCTCTCACACTTTCCTCTCCCTCCTCTTCTTCACTGTTTATGGCTCCATCTTTTTTGTATTTCAGTTCTTCATTATTTTCCTCTTCATCCACTTCCTCCTCCTTGTCTTCTTCATCCTCTTCCTGTTCGTCATTCTCTTCTTCTTCCTCCTCCTGGTCTCTGTTTCCCTCCTCTTCTTCATGGTCAGTCTCTTCATCTTGATTTTCCTCCTCATCTTCATTTCCTACCTCATCTTCTTCCTCACTCTCTTCATCTTCCTTTTCTTCCTGTTCTCCCTCTCCTTCCGCTGTTTCATTCTCTTCCTCTTCTTCTTCTTCACTCCCATCCTTTTCTTCACTCTCTCCTTCCTCTTCATCGGATCTCACATTTTTATTTTCATCCTCACTGTCAGATTGTTCACCTACTTCCATTTTCTCCTCGTTACTGCTCTCTCCTTCCTGCTCCTCTTCTGCATCGGTTTTCTCCTCGTCTTCCACCTCTCCCTCACTCCCTTCATCCCAGCTCTCACTCTCTTCTTCCTCATCTTCACCACCGCTCTCTTCGTCTTTATTCTCCTCTTCCTCCATTTCTCCATCCTCGCCCTCCTCTTTCACTTGTCCCTCACTCTCCTCTTCTTCTCTTTCAGTCTCATCTCCTCTTCCTTCTCCTTCACTTTTACCGCTTTGTCTGCTATTGCTGTCATCCTCTTCCTCTCCTGCTGCCTCACTTTCCTCTTCTTCTCCCTCCTCTTCCTCACCGTCCTCCTCTCCTTTTTGAGCACTGTCACTCTCTTCATCATTATCGCTCTCTCTTTCTTCATCTTCAACAGTACTGCCCTCTTCTTTCTGCCCAACTCCCTCACTTTCATCTTCTTCCTCAGCGAGACTCTCTTCTTCACCTCTCTCTTCCTCTCTCTCTGTTTCACTATCCCTCACATCTTCTTCTTCCACCATTTTTCCATTTTCATCTAAAACTAGCTTGTTTTGTACATCTTGTGCACTCTGCTTTTTGGTGCTGCTATCATCTGTTTCCTCGATTGCTGATACGTCCTGAACTGTGCTGTCCTGGTCCACTTCCTGTTCTGTCAGGATATTGTTTCCTGCCATTTCCTGAGACACTGATGCACACAAGGACATATCATTACTTTGTTCTGGTGAAGTTTCAGAAAGAACTTCAGCGGCTTTTATTAGGAGTGGTGCAGCACTAGCAATAGCCATGGCTGGTAGTGATGAAACTACACTACCCATAATGCTCTGTTCAGCCTGTGGCTTCCTGTCTGGCTCTTCAACTGATTTGGCATCTAATTTTATTTCATTTAGTGGTGACCGCCTGTGTTGTCGTGATGGACTTAACAAATTACCAGATGATGATTCAGTTTCTTTTGTGGCAGAAGATTTACTGGTTGCTGATTTGTTATTGGACCACAAACTGGAAAATGAGGGGCCTCTTTCTGGAGTTAAGCTTTTAATTGATGGAAATTCATATTTCTGTTCAGTAAGTGCTTTATCAGTGGGTGACTGGCTATTTTTATGCTCAGACTGCAAGTTTGAAGTGGATTGGCTTATTTCAGCAGCTCCTCCTGATTTTCTGTTCTCTATAGGGGGAAATGATATATTGGAGTTCTGAGGTGTTTTACTATCGTTTTCCCTTTTGACTTGTGCTAGCATTTTAGTTCCAAGCTGGACGTTTGAGTTTTCAGCCTCTACAGGTTTTCTCTTTTTTGCTTTAGACATTCGTGTGGGTATGGAAACTGATGGAGGACTAGGTGTTTTGGGTGTTGTTTCCTCCATTGGAGCTCTTTGCACATCTGATCTCTTCTTCTTTGCTTTCTTTGGTGTAAGTTCACCAGGATTTTCTTCTGCGTCAACTTGAATCTTTTCATTTCCTTTTTTTGAAGTGTTGGGTTTTTTGTCTGATGTTGGGTTTCCCTGTTCTTGTGTGTCGATCAGTGTTGATCTGATCTCTTGAGCCTTTCCAATGGACAGCTTTATGTCTTTTTGAGCAGGATCTGCCTGAAGGGTTGATTCAACCACACTAACTTCCATCCTGCCAGAGGGCACTTCTTGAACCTGGGCTGAAGACTTGACCCTTTTTGTAACTCTTACTGGAATACCCTCCTCTTTGATTTTATGAGATTTCACCTCTTGAACTTTTGTAGGCATTGTTCTAACTTGTTTGACTTCCTGACCTGGAGAACTTGTATTTTGAATTTTAAGTGAACCTGACTTGGTCTCTTGCTCCATCTCAGCAAGAGTTGTAACCTCTTGACCTCTGGGAAAGGCTTGTTGAACTTTACTATTTTTATCTACTTTTGAAATTTTGTGCCTTGAATCAGTATTAGTACTGCGTGTTTCACTGCATCCCTCTCTTTCGTTAGCTGACATTCTCTCTGGAGATAATCTGACCTCTAATGCTTGAACTTTTGATTTATTATTTGTACTCTGGATAGGTTTTTGGTATGTTTTGGATTGTATTTTGCTTTGTGATGCTGTAGTAGAAAAACATTTCTCCTGCGTAGCAGGGTTCTTTGGATTTCCAGACCTGGGCTTCTTGTGTTTAAGATTGCTTGGTGGTAGAGATTCTGTCATTGATGGATGAGAAACAGAACCAGCCTGTACTTCAGTGGACGGAGCCTCCTGAGAAACATTCTCTTCCTTCCCAATAGAAGAGGCTCTTGCCATCTTATTCTTATGCTGTTCATGTGTCTGTCAAATCAAACATTACATGCTTAAGTTATATTAACAGTTTTCCAATCAATAATTTTGTCATCTTGAGCACAATGACACAGCTTTAGCTCACCTTGTCTGACATGCTGTTTTCAGATGTTCCAACACTATGGCAGTCCTCTGTGCTCTTAGTGATGGGTGTGACTGTATTCACAATAAAGCTAATCAATACTGATAATCAAGTGTTTGTTTCTTGCTAGTGTTTTTGTTAATTTAGAATGACTATATTTAGTGATTATATAATTGCGGAAAGAGATATTGGGATCATAGATGGATAAATGGTAGATGGATGGCTGGAAAGAGGGGTCTTGGGAGAACATAGAAAAAGATTTACGTGGAGGTGTCCTGGCAGGCAGTGTGATTGAGGTAGAAGGAGATTCCACAGGGGCATCAGTTTTGAAGCGTTTAGGAATGTCTGTTGGAGATCTGGGTTGTAGGATGTTGCCTGTCAGGGCCAGTGCAGTAAAGCCAGTTGTAAGGGGAGGAAGATTGCAAAATTCTGGACCAAACTGTGCAGATGAGCTCTCCTGAAACACACACACACACACACACACAAATATTTTCACTTTTTCATTTTATTTTACTCTTTGTTTGGATGATCATAGTTTCAAACATAATTCATACTTTTATTATGGATTTAAGGTCAGGGACAAGGGTAAAAAAAAAAAAAATCTATTCATTAAAGGCATAGAAAAAGTCAGTTTTAATGTGACCTTCACATTATAAAAAGAAAAAAAAGAGTTGAGCTTTGTTACCTTCAATAAAAATCAACCCCTAAAGTGCTTAGTTGAAGAAACACCTCCATACATCTCCCTTTTGCAGTTTATAGATGGTCATAGAACCTTCATAGAACACAAGGAGTCTTAACCCAAGTGATCAGTTTCTTACCCTCTGTCTCCGTCTGGCCCGTGTTGTTGATAGGCTCCAGCGGTGAGAGGTTGGAAGAGATGAGGGGAGAAAGATCAATTGTGAGAGGAAAGCAGGTACTGGTTCTGGAATATGTTCTAATGGTTGCCCCTGTAACATTGAGGTATAACACCTGTCCAGGTAAGAGTAGGTAACGTCTTCATCCTCTAAACAAACTTCTTCACTGTCCTGTTGCCGTGGCCGTGCGAACACCAGCATGTGACTGGAACCACATGCCACCTACAACACATAAGCACAAATACAATGAATAATACATGTGATATTTCCTTAGTTCTACATACATAAGAAAACAAGAACATGATAAGGAATTATCAGAAAAACTTACAGTCATGACAGAGTAATCAAAGAACCTCTGGCACACAGTTGGACTGAACTGATTGGTGAAGTTCTCATCTCCGAGGCCTAACTTCCCATGACGCCCATCTCCAAATGTGTACAGGAGACCACTATCTAAAGCCAAAAACAGAGAAAGTGCGCATTTAAATGAGAAGTGTAACTAAACTATAAATACATGATTTTGGAACTGGTAAATGTGAAGTCAAATGTGGAATGTATATGTAATTATTGCAATGAACACATTTATCTATTATTACATTACAACTGTTTCATTGTTAAAGACTGATCAGAATAAGAGCAGCAGCACAGGTGCCCACGGTCCTGTAGCTCTTCCGGTAGAGAATTAAACTAGAAACATTAAGATCATGGGTTCGACTCCCAGTCGCTTTGGAAAAAAATGTGTAAATGTTACCCATGTTGCTCAATACATGTTTGTTAGTAAATGACACTGATGTTTTTTTATGATAAATAAATAAATCTTTATATATTATAATAAATATTTTTTGGTTGATTTATTTATAGCTAAATCAAATCTATTCTGACTTTTAATAAAAGTTATTGCAATCTTTGTACAGTGGAAGTTAATTATTATCAAAGCACAACAACTGTGAAATAACACTCAGAAGTGAAACACACTGTCGGTATTGCAAACATTAATGAGAAGAACTGAAACATGAATTTAACTGAATGCACCACATTTTTAAAATGACAAAAACATTTTTGATTGCAAATTTTAGCAAATACAATACTTGAGAATCACATTAACAACCTAAATCAGTGGTTCCCAAACCTGTCCTGGAGGACCCCCAGACCTGCACATTTTGCATACAAAATGTGCAGGGCTGGGGGTCCTCCAGGACAGGTTTGGGAACCACTGACCTAAATCATTAAGTGCAGTTAATTATTTTAATCCTCTAACAGTTCTAATTTAACAGTGTGTATATCTTACCTGTTATAAGTGCACTGTGGTTTTCACCACATGTGACATGAGTGACCCTGCCTTTCCTGAAGTGGCCGACAGCAACAGGTGCGTCTGTTACAAACATTTGCGTCCCCAACCCCAACTGCCCAAACTCCCCACGGCCAAAAGAATATAACTCATCCTCTACAGAAAAGGGAGCAATAACATTCAGTTAAAAACCACATGAACATTTAATGTTTAAGACAAATAACAAGAGAATTGTATGTGTATAATTTCATATGGTGTGCATTCAGTGGTCTCAATAGGTAACAGGACAATTAAGCCACACTTAAAAAATGTATTAATGTCACTTCTTTAGATAACAACATATCAAACCAAGTGGCATTTCAACTTTAAATGCCATTTGATTTAATATTTTATCTAATGGAACATTTAATATAATAAACATTCATACAATAATATATACATTTATTAATATACATTCATAGTTTTTAGGGCACTGTATGAGATCTCCATCACCTGTGAGGGCGAGCGTGTGCTTGCCTCCACATGCCACCTGCAGAACCCCATGCAGAGATTCTACTCGCTGGGGACAATTGTGATTGGCCAGCTGATGAGCAGAAAGACCCAGTCGTTCGTCTGCACTTTCCCCGAAAGTGAAAACATCCCCATTATCTGAAACATACCAAATTCACAACAACAGCATGGTCTTCTTGTTCATGCTTATGAATAGTATTGATTGACAGGTTCCTCACCTGTGACCAGAGCTGAGTGCCTGAATCCACATGAGACCCACTGAATGGGTTGTCCCAATTTTATCTCTTCAGGCAATAAGGCATGACTGTCATTCCCCAAACCAAGCTGACCAACAGAGTTATCACCCCAAAGAAACAGCCTGCCATCCTCTGAAATATGCAGATTTATTATTTAATTGTATAAATGCATTTGCATTTATAATAGTAGGTTTATATCTACTATGATGGAGAATCTGTTGCATATCAATGTTACCTGTAAGTGCAGCAGAGGTGTGGCCACCTGCAGAGAGCAATTTGATTGGAGCATAGTCACAAAAGGGGCGGAGGCGCTGGAAAGAGATGCTGTCATTACGGTGGCCCAGTCCCAACTGTCCATCACTGTTTCCTCCAGCCGCAAAAAACTCCCCTTGTGCTGGAAAAAACCAAAGACACTTTTACTTACTCTCTTCATTTTACTCACAATTCTCTTTTTTAAATATACACTACTGTTTAAAAGTTTGGGAACAGTAAGATTTTTTTTTTTTTTTTGAAAAACTAATGCTTTTATTCAGCAAGGACACATTAAATTGATCAAAAGTGACAGTAAAGAGATTTTTATTTCAAATAAATGCTTTTCTTTCTAACATTCTATTAATTAAAGAACCGTAAATCACGGTTTCCACAAAAATATTAAGCAGCACAACTGTTTTCAACATTGATAATAATAAGAAATGTTTCTCGAGCAGCAAATCAGCATATTAGAATGATTTCTGAAGGATCATGTGACATTGAAGTCTGGAGTAATGATGCTGAAAATTCAGCTTTGCCATCACAGGAATAAACAGCATTTTTATTATATTTCAAAATATTACCAGTGTAAATTGTAATAATATTACACTTCTTCCAAAAACATTTCCACGCCAATCTTTTGAACGATAGTGTATATCGTAGTATAAAAATACAGTATGAAACTGCCTCTGAATAAAAGGCCTTACTTACAGGTGCTTACAAGTGTGTGATCAGTCCCACAGGCAACAAACTGAACTCTCTCCCCTTTAAGAACTGTGTGGAAGAATAAGAAGATAAATAAGAAAACAGAGCGAGATCATTATAAAACAACATGTACTGCACCTTTATGTCTAACCTTTGACACAGATTGGTTTAGTAACCGGTCCTTTGGTTTGTAGACCAAGCTGACCGCTGTTATTACTTCCAAACACAAACAAACGGCCCTGCTCTGAAAAGAGGTAATTAAAGAGACAAAAATATAGTACATGTTGCAAAATATAGCCATAGTTACAAAATTACAAGGAGAGTATAGAGAGATTACAACCTGTTACAAAGGCTGAGTGTGACTGTCCACATGAGATGTGCACAGGTATATCATTCTTCAACCATAACCTGCTGGGTACATTGTTTGATATTTTACTCTTTCCAAAGGTAAATACAGCACCTGTATCTGCAATAAGGAAACACAGATGTTCAGTTCAGTATAACAGCTCTTCAGTACAACAGCTCTCAGTCACAATTGTTCACATACAGAGCAAAGAGCAAACCTCCCCATGCTCAGCAAGACGGTCCATTTAAATCCTTAGAAAGCTTCCAGCTTCCCAGAATAGCCTGTGTGGGTAATGCTCTAGGAGCTCAAAGGCATGATTATGGTGTCACACAGAGAGTCCTACAAGCACATGCTAAAACACACATACACCTACACAGACACACAGACAGACAGACAGATAGATAGATAGATAGATAGATAGATAGATAGATAGATAGATAGATAGATCTTACCTGGTATTTCTGTGTCTGTTTCTCCTGTCATTACCTCCTACACCTCCGTTCTACAGATGACATTCCTGAACCTTCAGCTGTTCCCTGATGAAGAGTAACAGTTGAACCGGAAGTAAACGTTACCTTGGCAACCGATGCGAAAAAATATAATCAAGAGTTCGCACTTTATTGTAACTGTACAGTTTTTCTTGATTAAATTGTATATATATTTGTATATATAATTAATTAATTAGTTAATTAAGAAAAGAAACTATATTCAGTGGGCATTTTAACAGAGAGAGAGAGAGAGTTTAGCATCTAACGACCGTGTGTGTGGGAGTGGGTGGGACAAATGAGCACATGCACAAGAGCTGTCACTCACCACACCCAGTTATTTGTCCCGCCCCCTTTCCGCACCGTTAGCCACGCCCCTAATGCTGCATGACAGGGAACGCGTGGAAATGCATTGATTTGGTTGCGCCAGTTTTGAGCTTCATGTTTACATATGTCAGTAAAATGTTTGCTCTCAAAAACAGAATATATTATAGTCTGAAATTTGCAAAATGTTGCCAAAGCAGGAACTTTAGGTGAGTCTCAAAGTTTGCCATAAACAAGAAATATGGTTTGCTGCTGTCTGCAATTTTGAATGACATTGTATAATAACTTTGATTAATAATATATTAACAAATATTATTACAGTACATAATACTCAACAACAGTTCATTTAAATATTAAGTAGTCATGAGTGTCGTGAAAGTTTGATTAATGTTCTCTTTTTAATGTATAGGAAAAAGCTGATCTGTTAAGCATAAAAAAAATTATTTTAATACCTTTTTAATTAATACATTTAATTAATGTGTAGTTGGCTAATAACGTGGATATTTTAACATAACATTAACATTTAACATTTTTGCTGAATTTATATATTTTATAAAGGAACATGTATCCTTTAGATTCTGATACTTTTTGAGTTTTTAACCATTTTAAAAAATGTCACTTTTTTAAAATCACTAGCTTTTGTGCACCTCATTTAAATGCTATGTATGGCAAAAAATTAATATAAATAGCCAACACAATATTCTAGATAGCAATTTGAAAATGTTATTTAAAATGTTGTTTTACATGAACTGTTTTTATAAAGTGTGTTTGAGTTTTCTATTCTCTTTTTAATATTCAAGCAGTTTTCCATCTGTATCATGTGCATGCATCTGTACGTCCACAGAGTGGGAAAAGCAACTCTGGAGAGTGTTAAGCTGAAGGGCAGCAGCTTTCTAACACTAAAGGACTTTAATGCAGAGGAAATTAAACATATCCTCTGGGTTTCTGCTGACCTAAAGCATCGAATAAAGCACAGGGGCGAGGTACTGCAAAATATACTGCAACTATTGAACTTACTGATTGGAAATCTCACCATTTTCAGGACTGATAAACAATGTTAATTTATTTCTCTTTCTATGCACAGTATGTCCCATTACTTCAAGGCAAATCTATTGCCATGATATTTGAAAAGAGGAGCACTAGGACCCGCATGTCCACTGAAACAGGTGTCATTCAGAGTTTGAGCTTGTGAAAGGGCTTAAATTTATCAGTGCGGTCTCTGAACAAAATGAATGAATAGGGGTGGATACAGCACAAAGGATCTGATGCATAGACAGCTTCTCTCTCTCTCTCTCTCTCTCTCTCTCTCTCTCTTTCACTAGGGTTCTCTCTGTTGGGTGGCCATCCATGTTTTCTCACACCCCAGGATATCCATCTAGGCGTCAATGAAAGCACCACAGACACGGCCAGGTCTGAATTTAAACACATTGTAAACACTGTTTAGACTCAATACTGTGAGGTCTTGACATGGTCTTATATGTGAGTGTGTATGTATGGCAGGGTGCTTTCTGGTTTAGCTGATATCGTGTTAGCTCGGGTGTATAGTCACTCATCTCTGGAGCACCTGGATAAAGACGCTTCTATACCAATCATCAATGGCCTGTCTGACCTCTACCACCCTATACAGATTCTGGCTGATCTAATGACACTGCAGGTACAAATTCACCGACACTTACACATACATAAACTGAAGTACCTTCACTCATGTGTTCGTTTTCACTCTTACAGGAGCACTACGGCTCATTAAAAGGCCTCACTTTGGCTTGGATAGGTGATGGAAACAACGTTCTTCACTCCTTCATGATGTCATTGGCTAAACTAGGTGTCAATCTAAAAGTGGCCACACCCAAGGTCTGCCCCTTTCAGAGCTGTTATGCATACATTTCCATTCAAATGTTTTTTTTTTTTTTTTTTGTTAATTATTCAGCAAGGACATTAAATTGAAAAATATATATATATATATATCACGGATTCCACAAAAATATTAAAAAGCACGACTGTTTTTAACATTGATAATAATAAGAAATTTTACTTGAGAATCAGCATATTAGAATGATTTCTGAAGGATCATGTGACGCTGAAGACTGGAGTACTGAAAAATCAACTTTGCCATCACAGTAATAAATTACATTTTGAAATATATTAAAATAGAAAACAGTGTATTTAAATTGTAATATTATTTAACAGTATAACTGTTTTTACTGTATTGCTCATGAAATAAATGCAGCCTTGGTGAGCATAAGAGATTTCTTTCAAAAACATTAAAAATTGTACCTACTTTTGAACGGCTATATACATATATTTATGTTTATCTCTGAAATGATTTTACCTAAATTTAACCTCTTATCTTTAGGGTTATGAGCCAGATGCTAACGTCACTCAAGAGGCTCAGCGTTTATCTAAGCAGGTATAGACTGCCCTACAATGCAACTGTCTTTTTATAATGTCTGCTTTATCTTTATAATGTATGCTCTATACCATGCATTTGCATTAGGCCTATGTGTTTGTCTATGTATGTGAAATGATTCTTTAATAATTGTCTTTAAGAACTGAATAAGTCTGTGTAAAAGTGTTTTATAGAGTTTTTAACGTTCACCAACGTGTGTATAGTATGCAATGATTAGCTAATTATGATATTCATGCTATAGTTTGGTACCAAGTTGCAATTCCTGACGGATCCAGTGGAGGCAGCACGGGACAGTAGTGTGCTGGTTACTGACACTTGGGTGAGCATGGGCCAAGAGGAGGAGAAGAAGAAGAGACTGAAAGATTTCCATGGTTACCAGATCACCATGCAGGTAGACAAACATCTATCAACTTTGTCTAGTTTGATCTAGACTAGTCTAGACTTTTTTATTCCATTATGATTATAATGCATTTATATGCAGCCTTATTGTGGAAATAAAAAAAATGCTTCTGAATAGTGTTATGAAGTTTTTTTCATGTTTCTGTTGAATTGCTGACAGACAGGAAGTGTGGCTGCACCAGACTGGACATTTCTACACTGTCTCCCACGTAAAGCAGAGGAAGTAGATGATGAAGTTTTCTACTCACCACGTTCCCTCGTGTTTAAAGAAGCCGAGAACCGCAAGTGGACCATTATGGTAAAGTGTATATGTCAAGATGTGAGCATTAATAATGCCTTTGTGTTTGTTAAGTAATGTTTCTATTTGTTTTCTTCAGGGTTTGATGGTGTGCATCCTGACAGACTATAGGCCGCAAATTCCCAAACTCAAATTTAAAAAAAATTGAAAAACAAAAAACCTAAACAAACAGAATACTGTCATCATCTGCTTTTGTATCATAAAATTAGTAATCATATGTCTCAACAAACTTTGAAAATGGGGGTTTTAAAGGAGAAATAAACAATTAATTTAAATAAATTAAATACTTTTCACAACATTGTATTATTCAAGTATTTTAGTTGTGCAAATACCAGTATGACCTATAGAGGGGGCTCTGACATTGTGTGAAATGGTATGCATTATAAAACATTTGACATTTGATGATTCTATTTTTTTTTTTTTTTTAACAACAGAAAGAGGTTGAAAAATGCACTCAGTGAAAAAACAATAATCCAATTCATTTTCATTTACTATAATGGCCATCATTGTAGGTTTCTGTATAATCATGTGAAATTGCTTAGAAACATTTTACATAACAGATAAACTCTCAGGTCATCCCTTGCATGTCTTATTCTGCACAGGACAGAAATACAATACAGTCCAGCAGCGACATGATTCAGAGTATGGGAATGCATTTAAAACCACTGTGGTATTTTTATGTTAAGTGTACTGATCTTATCATAAAAAGAAAAGCGTGTGTTTTATCATGAATGTGGGGTCATTGGGCATGCTTTAGTTGTTGTTTTTTTAGTTTCACCATGACTTTTTACTGGCATCTGCCCTGCAGTATCAGATCAGAGTGGAATCAGACTATATGGGCAGTATTAGATACGATTTTGTATTTTGTATTTTAAAGCCTTTGAAAAAAACATCAAATGTTATTTAAATACATTTAAGTTGAGTAGTTTTGTATTTTCAAAATACATAAATACGTTATGCCAGTCATCCTCTTTATTAGGCTGCTGAATTCCTCTATCAACTAGTTCAGGCTCCCAACCGCAACTTTCATGCATGTGAGCTGCAGCTCTACGACTCCATCTAGCATTGGGTGAGCGCAAAAGAGAACTTATCCCACAAAAGAGAACTCATCCTGCAAAAGAAAACACATCCCGCAAAAGAAAACTCATCCCGCAAAAGAGAACTCATCCCGCAAAAGAGATCTCATCCCGCAAAAGAGAACTCATCTCGCAAAAGAAAACTCATCCCGCAAAAGAGATCTCATCCCGCAAAAGAGATCTCATCCCGCAAAAGAAAACCCATCCCGCAAAAGAAAACTTGTCCTGCAAAAGAGAACTCATCCCGCAAAAAAAAAATCATCCCGCAAAAGAAAACTTGTCCTGCAAAAGAGAACTCATCCCGCAAAAGAAAACTCGTCCCGCAAAAGAGAACTCGTCCCGCAAAAGAGAACTCATCTCGCAAAAGAGAACTCGTCCCGCAAAAGAGAACTCATCCCGCAAAAGAAAACTCGTCCCGCAAAAGAGAACTCGTCCCGCAAAAGAGAACTCATCCCGCAAAAGAAAACTCGTCCCGCAAAAGAGAACTCATCCCGCAAAAGAGAACTCATCCCGCAAAAGAAAACTCATTCCGCAAAAGAGATCTCATCCCGCAAAAGAGAACTTATCCCGCAAAAGAGATCTCATCCCGCAAAAGAAAAGTCATCCCGCAAAAGAAAACTCGTCCCGCAAAAGAGAACTCATCCCACAAAAGAGATCTCATCCCGCAAAAGAGAACTCATCCCGCAAAAGAGATCTCATCCTGCAAAAGAGAACTCATCCCGCAAAAGAAAACTCGTCCCACAAAAGAGAACTCATCCCGCAAAAGAGATCTCATCCCGCAAAAGAGAACTCATCCCGCAAAAGAAAACTCATTCCGCAAAAGAGAGCTCATTCCGCAAAAGAGAACTCATCCCGCAAAAGAAAACTCATTCCGCAAAAGAGAGCTCATCCCGCAAAAGAGAACTCATCCCGCAAAAGAGATCTCATCCTGCAAAAGAAAAGTCATCCCGCAAAAGAAAACTCGTCCCGCAAAAGAGAACTCATCCCGCAAAAGAAAAGTCATCCCGCAAAAGAAAACTCGTCCCGTAAAAGAGAACTCATCCCGCAAAAGAGAACTCATCCCGAGAACTCATTTCAGTATTTGCACACTGACAGGCAGCTTTCTGTGCACCGCTAAACCGTCAAATACACACAAAAATATGTCAAAATCACTGATCTTAACTGAATAACTTTTGTAACTTTAATACGAATTAATTTATATTTAATTAATACAGTGAAGACTATACAATGTTTTATTTTACATTAGATTATTACATTTCTGTAGTATTTCTTACTTAGCACTCTTTATTTAATATCTTTGTTCTCTATTTATTTGTCCTATTACTTGTCATTTGTCTTCAATAATTGCTTACATATAAATTTTTTTGCTTTGATATTGTAGGGGAATTTTACAGTTAAAGACCCAAAAGACCAGATATGTTGAATAAAGACCCGGAGTCAAAGTTTAAAAAAAATAATAAATTGAAGAGAATTTTACTGAAGAATAGTTTGCAGTTTCATCAGCAGAAGCCAGCTTTAGGTCTCACAAGGAGTTCGTAGGCCGCTCTCGTACATTCACATTTCCACAACAATTATACTCTTAACAGAGTCCACTGACTACGTCATTACTTCAGGTTGAATGATTCTGATTGGCTAAGAAAAATAGACAAATTTGGTAATCTTCCACACATGGACAGATAGTCAGAGGCATATCGCCATTCGTCACGATGCTGACGAGAGGACCCTGGATTTAGGTACCGGATGTCCTTTTGGGTTCATGACATGGCGTCTGCTGGTCTCAAGCAGAGTGCCAGTTGTCCACCAGTACAAAGGACCTGCACAGAACACTTAGCGCACATACACAGTTACACATGATTCAAAGCTTTGTCAAGGTTGAAGTTGATCTGATCTCTGCTCTGAGCAGGAAACTTTCCCAAAACATTCTGACAAACATGTTCTTTTCTCTCAGTGAGAGGTACAGACAATATTCAAAAGTATTTTCTAGTGTTTGAAAAGGAAAAGAAATGCTTTAACATATGTTGAAGAAGTAATTCAAATAATTTAACAGAAAGATAAATGTTGGTTAATAACTTAAAAGATATATATTGAAGCGGCAGTGGATTCCAGAATCCACCCCTTCAGTATCAAAACTGGTATTGAGAATAGTGGAATTTCACTGGTATCTAAAATTTTGGTATTGTGACAACCTTTTTTTTCCAGAAAAAATAGACCATATCATTATATATATTGTTACTGTGAACATTACTCATATTGTGATTAAAGATTTTGGTCATCCATCCCTACTCCTTGCTAGATAGTGGTAAATGTTACCACAGTTTTACATGTTTTATTTAATAGTGTTCACCACAATTAATAGGTGGCAGTGTAACCTTGTCAGAAATAAGTATAGAAAATGGCGCACAGATGACACCTTAAACCCAGTCTTTTTGAGAAGTTGGTGGTAAGGGTAAGTGAAATGAAAACAAAAGTTTCTAAGCAGTTGTACCCACCAAAATGTTCTTTGCCTTCAGAATAGATCTAGACAGATTTAAGCCTAATAGTGATATTTCACATTTTGTGTTTTTAAAATACTGTATTTGTATTTAAATACAAATTTGTATTTTGATACATTTCAACTGAGGTATTTTGTATTTTTATTTTAAATACATTTTCATGTATTTATGTCCATCTCTGGATATGCATAATAGTGAAAAGATGTTTAGGGGACGTCTAGACTGTGAGTGAAACTATCAACAGTGAAGTTAAGTGAAGATACGCGCTGCATGAAAAAGAGACGATGCTATGGTATACTTTTGCAAATCATACATTTACAATGGTAAAATTCTTAGTGATTCTCGGGGTGAGGCATAGATGGACCTAGAACAAGGGTGGAGATGAGAGTCAGAGCAGAAGAACAGGTTTCTAAATCATCCGAGGCATTCTAGTCATTGCAAAGGTTTCTCAGATTTCCTTTCTATGACTTGGTATGCAAAATTATTTTAAATGAAACCTTGCTGTGATCTTATCTCATCTAAACATTGTTTGACCATTCAGTTGTGACCTTATTAGGCCTGAGTGTGTGTTTTAGTTTCTGGATGTATTGTATATCATACATGATTTCAAGAAAGCCAAATATAGAAATAAGACCTTGCGAATTCTTACAATTATATGTGCAAAGAGAACCCTTTATAATCACATAGTAGCATCCCAATTGTTTCATTTACACTTGAATACTTCTCCTATGTTAATTTGTTGAATTGGACAACAAACCAAATCCCTTCTGGGCATTCAGATTAATTTGACAGGCCAGAAGGGACAGTTTCAGAGCATTTAACATAAGCACTTTAAAAGCTTTGGAAGTCCATACAAGGAAAGACAGAAACATGCCCCCAAAACCCATTTTAAGGAAACAAATTGACATCTTGTTGACTTATAAAGCAGTTTTTTTTCAGTGAAAATCATTATTAGATTGGTCTTTCTTAGTTCAGGAGACATTCAATGAGTTCTCAATTATGTTGCATCAGTATCAGCTTTGTCTCAGATATTCCTTTGGATAAATTAATATAGACACATGTGAAAAGTATAGAGCTATAAAATGAATGTGGATAACATCAGATCATTTAGTCTCTTAAAAATCTGTTGAGAAATGTTTAAATAGTGCATACCAAAATGTTCTAATATTGAGACACATCAGGTATCTTGGCAAATCTGAGCAAAGTTTGAGACATTGTTGAGAACTCTTCTAAAACTCTTAGACTCCGTAAAAAGCAGTAGACTAAAACAAAAGTCTCGTTCTCTCTGTATTTGATCTCATTGCCATCTCAAAGACACAACTGAGATAGTATCTCATATCTTATGTGTGTCTTTTCCTTCCTGTTGGGTTCATTCTTTTTTGCTTATGTGGTATGATTTTTTCAAACATTAATAGGCCTATTCATAACTTAAAGAGAGTATACCCAAAAATTCTGTCATCATTTACTCACCCTCAAGTTATTCCAAACCTGTATGAATTTCTTTCTTCTGCTGAACACAAATAAATATTTTGAAGAATGTTGGTACCAAACAGTTGATGGGCTTTATTGACTTCCATTGTATGAAAAGAAGAAGAAGAAGAAGAAGAAGAAGAAAACTATGGAAGTCAGTTTGGTCCATCAGCTGTTTGGTTACCCATATTCTTCAAAATATATTCTTTTGTGTTCAGCAGAAGAAAGGTTTGGAACAACTTGAGGGTGAATAAATGACAGAATTTTCATTTTTGTGTGAACTATCAAGCACGCAACTTTTGGCTTCAATGTTACTAATCAGAAAATAATTTAAAGATTAGATTTTCCCTGTCCCTCTTTTAACCCTTATTAATGTTAGCCTGTGACCGTTCATTTATAGGCCTATAGCCTACAGGACTAGGCCTACTGGCATTACTAATTTGCGTCATGTGTAAAACGTACTTGAAAATCAAAGTCGAATTTGCTGCCCTCACAACAGAATTTTTTATTAAGTTTGTATGTTGCTTAAATAATTATGCAACAAGTTGATCCATGCACTTTCGTGCCGCTCCCTGTGTATCTATGGGCCGTGCGGAGGTTTGTATCTTGCTGTTGGAATCTGGTTTTTGGCCGACCTGACATCCCAGACCAGACCAACAGGTTTCGGTCACGCCCAGGGGCAAGAAAAGCGGTGTATAAAAGACATTAAGGAATGCAGATTTCCAGAAGGAAGCGCAGAACACGAGAGAGAAACATACAGAGTAAACCACTCTCGAATTAACCCTCATAATCCACCAAAATGCAGATGTCCGAACCCCTCAGCCAGAAGAACTCTCTCTTCACGGCAATGAACCGCTTCATCGGCGCCGTCAACAACATGGATCAGACGGTCATGGTGCCAAGTCTGCTGAGAGATGTGCCGCTGGACCAAGAGAAAGAGGTGCAGAAGCTAACCAATGACCCGGGTAGCTATCTGCGGGATGCTGAGGAAGACATGTACAGCTATTACAGCCAGCTCAAGTCCATCCGGAACAACATCGAATGGGGCGTCATGCGCGCAGAGGAGCAGAGGCGCAAGAAAGACACTCCTGCGCCGGAGACAGTGCGCACAGAACCGGAGAGCGACATGGATCTGGAGCAGCTCCTGCAGTTCCATCTGAAGGGCTTGCATGGGGTGCTGTCCAAACTCACAAGCCAAGCTAACAACCTGACAAACCGATACAAGCAGGAAATTGGCATTGCTGGCTGGGGACAGTGACCTGCATCATAAGGACACGTCTATTTGGATATGATGAACTATTCTGATCTAATATGATCTATTCTGCATTTGTGGAAGAGCCAAAAGGAACTGACCGAACAGAAGCCTAAACTGTCAAAAGTTAAGATTGCAAGGCAAACCGAGAGGGGAAAGTGGGTTTGTTCTAGTACTGGTTTTGGTGTTGATCACTGACGTATTGTAAGGGCTGCTTCCTGTCTTATGGTAGCCTATTTTATTTGCACTGACAGTTTCCTTTTTTAAAAAAAACAAACAAAAACAAAACAAATTCTCCGTTTAAATGGCTGGCTGCCATGCCTTACCTTGATATTTAAATCTATTTATGTATTATGTATAATTGAAAGCTTTTATTTTTTCCATTCTTCTTCAAAGTTGTTGTCCTATGACGTCGCTGTGTGTTCCTGAGGACTGATGACTTTAAGAACTAAACGTATGATAGTTTGCTTATGTGAAAACCCCTTTAGATGAAGCAGAAACTCTGTAGAAAACCCATGGAAACATTTCCTGTTAATGACCTGAAACTATCTGTGAATCATCCTGTGAATCAATGACGTGGACAACTCTGAAAATCACTGCGTGTGTGTCATGATGAGTTCCATGAGATTCTGGGTTAAATGGTGCCTAAAGGCCAATATGATTGTTAAAAACATTTGCTTTGTTTTGTATTGAATTGATTTTTATAACAAAATAAACTTTTGTAAATTGAATATGTCTTATCTGTGGTTATTATTCATCCTGCTCAACAATGCATAATTAACAGGCTCACACACACCCTGCACCTGTGTCACAGTGTACAAACTCCTCATTCCTTAGTTATTACAAAAGTCTATAATTTAAATAGCTTTTTGATACTGATAGATTAGACATAATGACAAAATAATAATCAGTTCTACTGTAATTTAATCTAATATTCTGCAATATAATTCCCATTTACCATTTCAATTTCTTGAATGTGCATGCAAGTAGGCTACATGTACGTTAAGTGAGACCTATGCAATGAATCTTATTATGATCATAATAAAAATATGTAAAAGGTCTATAAATAATACACATATTTTGAAGGGTCATCAGTGAGGTTACTTTTGCCCATGAGCAGACATGAGGAAAAAACAAAAACACCTTTAGGTACATACAAGAATTGTTGGATTTGTGGTACTGTTTTTGTTTATAAAACTGGGTTCAAATCCTTGGAAGGTATGGCTTGATTGGACTGACCAAATTTAAACGTGTGAATAAGTGATCAGAATTCACATGATGTTGCTAAAATACAATAATTTGAATAATAGAAGTAAAGTATTTTATAATATATTTAAATGTAAATGCTTTTTATTGCACAATGACTTATTGTTCAAAGATACCAAAGATTCTTATTTTTTTGGACCTAAACCTCAACAAACATTTTGACAAAGTGAACTGGCACACTATGTTCCTTGAATGAATCTTGCTTTCACTCTTCTAAATGTTTCATACCATATTATGAAAACATAACATAAGACACTACATAAAAAATGAATAAACAAATCTTGATCAAATGTAACAGACATGCTAGTCTTATCCATTTAACCTATTTTAATTCAAATAAAATTTAAATGAAAGTAATATAATAACATGACCTCCCTGTATAAACAACAGCTAAGTCTGTAGAAAATATAATGTTTTATATGAAAAATACTGGCAGTAACTTTTTGCGAAGGAAAAACGTCACCGCGTTTCGTATTGTTGTGTTGTTTGTCCCAGTGCGCCTGCCTTACGTGTCAATGTGGCTGTGGCGTTCTCATGATGTGTGTTGTCCACATCAAAATATTAGTTGGTAAAAAGAAACAATAAAAATGGGAGATGACCATCCATTCCAGGTTAACAACGCTAGCAGCAGCTCCCGCTGTACTTTCTTCAAAGCAGCGCCTGACGACTATCGATGTGTAAGTATAAACTTGTTTTAAAAATTACTGTAATGCTTAACTGTTAGCACTCATGCTAATCACAGCATGACATCATCGGTTCCAGGTAGGGATGATGGTGTTCACTAGTTTAACTCTTAGACGTGAAAGTAAGAAAGTATTATGATTGATAATCAATTAATTTCAGTTAAACATTTAAACATTCTTGTGGAAAGTATATAAGATGGCTCACGGTGAGGTGAGTTCAGTTGGAAATGAATTACTTATTGATCTGTGGTGGGATGAACCACCCAACACACGAGGAGTAGGAAAACGGTTTACATTTCTTTGGTAAATGGTTGCAAAGTGTCTAAAAGAACTGTATAATGATAAAAATGTAAAGAAATATAGGGGGAAAAGACGTGTATTTAAAATGAAAAGTAAAATATGTGAAAATGCTGTTGTAAGCGTTCTTTAGCCTAATGTCATAGATCTTTTCTTTCCTGATTTGTCATTTTAGTTTTCATTAGATGTGTATATGTATTTTAATCCTCAGGATGTGATTCTTAAAGTGAAAAGAGCTACAGGGACATTTTCATTAGTGGCATGGTGAGTCAATTCATTTGGCATATTGCTGCTTTGTTTTAAAGTGACTTTTGAGGATTCTTAACCATCTTAAAATTTCCTATCTGTAGCTTTTTCATGCTCTTTGTAATATGGCTGCTGCGCAGATATAACTCTTTGGCTCAGGTACAGTGTTTCATTTGAATTGCCAAGATACATGCACTACTGTTCAACTGTTTGGTGGTAGTAAGATCTTTTTTATTTTTTATTTAAAAGAAATGAATACTTTTATTCAGCAAGGATGCATTATATTAATCAAAAGTGATAGTAAAGATGTTTTGTTACATATATATATATAGATGTTTTCAACATTGATAATAATAATAAATGTTTCTTGTACAACAAATCAGCATATAAGAATGATTTATGAAGGATCATGTGACACTGAAGACTGGAGTAATGATGCTGAAAATTCAGCTTTGCCATCACAGGAATAAACAACTTCTTACAATGTATTAAAATAGTAAACTGTTTTTTTTTAAATTAAAAGTGCAGTCTTGTTCAAGATTTCATTCAAAAACATAAACAACTCTTACCAACCCCAAACTTTTGAACAGTAGTGTAATTTCCCAACATAATTTAAAATTCAGTAAAATTCTGATTACATATTCAGTTATATTGTTGATTATTATTAATTATTTGGAATATTGCATCTTTTTCTATCTGTATTTTATAATTGTATTTCTATCTTTTCCTTTGTTTTTCAGAAAATGGTAGTCAGTTTGACAGTAGCTGCTTTTTTTGACAGTGTTGCATATGTTATGGTAAGTTGTGTTGAGTATAAATTTGTATGTATGCCTAAGAGAGAGAGACATATGTAGGCAGAGAGTAATTATTCAAGCTAATGTATGTTGAAAATGGAGTTTTTAAACCCTCTTTAATAACTTTATTTCATCTTTTCCTTTCCTCTCATCTGCAGGGAGAGTCTCATCCAGTGGGCTCTCTGTGTAATTTTCAAGCCTGGTGGCTCACATATTTTGGTAAATTTGTCAACTTATTAAAAGATGTGTGTTTATTTGTGTACAGTCATGTTAATGTAAAGTAACAGATCATCAATTCTAACCGGGTATAATAAGATTATTTAATTTTGTCTTTGATGTAACTTGCAGAAGACATTTAAATACAGAAATAAAATTCACACCACAAAAAAACAACAACAACAAAAAACACATACAGTATGATATTTGTGAATAAAATTAAATATTACAGACAAGTGTGAATATGCAGTATCTCTAGTAACTGCAGTGCATCAAAATAGAAAGAAGACATCCTTTGTAGACTGATGTCATGATAGATTGCTGTTGTTGTTCTAGTTTTTGGCTGTTTGTTTCAGACTGGACTGCACTGGTGTGGGTGTGTCTTATTACTTTCAATCTCTACCTGAACCTGGTGAAAGAAATCAGAACTGAACATTATGAGATGTGAGTCATTATACACAAACAAACACATGTTTAGTTGTGTACACATACATATAAAGTGTTCCTAACATCTGCATGTGTTTCTCAGACCGTACCATGTGGTGGCATGGGGGGTTCCTCTGTTCATGTCCACCCTCCCCCTGATGGCTGGATACTACGGTCCTGCTGGAGCCTGGTGGTATATGACCTTTCATTTTTGATATATTTTTAATTGCAGTTGCAACACTACTTTAGTCATCAGTCCTTTTTGTCTCATTCTTGTCCTGCAGTTGGATCACAGATAATCATGTTGGGTGGAGGTTTGGCATGTAAGTTTGTAATGTTCAGCATGTGTATGAGTGTTTTGCGGAAATGCATGTTGTTTCTAGGGATGAATCTGGGTCGGAGTAATGTAACTATGTTATGAGGTTTACGTAGCTCATGCTATTTGAATCTCAGGAATTTCCGTTCTTGTTCTGACAGGTTTTTGTGCATGCTGGAGCTGCTTAGAATATTTTTCACTCTACTAATTATGTACAGTTATAGTTATTATTGCTGTGTTATATCACACTGGTAAACACTGGCCACAAATATATTTGGACACCTAAAGTTATTGGTCGATATTGAATATTTAATTGGTCATGTTAATTTCCCATACATTTACATTTGCATTACCTTTGCCATAATCCAAATATCACTTAAAAGTAATCTTTAAAAATTCTAACTTATTAATAATGTTAAACTTTAGCAAATCTAAAAATGAATATACATTTTTCATACTTCAAAATTATTTTAAAATGTTGTGATACTTAAATTCACTTGTAGCATTTAAATTCTTGATTTTACTTTTTACCCCTGGTTTCAGAGACAAGGCTTAGGCCTAGTCCCAGACTAAAATGCATGTTTGAGCTGTTTTAACTGAAAGCAACTTGTACTGACATCTCTTAAAATATGTCAGTGCCATTGTTTTGTCTCAAGATGCACATCAGTAATGTTTTTTCTAAAGCGCATTTATAAAAACTACTTAAACGTCCTAATTGAACTAAAGCCTAATCCAGGCTTAATCTAAGCACTGTCTGTGAAACCAGCCCTTAGTGTTTTAAACTCATTTAGACAAATGTAAAGAAAATTATTATATTATAAAAAATTATTTTAGTTTTTAGTGATTTATTTCAAACTTTAGACAAGTTATAAAAATATATATTACATCATATATTTTAAATTTAATTATTACATTATATATTATTGGCCATAACATGAAAATAGTTATCGTCTTATCGTTATCAGCCAGAATCCCTTGGTATTTATTTTAAAGAATAATACAACAAGCACACTATCAAGTGAACGTGTACAAATACTTTTAGAGGCCTCTGTTTGTGTGTATTGTCTTGTTTGAGGTGTAAAGTATTTCTTTGTTTATTTTTTGCAGATGGTACATCCCACTGTTTAGCCTTATTATCCTCATGATCTGCTGTTATGCTCGAATCATCTGTGTGGCCAACGAGAGGGTGAGTGAATGTAGCTTACAAAAATCTGCTAAAAAATTGTATCACTACTTTGAAAATTTGATTGCATGGCAATGTTAGGTCTAACTTAGGTGTGTGATTCAAATTTATCTTGAAAAAAAGCACTTTGCTTATCTCTTCCCTGTTCTCTGTAACGTTGACGTGCCGCGGTAAGGCTGAAAGTGAAATTTTTGCACGACTGGCAGATTCTTAGACATTGACGCAATAAAACAGGCCACACATGCTCATGTACGTGCAGACATCCGTGTACTCTGCACAGGTTTTACGTGGTTTCTTACCAGATTGTTTACACCCATTGCAGAATAGGCCATTGCAGGAGGACACACAAGTTTACTAGGAGAAGTTCCACCAAAATGTTCTTTCTGTCAAAACTCTTTATATTGAAGCTTGTTTTATTAAACAAATTATGGGATTTCTTTCAGCATTGTACAGTAAAATATCACTGATGAGATGATGAGTTTTGTGCTATGGTGGTGGAGCAGTGCTTTGTTCAGCCACACACCACATTATGATCCATGTACCAGGAGTGTAAATGCATGTTTAAAGTTACTGTCTTTATTTCAGATGCGTTCCTGGTTAGGCACCTTTAATCCTGAAAGAGAGCGGAGGAAGGTAAGTGTGTGTATTAGTGCATGTGCAGATATGACAGTCCTGCCATCCACTAGTTTATACATCAATAATGTATCATTACTCCTTCCTGCAGATCTCTCTAGCTGAAGAGATCAGACCGTTGAAGTGGTATCCCTCTGTCTATCTGCTCGTCTCCATCTTCCCCCTCATTAATCGGTAACTGTGTTTTTTCACATTTTACATACTGAACCTCAGGGGTGTGATCTTCTGTATTTATATGAATTTCTGCATTTTCTGACCTGATGTATGTCCCACATGAATTGCGTAAATGCAAATTTGTAATGAGAATTGTAATCATTGTACGTGTGTCTGATATGTATGTGTATTTCTGCAGACTGCATAATGCTGCTTACCCAGAGGACCCTGTGTTTTCTCTGACATTACTGCACGTGCTCAGTGCACCATTGCATGGACTTGCAAATGCTCTCGTCTTCGGTAAGGACACCTGGAGTCAACTGAGTTCAACAGGAATAAAGGTACAGTTCACACTTACCAAACTCAGCCATGGATGGCTGTGACTCGTCTCCTTGTATGTCAGTGAGACGGTCCCTTCCTGTATCATTATGGTTACTGGGCAACATAAGCAGCAATGCAGACCAGACACATTTTTGCTGTTTGATTTTAATCTCTCATTCACGCAACATATGTGTTTTCCTCAGATGGCGGTCCAGTCTCGACTGTGTGACAGCACAAGGATTGGAGAGTACCATGCCACGAATGTAAGATACACACATGACCTTGATACACACTCCGATTCTGATGATGAGGACAACAACGTCATCTTTTACAGTCCGAACATGATCTTAAAAGACAGGGGACCCTTGGAAAATGTTTAGAAAAGAAGTGTGTCTGTGTGTGCCTTTAAAGAATTTCATTCAGTGTTTCTGTGTTGCAGCTTTTATGTTCAATTAAAATATGTATTATTATAGTTGGAAAACAGAAAAGAAAATGGTTGATAGAACGTCTTCCTTTGCCTTTAATGACGGGTAGTATCATAACGTTTGTTTGTACTGTATTAATGTGGGAAAGCTTTCATTCAAGCTATTTACCACCTCTAATAGATTTTGTTGCATATAATGGAATTAAAGACTGCCTTTTGTATTTCATTCAGCTGAATATTTCAGACATATGATATACTTTGAGAAAATTTGAGCATGTTTTACTATTATATTTATGAAAATGTATGCTATATTTTTGTATTGTTTACGGATTCAACAATTTTTAAATACAAATATATTTCTCTCGTGTTTGTGTCTTGTCTTGTAGAATGAGGTAGCACTCTAACTTTAGAATTAACTTTAAGTTCTAGATATTGAGTCTCAGCACTTAAATCAGGATGTTTTAATGAGAAAGTCCTGTGGAGTAAGACATGATTCCCATGAACTGCCTAATAAGAGGGTTATAAAAGCTTCTCGGAATAAGCCAGTGATATGAACTGGTGTCTGTTTGTGTAACTTTGTCTTACGAAAGCTAATTTAAACAATACTGACACCGAGTGGACAGAAGTGTGAACACTGCTTATTCTCGTCAGAAATAGACCATATTTATCGCTCTGTATATAGCTTTATGGAATAAAAATCCAAAAAAGTTGATTCTAAAAGTATTTAAACATAATTTAAAGTGTTTAAAAAAAAAAAAAAATGAGCAAAAGAAGACCTGTTATTTCGCTGTTTCTGTTTTTCTGATTGGCTGTGGTTTGTTATATCATCTAAGCGCGTTTAATAGCGATTGGTGAACAACTCATCATAAGTGACGAAGGAGCCAATCAGTAAAGAGTGCGTTGTTAAATTGATGATAAATGCAACAGTAACCATACGTAACATATTTTCATAACAGCAGCTGGCGAACTGGACAGTCAGGGCGCATCCGTAAAGACAACGGTAACATTCATAACCTGTAAACGCTTGTGTTTCAAGTCAAATTGTTAGTTAGGAAACGGAATACAGTAGAAACTGTACATTCTGTAGCCTACATCATGGTATGACTTCTAATAAAAGGTAAGACTTATTACTTCTTTATAAGCCTTTAACATTAGAAATAAGATTCAAAACATTTAGTTTAGTAGTTTAGTTAAATAATATTAGTTTTTTATTAACAAACATTAACAAAAAGGCATTACCTTTCTTGACATGTAGCAGTGTAGTGATTTGTGTTTTGTATGATGACTTGTATCCTTTCCTCTACAGCCAGCGTCTATGTGGTGCGCAAGATCAGAGCTGCTCTTAAAGAGGGAGAGCAAACAGAACAACCTGTTCTCACACCATGTAGCCTGGCTAAAGGTGAGTTTATATTATAAATAAATAGATATTTGTTATTTAAAGTAGTCAATTCACAGGAATAGCAAGTTATCAAATTGTGATTACATATTACGAAATGTAAAATTCTTAATGAAATAAGAGAATTCTAAATTTGGAACAGCATCGATGTGTCATTCACAGCAAGACCAGAAACCATAACCAGAAACATGTAGAGTGCAACAGTTTCCGCCCCTTTCAGTGGCGCTGGTTCCGGAAGTTTTTTTTTTTTTTTTTTCTCGATAGGAATTTTAAAATAGTCTTTGTTCAAGAGTTATAAGCCATGAACCAAGCCAATCAGCTACGGTGTAAAAACATAACACTATAAAACTTTGATTTGAAGCAAAAAAGTTTTTGAAAATCGACAAAAAGACGAAGGTACAGACTGTGTACTTTTTGAGGGAAAGAACTACAATCCCATGAAGCATTGCGAACAGCATAATCGAATTAAAAACAAATATAAAACTAATAATTTACAAATATTGATTATCTGTATAAAAACAATATATTTTTATTGCAATATATATATATATATATATATATATATACATACAAACATTTCAGTATTTTGTGGTGTAATTTTCTGTACAGCATCATGAGTAATGTAGTTTTTCCACCAGGAATTTCATTGTTAAACACGATTATTTAAAAAAAATAAACTGAAATAATGTGGGCTGGCAGCTTCCATGAATTAACAACCTCCTAGCTCACAGTAGGTCTTTCTTTAAAGGTTTATGTTATCGTTCAAAATCAATTTCCTTGTGGAGAAAATGAAGGGAGTTTTAACTTCTGAACCCAGCTGTTGCACTACAGGGTGAAAGTGTATGTCAGTGATTTATTACTCTATAGCCTTATCTGAATAAGGCATCAGAGTACATCAGAGTACATCAGTCCATTCCACTATGTACAGAGGGTGTTTTCAAATGTCACTGAAGTTGCTGGTCTTGTTTGTGTGTTTCCAGGTAAAAAGAAGAGAAATGCATCAGACAGTGCATTAATGGCAGCTCCAGAGCCAGAGGGTGCTGCTGGGTCATCTGCACCTACAGAGACAGCTATACAGAAATGTGGTTCCTGAGGTTAAAGGTCACGCAGAAGCAAATCTGGACACAATGGAGGCCATCCCTGCTAAAAAAAAAAAAAAAAAAAAAAAACTGTCTTGTGTATATGTTGTGTTTTGCATGCTGGAGTTCCAACAAGGCCATCTAAGCTGGTCTTTTCAGCAGAGACTTGACAGTAGCAGAAGTTAGATTGTATCACAAAGACCTGATATCAGACCAGTTTTGCTCTGCGTGACCTTTATTCTCACGTGCCGACACTAACTTGCTCTCTTTCTCCTAGCTCTTTCTCTTTTTCTTTTTCCCATCAGCTGTAGTATGTGAAGGTCTGTTCATCAACCTCTGCTTCAGGGACAGTTCAGATCTGATGTTTACCTGCAGCTTTTACATTTATACTCACCAACAAACAGACTAAACACATATCACTGTCACTAAAAATAACTGATGATATTTATAACATCATGTCATGTTTGTTATGACAAAAACAACTAATAAAATTGTGAAACTCCAATCTTTGTTTGCTCACATTCTTTCTAAACATCTCAACATCATTTTTTTTTTTTTTTTGTAATAAACATGTCTTCTCACCTGAACCTCTATTCTTTCATAAGATAAACACAGCTCTGTATATTTCTGTAAATAAGGTCTTATAGACCTTATGCGCCAGATAAACAAGTGCACCGCTATCTTTATAATATTGTCTTTGAACTTCCGTTTTCGCGGTAGCTCTGTATATTTCTATATGGCATCGCTGTCATAGAATAATTAGCTGGTGAAGAAGATTTACTTGTAGAGTTAATGAAAGTTATCCTGAGCTTTGTAATGTTTAAAGCAGATGTCTTAACAAATATCAGTCAAACAGTAAGATTTTAAAACGAGCAGTTCATTCATAAATACGTAAGTTCGCTGTGGCAATACAAACCGGAAGACAAAAGACAACGAGCGCAGCGCTAAAAAGGGGCGGGGCTACATAAGGTCTATAGAGACGCGCAGTTAGGACTGCGCATGCGCATTAGCTTGATCTAGCCTGAAAAAATGCCCTTTTTTTGTCATGATTCAAGCGTTCACAAACAAAATTTATGAGACAGTTGTTGTCAGATTTCATTGATGATTTCAAATATTAAATGTAATCGAAAGCTTGGCAAACCGCTTTAGAGAATTTGATGTTACCCCATTCAAAGAGATAGGAGCTGCACTTGCATGCCCGAGAGGCGTTTCAAAGATGGCCGCCGAGTGAAATGACTTGTCTTAAAGGGACTTTGGTTATAATCAAATAATCATATGCAGTTGAAAATATATGCAGTTTATTATGTATTTTATGCCATTATAAACTGATTAAGAAAAGGAAGTGGTTTAGATTTTGATAAATACTAATGGTCATGGTAAAAAATACTGAGGGAAATGATTTTGCATCACATAATGTAAATTATAAAAAGAAATATAAACAAAACTAGAAGAAAAAATAAGCAAAAATGCGTATTATATTATATTATATTATATTATATTATATTATATTATATTATATATTATCAATTTGAGGATTTGACCCTGGTGTGAAAACGTAAACCTGAACAAAGCCTAGCCCTGAACCCATATTGAACATCTATGGGATGAATTGGATTGCTGACTGTGAAACTCCGGCAGTGCCTGACCTCACTGATGATCTTATGTCTGAATGGGACCAAATCCCTACTGTTAGTTCCAAAACACAATGAAAGCTTTTCATGAAGAGATAATGCATTTAGAGAGAACCAACTCCCTATACGCCTATGTTTTGTTGTTGTTGTTTGTTTTGTTTTAAATAAATGCTCAACAAATACATATTGGTGTGGTGTTTAATTGCCCGCATGCATTGTATTCATTGTATCCATACATTGTATTCAACCTCTGTGAAAACAGGAGCTTAGTTTTTAACTCAGCTCTATGCCGCTAGATGGAGCACAATAATACCTCGCAGAGAGAAGGAAGGAGAGAAGAGAAGAAGAGCACTCGGTTTCCTGTGAGTGGCGGAAGTTTTCAATCGAGGGATATAATCCTAATATTCATGTGTTCATTTTCTGTTCATCAACTAAATTAACTTCATCAATCATGTTCTACAGCTTAAATTGACTCCTGGACTTAAAAAGTAGGTGTACTGTATAAACACTGAAACCAGATGAAGGTATTATAGGACATTGTGTTTAGCTACAGGCCAGTTAAGATCACTTTTATTGTGCATGTGTGTAAAATTTTACTGCACTGACAGATGTGAAAAGTTACAACTTGCAGATTCTGACTCAGGCTATCGGTTAAAATCATCTAATGATAAAATAATCTGATTCCTCTATTCTAGGACTGGTTTTAGCAGTACATTTGAATGTTAGCAGACGTTTTTATCCAGAGCGACTTAAAACTGAAGCAAACAATCTACAAAGTAGTATATTAAGGTTCTTATGATGTCCTGACTGTGTACTTCTTCTCAATGCTTTATCTGTGATCTCAAAGAGGCAATGAAACATCTGTTTGCAGAATGCCACATGAAGAAAGCCGCAACAGCCTTTCTGATTCCTGTAACTTTACGCTGGACCGGAGGAGAGCTCTGACTCTGTCACCAGGGATCAAACGTGACAACTGTCAGGTATGTCCATGAATTAAACAACATTGGGGATTGTGGTGTTTACAGTGTTTCAGTGCTTTCACCTAAATCCAAAACATCTTTCTGTAACACTTTGTTTTACAGTGTCCTTGTTACATATGTTGCATGTATTTATTGTAGTAACAACAGTAACTTATGCATAATTACATGCAACTAAACCTAATCCTAACCATAAAGTACTGGCTGTTAATTAATATTACTTAGTACTAATATAATATAACAAGGACACCATAAAATAAAGTGTAATCCATCTTTTCATGTGTCTCAGACTGAGAGTCCCCTAAAGATCCCCAGAGTTTCTACAGCTGAGGATGTGTGTGTAGATACAGAGATGTTTAAAGATCGGAAAAAGAGCCACTCCAAGGTGACTGAGATGGACAGGAAATGATGCATGATAGGTGTTTGTGTATTTGTTGACAATTTTTTTTCTCAAGTTCTAGTAAAGAACTACATTTGGACCTCTAAGACATTATGGACATTTCGCCAGTGGAAGTAAAATATAATTATAATTCTTTTGTGTGTTACTGCTTTTATAAACTACAGCAATATGATAAAACTCACCAGTGTTCAATGAATTATGTTATTTCACCAAGTTATATAGTTTATTAGCCTAACTATATGGTAGCAAAGCACTGAATTCTTTTGGCAAATTAATATAGAATTTGTGTTTATCTGTTTTTTGATGTTCTACTGATCTAGTAAACTACATCTGTCAATAGTTCAACCTGAGATCTCCTAATGTTTTGGAGTTTGTGATTGGCTTTGTTTTCTTTTCTACTGTTAGATCCACTGGACACAGCTGGCCTCAAATGGTACATCCTCCCAGTCAGATCCCAAATCACAAAAAAACAGCATTAAAAAATATCCAGTATGGCAGGAAATCCAAAGGTAACTTTCTGAAAACATTAATAGTCAGATCCTAATGCCGAAGCCTGTTCTTCCTCACTCACTGTAAACAGTTAGTTATTTAGTTGTATGAACACATTTTGTGTCAAAGAATAATATTGTTTACATTGCATTACTTGAACTATGTAGTTTTGAACCACACAAATGTTTACCGAATGACTAAATGTTTAATGTGAAATTATCATTGAAATGATTATAAATTATTGTGTGACTCAACATTGCATGTATTGTGACAAGAATTCAAATATCAGTGGTTTTAAACTGAATTTTCTTTACATTCTTGATTACCCGACACCTGTTTCCTGACAGGAAGTGATGCATTGAGCACATTTTGCCTACTTCAACATTGCAATGTTTGGAGCCAGTTTTGTTTTTTTGGGTTACAGTAAGACTGTACTGCTAGAACTGAAGTGGTTTCTCTTACCTGGCTTTAACAAATTCCTGTGAAATGTGGGACCTTGGGCAGTTTTTGTATTATTTTTCCCTTATGTCGACTTATAATTTTAATCAAGTTAATTTTTGTAATTTTCCACCCTCTCTCTGATTCTTAAAATAGGCTTGTTGGATAAAGTTGTAAAAAAGAATACTAAAAAGAATACTAAATTGCTGTTGTTGTGTTGTTGAGCACATAATTGTTGGCTGTTTTTGATACTTAGTTTCATTAAAGTTAAACCTAGGGAGGGAGTTTTGCCTTGGAAATGTTAGAATATAATGTATCAGACTCTTATTTCAAAAGAGCAGAGGGAAATCCTGTTTTGCCTGATATGGTGCACATCTACAATCTCCCACTGAAGTTTTTTGCTTATCATTCGTGCACCATCTGTGCATGTTGACCCATCTCATTCCATGTGCACCCTGCTAATATGTTAAAATGGCTAATGTACCATTCGTTAGAATGATAAGTCAATAAACAGCTGTGCAACATGTACCAAATGTGTTTAAACTGTCTGTCTGGTAGTTAAGGAGCTACAGTGTTTTTATGCTGTATTTTAGTTAATATTTTGGGATATTTATGTGGCAGTCATTTGATTGATATGTTTGATTATATTTACTTATTATATATGTATATGTGTGTATGTTTGAGCAGTATCAATTTGATTGTTGATTATTTATTTATTTATTTCCTACAGGCGTCAGGTCAGGGTGGTCTTAGAAGATGTCCTTCAGACAGAAATCGGACAGAGACTAAAATGTAGTGGGCAGAGTTGCAAAAAGACAGACCCATCAGAGAGCAAAAGACGGAGTGTTCCCACCTCAACAGCTGCGCTTAAAGACGAGAGGAGGACCAGTTTAACAACAAGAGGAGGAACAGACTCTACTGAACCAAAAGATACTTCACCATCCCATAATCAGACTGAGTCATACACTGAAAATGAATCATGTCCACACAAGGAAATCAAAAATCTGCTTTCCAAACAAATGAACTCGTCACTGAAACTATCGGAGTCATCTGAAGTATCAAGTAACTCTTGTTCAGCCAGGGAAAGTGACTTACCACAGGCTGTTCAGATTAGTGAACAGTTGCCAAAACAGACCAAACCATCTACTTTTGAAGAGAATGAAGCATCACTTTTTGAAGGTTCTTCACAGGATGAGGAAGCACTTTCCTCTGGTTTTGAAATTGCATGCAGTCCCTCGTCACCATTAGCAACGCAGGGTTGCCTGAGAGAGAAAAAATCTGCAAGTGAGGTAAGACCTGTACACCTTGGCAAAAGCAGTTGGAACACTTAATGTGCACTGCCATTCAAAAGTTTGGGGTCAGTATTTTATTTTTTTTTTTAAAGGAAAAAAGAAATAATTACTTTAAGCAAGGATGCAATAATTTGATGAAAAGTGACAGTAAAGACATTTATAATGTTACAAAAGATTTCTATTTCAAATAAATGCTGTTCTTTTGAGCTTTTTATTAAAAAAAAAATGTATTATGGATGGTTTTCACATAAATATTAGGCAGCACAACTGTTTTCAACATTGGTAATAATAATAAGAAATGTTACTTGAGCACCAAATCAGTCATTTCTGAAGGATCAAGTGACTCTGAAGTCTGGGGTAATGGCTGCTAGAAAATTCCTTTGCCATCACAGGAATAAATTACATTTTAAAATAAAATAATTGTATTATCTTATCTCATAATTAGTAATCTTAAGATTAATCACAATTATTATATAGGTTTAGCAAAGAATAATATAAGGTTCCCCATTGAACCTTTTTAATTACATCTGTTTAGGATTCACTTAGAAACGTTATTATTTTATTGTAGATGATTATTTTTGATTCTGCCTTTGATTTTACAGCATCTACCCAATAAGAAAGAAAGGAGAGAAACACAAGAGTCTCCAAAGGATTCTGCAGGAGATAAGGAAAATCACTTGTGCAGGAATGGAGAGGTGGTGCAGGAAGTGGAAGGGATGAGAGGAAGTGTGTTACGCCTCTCAGTCGGGGCCGACGGGCAAATCCCAGTCAAAAGATGTCGTATGGATGGCTTCTCAGCTGAACAGGTTCCCAACTCAGACCTCACCTCTGGGAGTACAGAGGGGCGGAGCTTCATCATAGAATCCTCTAAGCTCAACCTATCTGAAACTAGTAAGTGATTAGTATCCAATGTTCAGCAATCATTTTCATTAATATGTACCAATATAACAGTTAGGTCCAGGGGGTGTAACGATATATTGTTCTATCAATAAATCGTGATATAAAAATGTGATATGTATCGGTGATGTAAACGATGTGATTCATGATATAGAGTTAGTTTTATCTAAGACTCAGCTTACTGTATTTAGGCCTATAAGATTTTCGTTTATCTTCCAAGCACAAATGAAGATATTTTTTATGAAACCTGAGAGATTTCATTGTCCCTCCATTTAAAGTCCATTCCCCTAACACTTAAAATATCCCAAAAAGGTCATAAAGGCATCGTAAAAATTATTAGTCAAGTGGTCTAATCCAAATCCATGTCTTCTGAAGAGACATGATGGCTTTATATGGTCAACAGATTTACAACGCGCATACTTTAGTAAACACAGATGTTCAAATGCATGCTTGATGGGTGAGAACAACATGAGAGTGAGTAAATGGAGACAGAAATTTAATTTTTGGATGAACTAACCCTTTAAAGTTTGGGAGTAGTCATTTTGACACACTTTTCGATTAGAACTGTTATTGATTGCATTGATAATCTGAAGCACATACGTGCTGGAGCTGAAATCGCAAACATCATTTTAATCACCGTATCGCATTTAGTTTTAGTAGTGTGATGGGTCAAATCATTTTAGATGGATTGTTCTTACCATGTAAGTGCATTAATAGAGGGAGAGAGAGATTTTTATTCTAGTGTCACCATTGCCCTGTGCGTTGGGGTCCAGGACCAAGTTCAAGTCTATTCCAGTGCATACCAAATGTTGCATTTTAATGAACAGTTCATTTTTTTGTTATCTTTTTACCATGTCTTAGAAGTAATAATAATAAAAAAACCCTCTTCTTTATTTTGACTTAAAATACCAAGTATCTTATCTTGAGTTCAGTGTATCGTCACACCCCAATAAGAGTACATAGTAATAAACAACAGTTTTTAGCAACATATATGTTGTAATAAAACATTTTAAAGCAAATAACTTGCTACGCATTATAACTTACACTGCCATTCAAAAGTTTGTCAGTATGAATTTTTATTTTATTTTTTTAAAGAAATTAGTTCATATATCCAGTTAGGACTAAATAGTGAGGAAAAATTGAACTTTGTTGTAGTGGAAATTCACCAATAAAATTAAAGTCAGGCCACTCCATGGTAAAAAAAAAAAAATAAATAAAATATATTTTTCTGAACTATCCAGAGTAGTCTCTCTTACAACATATAAACAAACATATCCCAGAGAGCTACAAAATGAGCTCTAAGTATTTATTCAGTAAAATCATACATATTTATTTATCATTGAACAAATACTTTCAAAGTTGATTGGATAAGAAAATGAACAGATTTTCATAAGGATTCCTACTTCCTTTTGTCATATATGTACACTTTCCAGTTCATCTTCATCCACATTGGTCTTCCTCAACATCCCATAATATGCCCAACTGACGTGCATAAATATTTTTTAATTGGAAACATTTTATCAGATTAACTAGACTCTCCCCAGGCCTGCTGACTGTAGAAAAAGGCATTATTTACAAGTTGCTTCTCACAGCATTTGTAGATTAGACTTGAAACATCAGAGAGAGAGGGAGAAAAAATAAAAAAGCAATATATCTGAGTCCTTTACCAAGTGTGTGACAGTAAGAGGGGCCAGTGCTCAGTAGTTATCTGAGGCCTTGCATTTGAGTGCCTCAGATAACTTACAACATCTCCATGCTTATCAGTCAAAATTTAACCCTTATACTGTATGTATTGCATAACTTCTGTTGGGCAGCACCTTGCTTTGAACCTTCGGTTCATCCCCTTACATTCTTAACAAGTTTACACTCTTTTGAAAAATTACTTTTGCCCTCCTTCCCTAATCCCTGTGTCAGAAACATTATATCTTAATAAACAAAAAATCTTTTTTTTTTTTTTTTTCAGTACATGCAATAAAAAAAAAAAAAAAACATCTTTAAAAATCAAACCCACACCAAACTTTTGAACGGTAGTGTATGTAATTGATAAATTACATTTAACTAATAAAATATCAAACCCATTTTAATCATTTGATATTTACATGCTACACAGATATAACAAAGCATTTTTTCTAAAGTTGTCCACCTCTTGTTTTGCTTCCAAACTTTGTATGTTTATTATTTAAAAACAACAATTCTATCATTACCTCGTTTAGTTGTTCTCTCCAGTGAAGAGGAAGAGGAAAGAGAAGAGGAGGAATCCTCTGCTTTAAACATCCAGCCACCGGAGTGTGCAAAAGTCATGAATAAAGTAGATAAATCAGCAAGAGTTTATGAGCAGGAAAATACACCTGAGTGTCACTCTGACATCATGGAGATGGATGCCCAGGTTTGTATGATAATCTAAATACTGGACTAAAAGAATATAGTTAGTTTACTAAATAATTATTAAACATAGCTCATCTGTATATAGCAAACATCTAGCTTAACATAAGGGGTCTGTTACAACTGGGAACTGGTTTACTGATGAGTGTTCGTATGTTTTCGTCATCAGAGTTCTGCTGTGATGGAGCTACAGCTGTCTTCTCTTCACATGGGTGGAGTTAATGTCACATCCGGTGAGAGTATGGAGGTGAGAACGATATGTTGATGTGATGGGTTTGGTTGGAGTGATTAAATATGTCTGATTCATTCTGATCAAAGTCATATAGCTATTGTTTACATAATAAAATAGGTGTATGAGGAATGTTTTTGAATCTGTGTCCGTCTTAGTGCGTCACTGATTTTTAATATAATATTTTTTCAGATCAGTACAGACAAGATCACCTTTTCGTTGAAAGGTAAACATGTTTTAAGAACAAAAATGATTAGAAATATTCTCGTGAAGTGTAAATTAATTATTTTTAAGCATTTACTTTTTAATATTATTTAACTGTAAAATAACTATAACTTTAATTATTTAATTTTTTTATATTATAATATAGGTTAGATAGATTAGATCAAGACCATGTATGTTTAAGATATACCTTAATTGTTGTAAAGATCTTTTTTTCTCTTTGTTTACTCAGATTCTTCAGTGAAAATTTCTATATTGACGGCTAGTGTGCGCAAATACAGTTTGTGGGAGGTGCCTACATTGAGGGGGTGTGGCCTGGTTAAGGACAATGAGGTCCCGCCCCCTTCTCTGCTCCTGCTTTGGCTGTCTGATGCTCAGGCACAAAAGCTACGCGATGACCTGTCTGTCATCGAGTCAGGCACACGTCCAGGTCAGATTACTGACTTGTTTATAGATTACTGTATTGTTATTATTTTTTGAAAGTAGTAACCGTACTTTCTTTTATTCTCTCTCCTTTTACATTTGTTTTGCTGTGTGTGTACAGCTGAAGGCAGTACATGTGTGTTGCTGTGTTTGGCTGAACCTGTAAGTGGTGTTGAGAGTGCGGTCTTGGCCTCTTTAATGGACTTAGTGGGTTTGAAGCAGAGCAGCTCCGACCTCTTGTGCCCCCTCACACAGCCAGACAGCCTGAAACTGCTGCAGAGCTCCCAGGAAACACACCTGCTCCAGCTGCTGACGCCCAAAATTGAAGCCCAAACTAGCACTGCTGCGCATGCAGCTGTATCTGCTGTGAAGGTTCAGACAAAATATTGTATCTATGTATCTTTTTTCCTTGTTTGCAAGTTCTTCCCTGAAGTTCACTTTTAATGTTAGTAATTTTGTTACCATGCTCATAGCCAAGGTGGTTTTTGAATGATCTGTTTTCGAGCTTAGTTTGATGTGGGCAGAATGGAAAGGGAATTATTGATTATAGGAAGGGGAAAAAATCCTGTTTCCCGTTATAAAGCCATTTTATGGATGTGTGTCTCCAGTCTCAGGATTCTGATGTTCATTTGAAGCCAGTCTACACACTGTGCCATAAAAGAGCTCAGGGTTCATACAGTGTTTCCTTGGCATCTACCCTCGGGGCAGAATGGACACCGTACCGACACTGTGTTCCAGCACGCAGGTGAAAATTACAAGTTTTACCATGTTCAAAGGGGATTTACACACTCATTTAAAAGTTTGGAGTCAGTAAGATTTTTTTTGTTCTCTTATGCTCGACAAGGCTGTTTATTTGATCAGAAATACAGTTAAAACGGTTATATAATGAAATAATGCTACAATTTAAAATAACTCTTTCTATTTGAATATATTTTAATATCCTGCAATGGCCAAGCTGAATTTCAGCAGTCATTACTCCAGTCTTCAGTGTCACATGATCCTTCAGAAATCATTCTGATATGCTGATTTGGTGTTCAAGAAACATTTCTTATCATTATCAATGTTGGAAACAGTTGTGCTGCTTAATTTTTTTGTGAATACTGAGATACTTTTTTTCAAGATTCTTTGATGAATAGAAAGTTCAGAAGAACAGCATTTATTTGAAACTATAAAATTCTTTGGAATTTCACTATAAACTATAAAATTCTTTGGAATTTTCACAAAGAATTTCATTCTTTGGAATTTGTCACTTTGGATCAATTTAATGCATTAACAAGTATTAATTTCTTTAAAAAAAAAATAAAAGACTGAATTTTGAACGGTTGCATACTCCACTTTAAATAATATTAATAAAAGTAATGCGCAGCCTTAAAGGGTTTTACATAACCCCATATTTACACACATTCTCTGCACCTCAGTACTAATTTACCACTATTCATCTCTGTTTAGGTTGATTCTGTTCCCTCCTCCACCCTCGAAAGGAGCCATCACCGTGACGACAGAGGACCTGGAATGTTTAGACAGCGGCGAGTTTCTTAATGACGTCATCATCGACTTCTACCTCAAGTAAGACTAAGACACAATGTTTCAGTGGGAGGAGTTGACTCAAAGCCACTCCTTCACAGTCATTTGGGGAGGAAAGGGTTTTTTTACGTGCTACCAAGTGTCAACCAATACTCTTTTCAATATCAACCACAAAACTTGCAAACTGATGTTGTATTTTATACATGTGTTTCAGGTATCTCATGGTGCGAAAGGCCCCACAGGCATCTGTAAACAGATCCCATGTTTTCAGCAGTTTTTTCTATAAGCAGCTCACACGCAGAGACAATGCTAATGAAGACAGTACAAGCACACCGTGAGTATTTGTCACACAGAGTTCATGTATAGCTCTCATGCTTATTGTTACAAATGGTTTTTGTTACACAACGATACAACAGTATATTTTTTATGATGGATATGTGCCATCAGAGCTCAGGTCAGAAGGCATCAGCGTGTGAGGACATGGACCCGTCATGTAGACATCTTTGACAAAGACTTCCTGTTTGTGCCTGTCAATCAAGAGTAAGTATTAGCTATATAAATACAGTGTTTGGATACTTAAGTTGTATTTACTTTTGTGGGCCAGTTTTCTTTTTTTTTTTTACTTTAGATCACTAGTTTCTGTTCATTAGTTTGTGTTCATATGGACATATTGTATATTATGGACTTTTTTCACTGACTAGGCTTTATGCGTATTATGCAACTTGTGAGATTTAATGTGCTGTGAATGTACCAGTGTACATCATGTTGTTTTTATAAGTATTTTATATCAAGTCTGGTGTTTGTTCTAGAGCTCACTGGTACCTCGTGGTGATCTGTTTCCCCGGGTTAGAAGAGCCGCAGTATGTGAAGAGGGACGGCAGAGGCTCTGTGCAGAGCGATGGAAGTGAAGGTTTGGGTGAGTCTGAGGGGGAGATGCAGGGAGAGAATAGATCCAACAGTGATGACGACAAAAATACAGGTAAAAAATTTAATTCTAATGCTTTACTACTAATTTACTCATGCTTACTACTTTAAGAATTATTTCTTGATTCTAGACAAATTTTGTTCTTAATCTAGATGACAGTCATATAAAGTCAAGCACGTCTCATACTCTCGTAAGTCAAAATAAATGTTAAATAACGATCAGAAATCTCGATTGGTTTGCATTTGATTTGATATAATGCGATGTGGATAGATAATGTGCACATGCACAGCAACAGCAGAACCTTGTGCTTCTTTTTCTGTAGAACTGTACGGAAAATACCTGCAAGAGACACACTGTGTGTAAAAGGTATGTGTGTGTTTTTAAATGAACTCAAATTAATTTTTTTTGTTTCATAAAGGAGTGAATTTTGTGGGAGAAAAGATATTTTAGGTTTTCCAATTAAATTATATAGTGCATATGTTACAATAATATTAGCTTTTGGTATGTTTAATTTATGTGTCATCAGATATTAAGCAGACATTCTACTAATACTCTAATAAGAGTTAGTTGACATATCATTGCAGAGTTTCTTACAAGTAACACTTTATTTCGATGGTCCACTTTAAACATTTTACTATATATTTTTTTATTAGGCAGACTTTCAGGAAAGGGATTTCACTGCTAATGTATTAAATTTTAATTTAACAAATTAATTTAAATATTTAATTTATTGGCTTTTGCCTTTTAATGGGCAGAACAGTGACAGAAGTAACATTTTTAATGTTGAGGATTATTTTACTCTATTTTTTTTCAGACCATGTATTCTCATAATGGATTCCCTGAAGTTGTCGGTTCATGAACGTATCTTCAAACTCTTGCGCGAGTGAGTGTTTGCACTCTGACAGCAGTCCAACTGTAGCACATTTATGTTAAGTGTTATTATAATTGTATTATATATATATGGAGAGAGAGAGATATAGATATTTTACATGATGTGATTAATTTTGAGTTTTGTTTTTTTTAAGATACCTTCAGGTGGAGTGGGAGGTAAAGAGAGGTGGTTATCGTGACTTTAGTGTTGACCACATGGTAGGTTCCCACTGTAAGGTCCCCCTACAGGACAACAGCAGTGACTGTGGCCTTTACCTGCTACAATATGCTGAAAGTTTTTTACAGGTAGACTTATTCTTTATTTCAAATACAAAAATGTGTGTAAGTATGTTTTTGTTTTGACCTCAAAGGCAACCGCAATGATGTTTGTGTATCTTTCAGGACCCTGTACTACACTTTGACTTGCCGTTGAGATTGGAGCGCTGGTTTCCACGGCAACAGGTGCGAGGCAAACGGGAGGAGATTCGAGACCTCATTCTAAACCTGTACAGATTTCAGAAAGGCTCTTTGGGAAATGAAGCTCTAGAAGATGGAACAGATCATGGAAATGTCACTCAGTGATGTAAAGCTTTTAGGAACACATTATTATTTTACTTTGGATGTATTTATATTTTAGCTGATTTTGAAACTTTTATATTTTATGCTTTTGTATACATTGTTGGAAAAACTTTAGAAAGAAATAAATGTTGATCAAATGAAATTGAACAGTTTTGCTCTTTTTAATCTCACATTTTCTGTATGTATATGTGTATATAAGTAAGTAGCTTTCTTTAAAGGGCTTATACTGCAAGAAATAAATTTTCCTTGATCTTTTAAGCAACAAATAAGACCCTTTTAAACATGGATATTTGTGCTCTGTACATGTGATTGTAGTCCCTCTCAGTGGCTTTGGTTGTGATGAATGAATGTAGGAGAAGTCAGCTGGTTAAGCATGATTGGTTAAGCAGTCGGGTGTGGCTTAGGCCAGTTTTCTGATTGGCCAGCTCATTAATTGTTGTCAAGGAGAGCATCAGAAGGGCGTGTGCGTGCAGGGATGTATGGTTTAATGCTAATCAGACAGAGATTAGACCGATTTACAGACCACCCACCTTCTTCCAGTAATCCCAGCATTGCAGCCTGTGTACAATATTTGTCTGTGTCTGTTTACTTAAAAATCTAGTATAAAGTCAGTAAACCTAGTGATTTTTAATCTTTCTCTGTGTGTGTACCAAGGAGGTCTATAATACAAACCCGATTCCAAAAAAGTTGGGACACTGTACAAAATGTGAATAAAAAAGGAATGCAATGATATGGAAGTTTCAAATTTCAATATTTTATTCAGAATACAACATAGATGACATATCAAATGTTTAAACTGAGAAAATGTATCATTTTAAGGGAAAAATAAGTTGATTTTAAATTTCATGGCATCAACACATCTCAAAAAAGTTGGGACAAGGCCATGTTTACAACTGTGTGGCATCCCCTCTTCTTTTTATAACAGTCTGCAAACGTCTGGGGACTGAGGAGACAAGTTGCTCAAGTTTAGGAATAAGAATGTTGTCCCATTCTTGTCTAATACAGGCTTCTAGTTGCTCAACTGTCTTAGGTCTTCTTTGTCGCATCTTCCTCTTTATGATGCGCCAAATGTTTTCTATGGGTGAAAGATCTGGACTTCAGGCTGGCCATTTCAGTACCCAGATCCTCCTTCTACGCAGCCATGATGTTGTAATTGATGCAGTATGTGGTCTGGCATTGTCATGTTGGAAAATGCAAGGTCTTCCCTGAATGAGACAACGTCGGGATGGGAGCATGTTGTTCTAGAACTTGAATATACCTTTCAGCATTGATGGTGCCTTTCCAGATGTGTAAGCTGCCCATGCCACACGCACTCATGCAACCCCATACCATCAGAGATGCAGGCTTCTGAACTGAGCGCTGATAACAACTTGGGTTGTCCTTGTCCTCTTTAGTCCAGATGACATGGCGTCCCAGTTTTCCAAAAAGAACTTCAAATTTTGATTCGTCTGACCACAGAACAGTTTTCAACTTTGCCACAGTCCATTTTAAATGAGCCTTGGCCCAGAGAAAATGCCTGCGCTTCTGGATCATGTTTAGATATGGCTTCTTTTTTGACCTATAGAGTTTTAGCCGGCAACGGTGAATGGCACGGTGGATTGTCTTCACCGACAACGTTTTCTGGAAGTATTCCTGAGCCCATGTTGTGATTTCCATTACAGTTCATTAGCATTCTCTGAGAAACTCCTTTCTGATATTGCTCCACTATTTTTCGCCGCAGCATTGGGGGAATTGGTGATCCTCTGCCCATCTTGACTTCTGAGAGACACTGCCACACTGAGAGGCTCTTTTTATACCCAATCATGTTGCCAATTGACCTAATAAGTTGCAAATTGGTCCTCCAGCTGTTCCTTATATGTACATTTAACTTTTCCGGCCTCTTATTGCTACCTGTCCCAACTTTTTTGGAATGTGTAGCTCTCATGAAATCTAAAATGAGCCAATATTTGGCATGACATTTCAAAATGTCTCACTTTCAACATTTGATATGTTATCTATATTCTATTGTGAATAAAATATAAGTTTATGAGATTTGTAAATTATTGCATTCCTTTTTTATTCACAATTTGTACAGTGTCCCAACTTTTTTGGAATCGGGTTTGTACCATTTCCTAACAAACCTTAACCCCTTTGAGTCATGCCACAAGAAGTCTATTTTTGGAACTGCATACTACCATACTATTACTATTTCTGCTATATTTGCTGTATTATACAGCAAATATATATTCTAAATATTTAGAATATATCAAGTAAAGAACAATTGTTGTCAACAAAATCTGGTTCTTTACCACACTATTTGATCAAATTACCAGAGGGAAAGGGATTTTTTTTTTTTTTTTTACACAAATAGAAAAAGCTATTTGTATGCTATTTGTGGTGGTTAATTTCTAAGGACACTGACACTAAACCACCTGGACAGTAATTGTATTGTGGCTGATAAATTAGAGAGCACAGGGGGTTATTAAAACTACAAAATCCTGTCTTTGCCTTAGCCATGCAAGACACGCACGGCCCCATCTCCTCAAAAGACCCACATCTAAAACAAAATCTTATTTAGAATTAATTGTTTCTCTAAATAGTATCTGAGAAATCACACCGGTCTTTATGACAGCCCTGTCAGTCAAGTCTTTTGGTGAAAGGGCATGTGATTGCAGGTCTAATTCCATTCCCTTGCTCTCTATGCCATGAATCAATTTTGTAAATACAAATTTGGATACTAGCAAGGGCCTTGAGCTGCTAAACATTGTAACAGTATTGCGAGATTGCGCATTTAAATGTAGCAGATAATTTTCAGTAACATAGTTGTATGACATTCTATCGTTATTCTTTTGGTTTCGTCTTGCAAAGGTTTCTGAGAACTGGATACAGGAATTACAATAGTACTGTCATGGAAATGGCTGATCCCCTGATAAGTGTTGCTAACTAGGGAGCAGCTTGAGAGACGTTAGAATATCTATTACAGCTTTAAAGTCAGCATGAAAATTCACCCACATCTATTTTCTAGAACGATTATAATGTATGTTTCAGTTTCTAATTTTTTTTTTTGACCTTGAAATGTTTAATCAAAATGTCAGAACTCAATCTTCCAGTGAAACAACGAAGACTTCTCTCTGTCTCACACCTGCTCTCAGTCTTAATAATGTGACTTAAGCTACTTGATTCCAGTTCTTTTACAGTTGTTGCAGACTTTAAGGGTCAAACCATTACCAGTCCTTAACCTTACAGGTGGTCAAGTATTCAGCTGAGAAATTATGATGTAAGCGCCAAATTAGTATGCCTCCAACTTTTTGGATCCTATTGGGTTCAGATTATTTTGGTTTATGGATATCTGGCAAATCACCTTTTCCTCGTTTTCTCCTTCACTACCTATCACTCATTCCCTGCACATGTATTTTTGCTTAGCAGTCTTGGTTAACTCCAGTTCCTCCAGTTACTTCTTGATGAGCTGCTCTACAGGATTACCAAACAAGATTAGAAGAAAAAAAAGAAAAATCCCTTTCCATCTGCCTACCTGCCACAGGATCGCCTTATTCACCTGCACTTATCTTTGACGACCTGGACAGCACTTTATAACAACAATAATATACTGTCATAACTATCAGTGGATACTGTGTAACAGGTATGCACAGGTGTTGGAAGCTTTGGTCACATCGTACGAAGTGAAGCAGCAACTATTGCACAACAGCTTAATTTTAAAGCCACAGGAAGTCACTATGTGGAAGCTCATATGGACCTGCACCTTGTGGTTAGGCTGCATTTTTGCAGTAGGCCAATTGGATACTACTGCAGGTATGTATCTTTGTGTATATATTAGGTCGGAGTGTGATGAGAGGATGATGGTTATAATACGTTTATGTGTATTTATGTTTCAGAGGAAGCTGAACGGATTCCCACGCTCATGAACACAAATAAGCGCTCGCAAAGATTGTTTCGAATGTTTGTGGAAAAGCTTGGAGGCCAAGAACACTTGCCAAGACATAAGCGTAATGTTTTTTTGTCCAGTGGAGTACGCCTTTGCTATCAAGAAACAGTGCAGCAAGCCATCACGAACCATCTCAAATACTACCAACTCAGAGGTGAGACACTATTGCAATACTATTACTATTAATACGGTTAAAATTGCTTATATATTGAATAACTCTGTTTAATCATATATATATAATATATTGAAGAACTGAAAGTAGAATTTGTATCTGCTGCTCCATTTTTTGTAACATTCTAAAATGATAAAAAAAAAATCCTCTAAAAATCCATTTTTAGTGAGATTATTTGTAAAGATAAATCATATAAAATTTTGTCACACAATTACAATAAAGTGAACTGGGGTGAATTTGAAATAATTTAACTACTCAGGTTTGAATGAATTTTTCCGTCCTGTTGGCCCTTAATGACAATATCCTACAGGAATTTACATCATTTTGGTGGGAAAACAAACATGAGAATTGTTGATCGTCTCATGGTATCTCTGTCTTAAGCTATAATTAATAAAGATTTAGTGCCTGAGCATGGCCAGGTCATATTTCTAAGATTCTGGTATGCCCTTTTATAGAAATTTTTCCTTAAATTACAACACAGCAGGTTGATCTCAAAAGATACTGCATAATAGGAATGACCCAAGTACTCAAAGCCAAGAAGTGAATCTGGACTTGCAGCAATTAAAGTACTGGCTGAAAAAGTGTTCTGACATGAGAAAAGGCTCACTTTAAACTGGACAAGAAATTACTAGTACTAACTTGACCCAAGTAAGAAGACTCAAATCAAAGCCATATTTATGTTAAGGACACAAGATTAAGACTCAACAAAGGTTACCGTTAAATTCATCAACTGGCATGCAGTTTTGTAAAGCTGACAGTTAAGTATAACAATGGGATCTCATCAGCGTTTGGCAGTTAGATCCACTCAGAGGTCTCGGGTTAGTGTTGAGAGACACCAAGACAATCTTTCACAGTTCACGTGTGATTTCTCCCTAAACAAATTAGACGGCAGTATGGTGAGGTTAATAGTCAGTTAACACATTGGATTGGAGCCAATAAGGTCAAAGGTAAACTTTTATATCCATGGCTGAGAATGAGGGTGTCAGCAATCTTGTCTAAGCATACCATTGAGACACTAATTGCAAAATTGGGATTGAACCACAATGTCATCTGGACAGGTAATTGCTGTCCGTCAAAAAAATACAACCATATGTCAAAACGGTAACACTTTAGAATTCCATCATTAATAAATAACTACACAGGAACAAATGTGTAACGCAATGTTAACATTTTAGTAACTACAATTAACTAACAAGAAACTCTGATTAAGGAATTGGTAAGTAATAGAGCTTAGTTCAGTGAGGTAGTTTTCTATTATCTAATCAATAACTACGATTTTTTCATATCTCCCAGTGAACTACTAACTATATACAGGTTCATAATTGATGCAAATAATGCATATTGTATAATTCTACAGTAAAGCTCAGGTTAATCCACTAATGACTCAAGTATTACCACATCTTTCAGAAGGAATTATTAATTATTTTGATCAGTATTCTAAAGTGAAAAGAATGAATACTCCCTAATATTGACTGAAGTCACCGTAAGCTTTTGAGGTCTATAAGGTTTTGGATTGTAATGACTCAAGTGTTACTACATCCTTCTAAAAGAATTACTATTTATTTGGAACAGTATTCTAAAGTGAAGATCATGGTAACCAGTGTTGGGTGTAACGCCTTACTGTAATTAAATTACTTATCCACTGAAAAAGTAATTTTATTGAAAAAGGGAATTTAATTACAGTTACTTATAATGTACTTGCGTTACATAGGCCTACTGTAAATTAGTTCTGTTTAAATCAATATTGAATTTAAAATCTAAATTTGTCGTCTAAAGGTAAAAGTGAACGCTGCCTCTTTAAAATCGTTAGCTGTAGTGCAGTTGCGCGTGAGTTCGCAACTTCGCACCATTTGGCTGTGTAGTCGCTGTCTGAAGATGTCGGCAGAAACTGTTTTGCAGAATGGAAATATTCCAATCACTTCACTTTTTTGACACAGGTAACGTTAGGCAAGAACATTACGGTAAAATGTAAGCTATGTCCTAGAGAGAAAAAACTGCGCGCGCTCTCTGAGAGACAGTCTTCAGTCAGTGAGCTCTCAGCCAAAGCGCACACACATAGCCGCCTCTCTTTTCCCGGTTTATTACATATAAACGTTCAAATACACACACAGTTATGTCAAAATTCCCGTCTTGGCGTATATTCATGTTGGTTATGTGAATGTGAACAGCATGTGTAACAGCATATTGTCTCCGTCCATTAGGTCTTAGTGACAGCAGTCTTTAAAACATGCTACTGTCTACTATTGGCTGTCTGTATTATAAATGATAATCAAACAACAAAAGAAAAGCTTTAATAAGGATAAATCTATATATAATTTATACAGTTATGACTATGCAGAGTTATTTTATATTTGATTATACAATTTCTGTGGTATTTTTACTTACTACTATTAGACCTACCTGGAAAAAAATATATAGCATTGTTTTATTTGTATTTTTATATATTTTTACCGTGGTATCGACTTTGGTATTGAGTATTGTGCACTTTTGGTGGTATCGGTACCGACTACTAGATCTTTGGTATAGTGACATCCCTATTTGTTACTAAAGTAAATAAAAGTATTATAGTATATGTTTTAATAAAGTTAAAATGTTTTAAAAAGCTATAAAAGGCTAAACTATTCCATGTTTGACTAAATTATTAAAAGAGTTTCCTTTCTATTGTCTATCCAGTCAAGGTTTATAGGGATTTTAAGAAGTAATTAGTAATAAGTTACTTACTGAGTAATTAAATTACTTTTCAGACAGAGTAATTAGAAAAGTATTTTAAATACTACATTGATGATGTAATTAGTAATTAATTACTTTTTTGAAGTAACTTACCCAACACTGATGGTAACCCACTAGTAATGACTCAAGTGTTACCAAATTCTTCAAAAGGAATAACTGTACAAAACCTTACAAAAACCTCAAAAGCTTACATTGACTTTCTCTTTAGAATACTGTTTCAAATAATTAGTAATTCCTTCAGAAGGATTTGGTAATACTTGAGTCATTACTAGTAAGTTACCATGATCTTCAGAATTAATTACATTATGAATTATTCACATTAATTATGAACCTGTATAGTAGTTTTTAGTAGGCCTCTGGGAGGTATAAAAAATAGTAGTTATGGATTAGATTATGGTGAATACCGTCATTCATCTGAGCTCTATTACTTACTAACTCATTAATCAGAGTTTCTTGTTAGTTAATAGCGGTTACAAGAATGTTAATAGTGTGTTACTCATTTGTTCTTGTGTAGTTATTAATTAATGACAGAACAGTATTAAAAAGTATTACCGTCAAAACAACTGTGACGCAGAAATCCAATTTCAGCGTTTTTGACCTTAGAAATTAAAATTACGAAAAGATCCTAGCAGGTTATTTGGGCTAAATGCATGCATCATTGCAATGGTATAAGATGGTATAACTGTGGCACTTTGATATATAGTGTGGTACTGATTAATTAACATTTTCACTTTTAAGGACTATGACAGTATTATTAATGTTCATTTTTTTCAAGTCAAAAACATGGTAATTCCATTATGTCATTTAATACATTTGATATACCAGCTGACTAAAGGATTATGTGAAGTGTTAGGCTAAATGTTAGTGTCATGAGCCGTATGTTTGTTGTGGTAAGTTCCAACCTCCTAGTTAGACCCAAACATGTGAGTGTCCAATCCCTACTTAAGTGGTCAATCCTGTGATATCACTACATAAGACAATACCAAAGCTTGTATCATAATAAATGCAAAAGAGTTGTATCTTTTGAGATTAAAAACTTTTCCATTAAACTGCCCAGACAAGAAACTCAGTGTTACTCAAGCAAAAAAAGTGAGCAGTCTGATTGTATTTCCTACTGTTCTGATTGTTTTGTTGCACTAATATGATCCTGTTGTTGTTTTACAGTGTGTCAGGAAGTTGTGTGGGAGGCCTTCAAAATCTTCTTGGAGCGCCTCCCCAGTCAGGAAGAGTACCAGAACTGGATGAGCCAATGCCAGACAGATAGAGTCTCCATACGGGAGATTGGCACTTATTTTAGCCAATCAGAGGAACACTTGGCACTTGTCCACAGAGTATGTAGCATAAGACATGTATAATTAACTTTGTACTATTTATGTTAGCTGATACTTCTATATGAATAAAGTATTATGGGTCAGTGGTGCATGTGCATATCAGAATGTCTTACATATTGAGTCTTTTGAATCTTTATGGTCCATTGCAGAGACTTGCACAGACGATACTGAAAAGGTGCAGTTAAACATTTTTACCCTCAACCCATACTTTTACAAATACCCCATTTTCTCCCAGCCATTTATTCATTGTTATTAGTCTCTGATTTTCTCCTCACCTTTCGTCTTCCTCTTTTTTTCTCAGTAAGATACCTACATACTCAGTATGCAGGTATTACACCCTTTTTTTTATTTAAATGGACTGTGCATTAGAGACTCAATTTTTATTAAACAGACTGTGCATTAGAGATCTTGTGTTTGTGGTTGAAGGGTTAACTCTTACATTTGAAGGTCTGTGTGTCATTTCTAACTGTCTTTTTCCTTTTTCTTCTCTCTTTTTTTTTTAAACAGACCAGAGGATACTTCCCAAGAGCAAGACAGTGTGCCACCAGGTCTGTCTGTTATGATTGTGTTACTTATACAGTATCTTATATAAAGTGTATAAAACCCTTACCTGTTAAGGATATGTCTGGATCATATTTGACATTGATTTTGAAAATCAAAAGGAAAATAATATTGTAAGACCATTCAGTTTTTTGTATTGAGCCATAATTTAAACAACATGTCAAAATTATTTATGGACTATAATATCTTGGGGTGAAATACTGTATAAATTTGGCATGTTCTGGACCATATTTTTGGCACTGACCCTCCTGGTTTCAGTCCTGTATGGAGAGACATTTGCTTCTAAACAATCAACAGCAATTTCTAGATGTTCAGCAACTAGCCGCTGTTAAACGAGTTAGTGCTGATGCACATTTATTGTGGCAGAATATAAAAAATCAAATGGCTTTAAAATAAGCAAGATAAAATTCTTGGCATTTAGTATTTGGTTTGAATTTCAGTTAACACTTATACATTTTCTCTGAGTTTGTACAGGATTTTGATCCAAACTTTGTTTGCAATTCAGATGTTGTAATTGGAAATGGCATGAAATAAACCTAAAGAGATCTTATAACATGTGCCTGAACACCAAGAGACAAAAAAATGTCTTTAAAACTTGGTAGGTGATGAGTTTCCAGCAGAGACCACTGTGTTGGTGACCACAGCGGTTCCAGATGAGGTTATCTCTGAGAGCGTGATGGAAGTTACTGCAGAAGCACCATCTGCTGTCGTGACAATGGAGCTGGATACTGAGGTAGATAGCTGATAGGCTGAAACATACTGTGATCATTGGTGAAGATATACTCAAAATGTAAGAGTGAGGTCTGGTTCTAATCTGATGCACTCATGAGTCATGAATGATACATTGAAAAAATATACATATAAACGAATTTTAAATACTGAACACCTGCTAAACAAAGTTTGTGTGTGTGTTGTCTGTGGTAGATCACTAATGAGATTGAGCAGGAGGCAGCTGCTTTGCCTACACGTCCTCTGGTTGAGCAGAGGGTAGAGCTGGCTATGTTACTGAGTGGAGAACCATGGAGTGAAGCGCTGCTCAACTCCACCAGCAGTGAGCATGGCAGACTCACTCAGCGGATCACAGAGAAGGTACAACACACACATTTACTTGCTTTTTTACACTAATGTTATGTTTGCACTGCTGCAAATTTTTACGTTATATGTCATTGTTACAGATTTCCGCTGCTTTGGAGAAACTAACAGAATTCAAGAGTGTTTCAGTATTGAACATCAGGTGTGTTAGTTCATGTTTAATTTTGCTAGTTACTATAAAGTGGCTCCAAAAAGTATTTAGACACTTAGTTCACACTTAAAAATGTATGAATATCATTGCATTAGATTAGAACATATGATGGCATTTTAAGACCGATCAAGCACACTTTTCAAGCAAAAGGTTTTTTTACAGAAAGAATAATAAATTTAAACATTTAAATAATGGGAAACAGTCCATTTGTTTGTGAATTGGGCTACTACACTGGTTGTGCTGTGTGTTTATGACTCACCTAAAAGAACTGGCTCATAGTCATATCTGATAATGAAGTTGACTACACAGTGCGAGCAGCCGTGTTACGCCCCATTTTTACAGCATCAAATAACTAACTAAAACCAGACTTATTGGAATAATGAATACTTGAACAAATTGCTTAACTGCTTGTTAAGAACTACATAAAATGACACAAACCGTCTTTGGAAAAAAATATTTGAAAGTGTAGTTGGATTTTTAGTTTGGCTCACGTCCCATTCGATTACATGGAGAGGGCGGGGTTTATGATCTATACTGCAACCAGCCACCAGGGGGTGATTGAAATTCTTTGGCTTCACTTTTCAGGACTTGTATGGCACACTTGGGACAGACCCTTGACCCAACAGCAACTCGCAGTGTCACTTAATTTACTCACAAGTAATCAAGGGCTTAGGGTGTTCCTTTTAAACCCATTGCAAGGGTTCTGGCAGTAGTGAGTAACGTAAGCAATGACGTACATCTGAGTGAACGAGACAGAGGGAAGTTAGCGAGGGAATGGCATGTTCATAGACAATATGCAGCATTAGCCTTTCACCTGCTATAGTGGTAAGACTATTTTACTAAAAATATGAACTTTATCTTTTCTGTAGGCCACAGGTGGATCCCTCAAGGTAAATTGCACTTCATTGTGTGCATGAATGCAGGTTAGTGAGTGAGAGAATGCATTTTTTTGCAGTCTTTCCTTGTATAAACAAGCAAGAATCTAGTCATGCAATCACAATGGAAAACTATGGAGCAACACATTGTTCTTATACAAACATTAAAATATCCAGTGTTTTGAAAATATAGCCACAAGACTTAAACATTACATTTAATGATCTGAGACTATTGCAAAGTTATCCCATTTTTCAACTCCTGTCATGATCATGTTCAGCTGTCTGGTTGGTGTTTTCTCTCTGCAGTGGTGATAAGGCTGTACTGGTGGAATATGTTGTGTCCCTCCAGAGCAACAGTGAAGTGATCAGCAGTGAGACGCTAGACTTCATTAATCTTCAATCCAACATGGTAGAGGGCACCTTTAGTTACTCAGAGGGGCCCACAGTCCAGTACACCATTATTGACCTCCACCCTGACATCACTGAGGCTCTGCATGGTACGGCTCTACCTGCTTGTAGCTACTAGTCCTCTATGGTACATCTCAGCAGTCTGTAATGGTATAATATTTTCTTTTTGTCAGAGGAAACATCTCCAGAGGAAACCCATCCTGCCGAGGAGTTCCCAGACCCTGACCACAAGGTGAATTAAGATTTCTGTCAAGGTGACAGGGAAGTTTCCAGTATACCATCAAGATATTTATATATTCTTAAAATCTAAATGCTGATTCCTAGTATACAACTCACCAGCACATTGCTAGGGTTGTTTACAGGATATTGCTAGGCTAGGTTTTGGTGATCTGGGTGGTTTCTAGGGTATTGTAAGGTGATTACAAAAGTGCAAGTATATGTGATATTCTGGTCTGTAGATGTAAAATCCTTTAATATAAATCTATCACTCCAGACTTTACCTTTACTTAACAATGCACACTAATTGAGGTATTATTTTCAACAAAGCCCTAACTCTAAGAATGGAATAGCAGAAACAGTATTAATATTAATGATAGCCTTAGCAAACACCACCAATAACTTTCACATAGTCTGAGAACCAGCTGTTTTATTTTTTTTATTGTCTAGGATGATATTTTATCGGTAGAAAAACCGTCTGAGCTGCCTGGAGAAGTGGCAAAGGAGGTCTTTACCATTAATGACCATTTGGATCCTACAATGTCTGAAGAGGAAGGTATGGGAGAGCAAGATGTCATACATTTAGATGAGAACACACCACCCCTTATAGACCATCCCAGCGGTAGTTTCTCAGAGGGTAAGAACCAACATTCACATGTACAATGATTTACAGCAGGGGTGTCCAATCCTGTACCTGGAGGGTCAGTGGACTGCAGGGTTTAGCTTCAACCTGTCCAACTTCTTCTAAATTCTGCAGGACGGTGGTCCTCTAAGAGAAGGATTGACACCCCTGATTTAAACCAATATGGTGGTGAAAGACTTGTGTCAAGATGCTTGTTTATTCCTCCTTTCAGACCTTCAAGACAAGGACATGGCATTACTGTTTCCTCCTAGCCAGACCCCTGCTGTGGAAGGTGAAACTGTTGGTTCCATTATCGATGCCAAGCAAGACAGTGACATTACAATGTATGACCTTGATCCCGCCTCAGGATCTGGTGCAATAGAATACAATTGGGTAACTGTCCTTCCTACTGAGGCTCAAGAGCCAGCTGGAGAGACAGAGGTTGATGAAGAGTTTTTGATTAACGTAGACATGCCACAGATAGATAACTATGAATTCTCCACAATTACAACAGTGGTTGAAGAAGACCAGATCTTGCCTGAGGAAACCACAGAATTGATTACTGTTGAAGCTGGAGAAGATAAAAACCTACAACATATTAGTGATGCGCCCGCAGTGCCATCAGTCAAGGTGGCTGAGGTAGAATCTACCCCAGAACCTGAGAAAGAGCTCATATTACCTGCAGAAGAAGAGGGGCAAGAGGAAGACAACAAGGAAGAAAGTATTCTAACAGAAACACAAAAGGATGAGGATAGTGAAGTTGCTGTAATCACAAAGGAGAAATCAGAGGAGGCTGAAGAAGAGGAAGAATATGTTGACATTACCACAATGCCACAGGAGAACAAAGATTTTGTGCTAACAGATACTTCAGTTATACAGTTTTCAGAGGAAATTCTAAAAGAGGATGAGATCCTATTGGTCACAATTGAACCAGCAAGCCCAGTCTACCCAACACCACTTTCACCTGAGATAGAACAACCCTTCTCCCTCATGACCATGAAGACCCCAGAAGAGGTTGAGTTGGGGCATACCTTAAATTCAGAAGTCATGACTACATCTCTGGATGTGATTGATTACAGAGAGGAAGAGGGTAGTGGTTTCCCTAGTGTCATTCAGGGTGATGGAGTTTCCAGCATTGCCTTGCCAACTAACCCTGGGAGGTCTTTGATAGTGTTTTTCAGTCTTCGTGTAACTAACATGATGTTTTCTGACGATCTGTTCAATAAGAGCTCTGCAGAGTACAAAGCCTTGGAGCAACGGTTCCTTGAACTGGTAGTGTATTTCCTCCAAAATATATTTGTGCCTCTTTTTTCTTTCCTTTTCCTACTATCACTTCTTCCTCTTTGAAATTTTCACTTATCAATCCAAATCAAGAGTGTCCAATCCTGCTCCTGGAGGGCCACCTTCCAGCTGAGTTTACTGTAGCTGCAGCCACAATAAAACACACCTGAACCATTACCATATAAACCCTTCAGGATTTCTAGAAACGGTGTATTGGAGTTAAACTCTGCACGAAGGTGGCCCTCCAGGAGCAGAAATGGACATTCCTAATTCAGATTAAATTATTCTCTAATTTATAGGGCTCAATAACTCCAGTCTTGGAGGGCCAGTTTCCTGCTGAGTTTTGCTTTAACCCTAACCAAACACACCCAAACAAGCTAATCTGAGGCTGTGTCCGAAATCGCCCCCTATTTGAGGGGACAGCCATTTGTAGTGTCCGAAACCATAGTGGACGTTATCGAGTGCACTCATTCAATCCCATAATGCACTGCGATAACGAGTGTACAACCAATGTACGCTCAACGGCTACAGAATACCCTTAATGCACCTTTAGAGTTGTGCGCCAAATTAATTCTCGCGTCTGACAAGAAGATGGCACACGCAGCTGAATCTTCCATTTAGCTACAGCGCAATATGATACAAGTATACATGATTTATTAAATTGTTTAATTAAGGTTTATACAGAGTTTCCATGGCAGAGTTCAAGATAAATCTTATCATCTTACTACTGGAGCTGCCAGCAAGCATTTCTGGCACACTCAGTATGCGAATTCACTGCCTTGTTTTCATTCACACCCTCAAGTGAACCATATTAGTGGACCAATGTAGGAAATAGTGAATAGGGGGTGATTTCGGACACAGCCAAGGTGTCCAGAATTGCTTGCAAATTACAGACAGGTGGGTTAGACTGGGATTGGTACTAAAGTCTGCAGGACACTGGCCCTCCAGGACTGGAGTTGAAAAGGCCTGTTATTTGCTTTTTATGTTTGTGAGATTATGAACTCATCATTGGGTTGTATGTCACACAGTTGGTGCCATATCTGCAGTCAAACCTCAGTCACTTTGAGAACCTGGAGATCTTAAACTTTAGAAATGGAAGTATTGTGGTGAATAGCCGTATGAAGTTTGGGAAGCCCGTTCCTCGTGTAATCAATACTGCTGTTTACCTCATTCTTGAGGACTTTTGCAACACTGCTTACCAGACCATGAACCTTGCCATTGACAAATATTCATTGGATGTCGAATCAGGTAAGACAAATTCAGAAAACCTCTCACTTTGGTAATCTGTCTGTGTTCAGGTACCTCATCACATGCCACCTTTATGCTGCAGCTATTCAATGTGTATGTATGGTGGTTTGTTTTCAGGGGAACATGCAGACCCGTGCAAGTTTCAGGCATGTAATGAGTTTGCAGAATGTACAGTGAACCGCTGGTCAGGTGAGGCTGAATGTGTGTGTAATGCTGGTTACTTCAGCGTGGACGGACTACCCTGCCAGAGCATCTGTGACCTTCAGCATGACTTCTGCCTGAATGATGGGAAATGTGATGTCATTCCAGGACAAGGAGCCATTTGCAGGTATGTTTATTTCGATTATATAATGCTCAGGAAATTTTGAATGAATTTGTGCACTTTTAAGAAAGCCTGAATACAGATCATATACTGTACAGCGAGGTCTGTATTACCTGGAGAACAAGTACGTAGCTGCTAGGCTGGCATTTTCTTAAGGCGTTTATGTTTGTGTCTGCTCTGTAGATGCCGTGTGGGGGAAAACTGGTGGTACAGAGGAGAACATTGTGAAGAATATGTTTCTGAGCCACTCGTAGTTGGCATTGCCATAGCATCTGTTGCTGGGTTCCTGCTGGTGGCATCGGGAGTAATCTTCTTCTTAGCAAGAACTCTGAGAGACCAGTATGACAAGGACGAGACAGAAGACCCAGTACGGTAAGACACATTCTCTATCACAGTCAATCTGGTAAATCATACCATCATCCCAACCCGCATACTTTAACTGTTCATTATAATATTCTTTCTAATATGGACTTTGTCTTATGTAAGTGAACTTCAGTACATGAAAGCTTTACCTCAGAAGCCTGAGCTTTTAGAGCCGATCACCTGCTATGAACTCTTGATAAGAGTTTGACCTTGAGTAAAGTAGCCTTGAGCTTCTAGAAAGGTGCTATATAACTAAAACTTCACAAAAAAAATCACAATGGAAGTATGATATTTTAAGAGATATGATATTTCAATAAAAGCAAAATTAAACCATTAAATTGTAATGGTGATAAATGCAAACTTGCAAATTGTTTATTAAAAAAAATATTTTAAAATAAAACTTTCCTTTTGCATTACACACTAAACCAAGTCAAATCTTGAAATCAATTATTTATTGAAATTATAATGATCAGTTACATTTACATTTAAAGTGCCCCGTTTAAGCTTTTTCGAGTACTACCTTTCATGCAGTATGTAATATAGCTGTTTTTGTGAATGTAAAAGGTCTGCAAAGTTATAAAGATCAAAGTGGACGACAAATATAGTCTCTTAAAAGAAAGAATCAATTCTAAACTACCAGCAATTCCAGTCTCACTTCCTGTTACATACCTATGTAGCAATGTAACAAATTTGCAATATGCCATGGTCTATGGTCTTTATTGGCTGCCCACGAACAACATCTACTTTGGTCCACTCTCAAACACTGTAGTTGTAGCTGAGACCTGGAAGAGTTTGGATTGTATTGTCGACATGTCAAGAAGACGCTGTTTTCAGCACTGTACCTCCTCTTTGCATGCACTTCAAAAGGATGAGGACTCGTGCGGAACAAAACAACGGCATCTTTACTGTTTGTATCACTGTGTATACAAGTGCTTAGGAGCTAAAAATCCGGTAATGGTTATGGCTATTTCGTTTCCGTCACGTCCTGTAAGCCGTTGACCATTTACAACAAACTGGGCCATCTGACCAATTAGGGTAGAGTAGGCTCGCGGAAAGGAGGGGTTTAGAAAGACAATGTTTGAATGAACCGTTTTCAGAGTGTTTGAGAAATTAGATAATGTGCAATGTATTTAATGAGAAAATTTGTGCTTTTTGACCTTAGATGCATGTAAGTTTATTGTAGGAGACCTCCAAAACAAAATTAGGAACCTTTAAAATAGCATAATAGGGGCAGTTTAATGTTCTTTTTTCTCTCTGCATGTGCAGTACCTAGGAAGAAGCTTACATCTCCAGTAATGCCATTATGAGATTTGTATTACTTCATCAACAAGGCTGATCTTTGATCCCATGACCCTCTTTAGATCATGACTTCTTTACCCCTGTGGATGTAACAATGACTGTTGCAACTTTGTGTGTTTACATGTTTGTATGAAGGAGCGACGACAGTCCACCGTTTATAGACAGAGCCACTAAGTACAACCCCATGTTCGAGAGCGATTTAACAACAGGCTACAGCCATTACTACCAGCGGTACCCAGAGCCCCCAGTCCACAGCAGCACCAGTGCTGAAGCATCCACTGACTTCAGCAGTGAAGAGATACAGCATATTTATGAGAACAGCGAACTCACCAAGGAGGTATGGGTCTGTGTGCACAAAAATAGAGTAATATGTTGACAACAAATTACTTTGTATACCCATTTAGGTGAGCAAGTGAATTTTTTATTTTATTTATTTATTTATTGATTTGAAAATTGTATATGAGCAAGTGTGTGATACATGTTTCTGGGATTTTCTCTTCCTGTCCATTCCGTAGGAGATTCAAGATCGCATACGCATCCTTGAACTCTACACGAGAGATCGTCAGTTTGCAGATTTTTTGCGGCAGCATCAAATGCAAGTATTTTTTTAAGATGTCTTATTCATAGCATATAGCTTTGCATATTTTCACCCCTCACATTAATTTATTTTTATTTAATCAGAACAATGGATAATCGAAGAGAAAGCTCCTCCACATAGGAAATATGTCCAGTATCCTGCTGGGTGCATGACGTTGAAGGTGAATGTTATGAGAACGGCATGTTATACTTTAACAGTATGTTTTGTGTCCCCAATGTTGCTTCTGGTGTAAATATAAATGGAACTTTAGGGCTTTTCAGCTTTTATTTTTTTTATTCTAAAACAGTGTTTGTATTGATTTGCTTGATGTGTTCCTCTTTCAGAAACTTGTCTTGTCTTTTGGAAAATGACCTGCTCCTGGAGCAATTTTTCTTCAGCCTCTCTTTTTCTCTTAGAGAATTCGCCATCACAAATTAAAATGGATAACTATGGATCTTTCTTAAAATAAGTTTTAAAAAAGAAAAAGCTATTTTGTTCCTTTTTTTTTCCCCCTACTGTTAAAGACCGTTTCACTTTTTGTCTGTATTAGTTGAAGATCATGGTCACAGACAATATCTATGTCATTGATTGAAATGTTTTGTTAGTGCCTTCTATTCTTATAGCTGTGGTCCGTCTCTCAGCCAAACAATCTTTAGTGTTCAGAGATCTTCAGAGATCCCTGATGCATTATTCTTGAAAGTTACTTGAATCACTGACCATTAATATTCTATTACTTTTAGTACATTATATGTATGTTTTATTCTTTGGTACCTTTTATAGTTTCACTGCTGTTCAAAAAGACAAAACAAACAGATAATTTTAATGTTTATTTTATTGAATATCAAAAATGTTTGAAAATTAATTGTAAACTTACAAAGCTATAAAAAGTGGCCTCTAATAACGTTCCAAACACTAAAATGTTATTTGTAAAGTAGATTTGTGTCTTCAAGTGTTGAATGAAGAATGTGAAGAATGTATTAACAGGGGTTATAGTAATAATATGTAATGATAATATATATTGTCATTGTTTTAACTGCCCTTAATGGAGTGGCTCCTTTCAGCCAAAATCCCTTTAAGGCTAGTCACTTCACTTGGCAGCCATCTAGCAAACATCCTCGGGCAGCTATTTTCTATGTACAGTGTGCAATAGTCATATAAGTACAGTTCCTATATACTTGAATGAAGAAGACCAAAATCTCTAAACACATTTGTTTTAAAAACATATTTCAAATCAGCAATAAGATACAGCTGTGGTATCATAAATCTTGCTGCTTAAGCTCAAATAATGAAATAGGTAATTAGCTCTTTTCTTTTGACAAAAAGTCTAGACTTCTATTCCTACAGCTATCCTATTTAGGTGTTGCAATTTCTCCCTTTCATTTTTCAGTGAATGGTCTGTCACCACCTTGCAATAATGGCTGTTGCAATAATTGACATTTGTATGTATTTTTTTAAAAAACATTTACTGTATTTAAAGTTGTGTCAGTAAGGATAGTTCACATAAAAATACTGTCATCTTTTAAATACACCATTACTCATGTGAGTAAATGATTTGACAGAATTGTCATATTTGTGTGAATTATGCCTTTAAGAATTTTTGTGAGAATAAAATGTTATATTAAAGACTTTTATTTACAAGTTTTATTATAGGTGCTAAGGTACAGGTGCTGTTTACAGTATATGGTTTATTGCAGTTTTGTCTATGTGTGTTAATTTAGTGTGTATTGTGTGGATGATATGATGTCTTTTCCTGAGTTGTGCTGCTCGTCTTCCATGTATCACAGCTAATTTAGGAGTACAGAGAGCTCACTACAATTAGTCAAAGCTGAGATTACAGCCCAGATTACAGGGAATTACTGTACCTGCAGCCTATGCTGAAAGCATGGAGATGTGACTATGTGTGTTTGTCTTTTATACCATGAAAATGCTTACATGTAAATGGCTAATATATGTAGTACTACATAGTGAGGTCCAATCTGAGACATACTGCATATGTGCAATAATACATCATGTGGGTTTTGATGGCATGAGGTTGAGTAAAATGTTTTCATATTTTGGTGAATTGATCGTTTAATGGCAATGAAAAGATCTAAGTCACATACTTGATTTTGTTGATTTTATGAGAACTAAATGGAGACCAACGTGGAGACTTGTAACATGAAATCATTTGACATGCATCATTTGATTGCTAGTGTTATAACCAGAAAGGGCTACAATTAGAACCAGACTGGGTGCTTGAGCCGCAAAGAAATGGGCAGTTTTTCTCTCTCTACAATATCAGTAGTGAAAGAGAACTGATGGTCCAGTGATTTTGTCAACATGTCAAGTTTAATTGAACAACTTAAAGTTACACCTCACAATTTAAACTCTAGAGGGCGTTGTTTCTGTTTTTACTAGGCCTATTTCAAAGTGTGCTCAATGCATCACACTCTATTTGATCAAGTGGCTGGTGTAAAATTCCTATGCTTTTCTTTTTTAGGTTCTGCATTGGCTATGAGACAGTTGCACTCTCTCTTAATGTTGCTACAGTTCTTGTAAGTAGTGATGGGAGAAACAAAGCTTTTCGAATCTCTAATTCAGTTGAACCAATAGAGTGGTGCAAGGATGATGTATTTTTATTTTTGTAGGCCAACAACCTGGAAGTTAGCATCACCCTGGTTCCCTCAACAAAAACCTAAAAGGATTTTTCCATTGGCATTTGGATTAGTGCAGAAAATAAGGTCTGTGACAAACAAAAGCTCATGATTCTTACACGTTTTGTGTAAGAAAACTTTTGCTTCTGAAAACTTTTTCAGTTTTTGTTTTTTAAATATTTTCCCGGAAAGATCGAGTTATAATAGTTTACAAAAGTGTAATTATAAACTCCAAAAGGCTGTGAAAGAGGACTAGTGACTAGATAAATTTACCTGTTCGGCTGATTATGTTTAAAGTGATAGTTCACCCAAAAATGAAAATTATCCCAAGCCTTACTCACCCTCAAGCCATTCTAGGTGTATATGAATATCTTCTTTCAGATAAACACAGTTGGAGATTTATTAAAAAATATTCATGCATCAGGTCAGAGTTCACTCTTCTTCACTGGCTGTCTGCCGGAAGCTAGTTATTTTACTTTATAAAGTTTTAAATATGGACATAAAGAGAACAGTATGCTCAATGATGACCAGGAGTCAAAGTTGTAGTTCAGTCAGTTGTAAGAGAGTTTTTATTGAAGACAAATTTCTTCACACTTCCAGAGGCTGTAGAGAATGAGTAAGAGGATCCAGCCTTGAATTAACTTTGGATACAGAAACACTATTACTTACAGATAGTCTAATGGATAATCAGTTGATGTCATTTCTACAGGTTCTAACAGTACAGATCATTCTAGCAGCATCCAAACATAGTATTCTGTTCTTTACACAAATGAGGTCATTATCTTTGACACACTTTGTCCAATATATGTAAGAAACTTTGGTGAGGGTCATAGGTTAGTCATAAATTCCGGAAAGACTCATCTGGGATGTTGTTGAACTCCCCTAGAGACTATTTCCTTTGGCATGGTCACATACCTCTAATAATAATAAACAACAGACATCATGAGAATAGCAGAATAAAATGAATACGACTAAAGATAAATTAGTTAATTACAAAACTATATATATTCTCTGGAAGCTGGGCTAAATGAGTAAACACTGTTATTTCATTTCTGACATGGGTCAGACCCTCACAGACATTGCCTGTAACTATAATAGATACACTGGTTTTAAGAAAACTATCGCTGCATCCGAAATTGAATACTGCCCTACTATATAGTATGCAAAAAAACTGTACACCAAAAGAGTAGTATGCCTGAATACATAGTATTCGAACAACAGTAGCTTAAAAGTCCCCAGGTGACTTACTATTACCACCGAGATTCTGAAGTGTGCATTCTATGGGCACTGAAGGGGATTTATGAATGGAAGTGAAGCAACACAACTGACGCTGGTAGGTCACGTGACAGTAACAAGATGGCGGCTGTAGTACGTCTGAATTTCATTCATACTACCTATATTCATACTATATAGAGCTTACTTTTTTAATGGTAGCGAAGCAAATTCAAATTCAAATTAAGTACCTACTCAGTACGCGATGTGTATGATTTCTAATTCATTATATAATACAAGACGAGGGATTGTAAATCCTCCCCCTTCACTACTTATTTGTTTAATATAATAAGAACACATTAGGTCCATGACAGAATGTGAAAGTATAGTATGCTAGACTATAAGACAGTATATGCTTGAGAGAAGTGTTGGAGACAGCCACAGAAAAAGATGCTTCCTGTTATTGGTGTGCATCTAGTGATAAATTTGATAAACGTCCTGCTGCAGGGCATGCTTGTACAATATTTGTCAGTGTTACAGTCCTAATGATTCTGTGTGCTTTGACTTTTCTGGCATTGTTAATAATGAATCATCCTCCTGAGTAGAATTCATCAATCCCCCAAACACATATGCTGCCAACAGCTGCATTTAGTAAATTTTTCTTTCCCTGAAAAAACCCAAACACATGCACATTTTCACATCATTTACCACCACTGATCACTGATGTCAAGGGCCACCAATGACCAAACTTTATAGTAAATTTCGTCTCTTGTGTGGGCCGATAAGCACTTGTAATTGTAGTGTTTTATGCAAACACATTTTGTCCACACCTTTGTTTGTTGATTGGTATGCCATGTGTGTCTGTTTATATTTGTTGTTTTATGTCGTGACCAAAATTTCTTCTACAGAAACATGTGCGTGAAGTTCATTTGGTTCAACATGGCTCTCCCTTTGAGCCAATCACAGCTGCAGAGCAAAGCACACACAGTCATCTGCACCAAACCATCACACACGCAAAGGCTTGATAATCCATTGTTTCCCAACCTGTTTTGTCCTTTGTACCACCATTGTCCCATCAGTAGGTCTCTTAAGCACCCTTTCATTGACACTAAGCTAGAAATGTGTCCCTAAGTAATTCATATTATACTACGTATCCTTTATCATTATTATGAATATTATTTAAACATATTGATATTCAGACCAACTGACAACTAACTTTAGTACGTATTTACTTAGAGATTCACAAAAATTATGTTTTTTAATTATGCAGTTTTGGTTGATTTTTCTAACCTTATTAAATTTATGCATATTTTATGTCAAATACTTAAATTTAACACACACACACACATATATATAAATATATATATAATATACCAATCAGGCATAACATCATGACCACTGACAGGTGAAGTGAATAACACTGATTTTCTCTTCATCACGGCACCTGTTAGTGGGTGAGATGTATTAGGCAGCAAGTGAACATTTTGTCCTCAAATTCAAAGTGTTAGAAGCAGGAAAAATAGGCAAGCATAAGAATTTGAGCAAGTTTGATAAGAGACAATATCTATCAAAAGTGGTCCAAGGAAGGAACAGTGGTGAACCAGGTCGTGAACAGGGTCATGGGCGGCCAAGGCTCATTGATGCATGTGGGGAGCGAAGGCTGGCCCGTGTGATCCGATCCAACAGACTACTGTAGCTCAAATTGCTCAAGAAGTTTAGGCTGATTCTGATAGAAAGGTGTCAGAATACACAGTGCATCGCAGTTTGTTGCGTATGGGGCTGCATGGCCGCAGACCAGTCGGGGTGCCCAAGCTGACCCGTCTACCGCGACAGCACCAAAGTGGGCACGTGAGCATCAGAACTGGACCACGGAGCAATGATGAAGGTGGCTTGGTCTGATGAATCATGTTTTCTTTTACATCACGTGGATGGCTGGGTGTGTGTGCATCACTTACCTGTGAAATACATGGCACCAGGATGTACTATGGAAAGAAGGTAAGCCGGCGGTGGTAGTGTGATGCTTTGGGCAATGTTCTGCTGGGAAACCTTGGGTCCTGGACTTTGACATGTACCACCTATCTAAGCATTGTTTCAGACCATGTACACCCTTTCATGGAAACGGTATTCCCTGGTGGGTGTGGCCTCTTTCAGCAGGATAATGCTCCCTGCCACAAAGCAAAAATGGTTCAGGAATGGTTTGAGGACCACAACAACAAGTTTGAGGTGTTGACTTGGCCTCCAAATTCCCCAGATCTCAATACAGATCTCGTTGTTGTGCTCCTTCGTTTCTGTTGGGCTCTGCTTTCCCTGCGGGATCCACCTTGGTCCTCAGTCCCACCAGCTCTGCCTTAGTCTTCTGGCACCCTGGCTCCACCTCGGATGCTTGTCTCCAGATCTGTTTCGCCCAGTCTCATTGGCTTCACCTGGGTCTCCACCTTCATCAGCCCCATCTGTTGCCCCTCTCTGTTCATCTGCCAAATCTCCACCATGGCTTCTCCCTTCTTCGACTCCGCCGTGGGCCTTCATCCTGGCTGTGCTCCGGGTTCCCACCTGGCTCCTCCTGCTCTCGTCTCCTCTCTGGGTCTTCCCACCATCACTGCCACCCTGGTCTCTTCCGCCGTTATCTCCTCCTGTTTCCTGCCCTTCACCAGCCCCTTGTCCTCCTCCAGAGCCCCCACTCTCTCTCCTCAATTGGACTTCTTGTGTAGTTACTCATGGGATGGGGGCGTAATGTCATGGTTATGTTTAGTGTTTTAGTTAGGTTCTGTTCTGTTACCATTTGCTTTTGTTTCCTTTGCTTATTAGTTTCTATGGTTGCATTCTATGAGTTTATCCTTGGATTTATTATTGAATACTGTTTGTTTCTCTGAATCTCCTGCATTGTGCACGTTACTGTCGCCAAATATTACACCAGTTTGCAGTATTAAGCAACATAACAGACTATTTTTGTACAGCTAAAATAGCTGGAAGTGGATGATACTGGAAGCCTCATGGATGGAAGCTCAGCAAGTATGAAATATCACCCAAGAGAGAATACACCATACATTTTTACCAATTTGAATGTCACATTAAGACTGGTAGACAGACTTAACATTTAACAAAAATCTAAATCTTTCCAAGAATCCCCAGGTTGGGAATCACTGGTCAAATCTATATCTCATATGATAATGCCATATCTGACCTGCTAGAGCTCTGATTTATACTGGCAGTGCAGTTTTATTGGCACAGAAATCCAACTAGTACCTTGGAAATTTATATATGACTAATCTCAATTCATCCCTTAGACACCTCTTGGCACATTGCTTTATCAATGTGCCCAAGGTAAAACTGGCATCTTTAGTATGATTAATTGCCAGAAAGTTTTGTCCAACTGTCAGGGGTCCCATGATTGGATCCTCTCTGCCCAAAGTGGATAAATGCATTCAGTTTCCATCATGAATGCAACTTCCTCTTGATTGAAGTCTAAAATATGCAGTCCTGTACATCTGCCATAGACACTGGCACATCAAACAAACGACAGAGAGCTGATAGAAAACAGACAGAGAGTAGAAGAGAGGTGATCCCTGTTTCCCTGACATCTCAAAACACGACTCTTAAACATGTGACCACTGCCAACAGCAGAAACACGCCAGTCCTGAAAACAATGTGGAAAGATTGATCCCTTCATATTAGGCGATTTGTCACACATACGATTCAGCAACTGAAAAGTCCCTGGCCCCCTGTTATTGTATATATACACAGTTCAATTCATAAATATATCATTCATGTTCATATTTAGATGACTGCTCCTCTGTTGCTGAAGGCTATGGTTTTGTGTCTGTTTGTGATGTAGTTGGCATTTTTATGAGACATCTGTGCTGAATTTTCAATTATTTATCCTGAAACACCTCCAAGAGTGAGAAGTGGAAAAAATCAACTTGGTCACTACAGACAGAAATGGCAGTAACTAAAATGCTGTCATGTAGTTCAAGTAGCACTGTTTAAAATAGGCCTACCTGTTATAACATACCATACAAATCTGTTATGAACCCCATAAAAACACTTTTAATGCTGTCAAATATAGCTGTAGATTTGTTTTGAGTATTTTATTTGACAATGATTTTGATAAATGTGACCAAAAATCCTTGTATGTTTGACAACATAAAAATGAAATCAGGCAAGATAAATGCTGTTTTAATAATTTAGCAAGTAAGCATTAAACTTATTATTTTAACCACACTCAAAAAAATGATTTTTTTGATGCTGTTCACTTTATTTAAACAACTTATTTTAAATCAACACCATTGTATTAGGTTTCTGGTTCAAATTTAATTGCTTCATGTTAAACTGACTTGAAACGATTACTTTTAGACTTAACTTGATGTTTTCATATTAAAATAACATGTTTCAATCAAGTAAACTCAACCAGGACTCAATCAAACAGGACTTTCACTTCCCATCATGCTTTGCAATGGGGCTGGTCTGGGAGAGTAAATGTTGAAACAAAGTGTTATTTTAAGCAGTTTTTAGCAAGATGAGAAAATGGAGAGACTTTTTAATGTTTACTTTCTATTATGTTGGTATTTAAAAGTTTCTGTTATGTTAAGAGTTTCGGGGTTACCATTGTGGTGAAGTGTAGAACACGTGCTTGGGTTGAGGACCTGCTAACAACAATTAAAGTTGTTTAAGAAATAAAAACAACTATTTTGGGCATGCTATAGATGGAATAAAACCATCTTCTGGCTAACACCTAACAATGAGAGTCTCTACAGAGTACAGGTTTTGTAAAAGTTGTGAAAATTATTCTTGAACGCATTCACTAAATAAACTAATCAATTAAACTGGATTTTTAGGATGATTAAATGTAATGGTTTTGGATAAAATTAAGAATGTTAACCTGATTCAACTAAATGGCATTGAGTTAACCTTACGTAATAAATTTAAGTTAACCGAAATAAATGATGTTAATTAAATGCGACATAACCAAATTACGTGGAACCTAAAAAAAAAAAAAAAGTATATCCAACGTATCATTTTTTTGAGTGCAGAACTAAATAAAATTCATGTTGTTTGTATAAATTAATAGTGTGTCAGCACCATAACCGCCATCATACACTACTACAAAAGTTTGGGATTTTTCATTTTTTTTTTAAAGTAATTAATACTTTTATTCAGCAAGGATACAGTAGACTGATCCAAAATGACAGACTTTTACATTGTAAAAAAAAAAAAAAACCTGAACTTTATATTCATCAAAGAATTATTTACAGCCAGCATATTATGTTTTCTGAAGGATCATGGTACACTGAAGAATGGAGTAATGGCTGTTAAATATAAATATTGTAATAATATTTTACAATATTATTGTTTTTACTGTATTTTTTGATGATTTAAAAATTGATTAAATTTGATTAGATAAATTTGATAGAAATTGATAAAAATTGATTGATGATTTAAAAAAAAAAAAAAAAAAAAATCTTTCCGACCCCAAATATTTGAACGGTAGTGTACACCAATATTTATACAATTCTTAAACTATTAAATTTGGTAAATAAGCAACTGGGCTTGAACTTATACCCTGGTTTCACCACAACTTATACCCTTTTGCCAAGCTGACCGCAAGTAAGACCTGTCAAACTGAACAAACTCCAGCAGTTTATAATAATTTGATTGGTCACAATTATTTGTCAACAGTACATTTTTAAAGATGACTTACTGTTTGTTTGACTGATAATTTATTATTAATTGGAGACAGGAGACAGTGCTGAGACAGAATGACATGTTCAAAAGCCTTCTAGACAAATAACCTTAAGTACAAATATATCAAATAATTTTCCGGTAATCAACTGGAAACAATTATTGTTATATACTGTGAATCATTAGAAGCCTGGAACACTGTTACGTAGATGCTATAAATAACATGATTTTGTACATTTTGAACATGTTCATTTTATTAATGAATGAATTCCATTCAGTCTTCAAACACTTCTTCATGTTTTTCTCCTTTGGCTGTGGTTAAATAGATTTAGTCTGAGAAATGGGTAACATATGGTATTACATTATATTTTGAACAGCCACACCGTAAAAAAGAAAAAGGAATTGCTGGGAAAGGATAAAAAAAAAGTCAAGGCAAATGACTTAACAGTACTTTTTGAGAATTTGAATTTCTTCATTTTTGTCTTCCAGATTTCTTTTTCAGCAAATTGCCATTATTGTATTCTTACATAGGGTTATGTATTTCTAATAAGAATTATACCCATGTGTTTTTAGTCAAAGTAATTCACAATTCTTAGTATTTGTGCCCGAGGAATTTCCTATTGAGAAAACCACAAAATCATTCTGTTAACAATTATGTTCAGTATCTTGTTTAAATTCTTACATCCGTATTATGTAATCTGATTTATTATTTTTTTTTGTTTTTACAATTGCTAACAAGTGTTTACCTATACCAGGGGTGCCGAACATCGGTCCTGGAGAGCCACAATCTGAATCCAAAAACTCAGGCAGCTGACTTGTTGCCTCGCTGCCTTATCAGGCAATGACTTTCCAGGCAGCGTTTGCGCATGAAGGCACCTTACGAAACTGATTTTGGACAGACTTCTGAGGCAGCATAACAGTTTAATGATCTACAGCAAAATAGCGCAAGCTTTGATGATAACTAAGTGAATATTTAATTACTACAGTAATTTCTCGCTAGAAATGACATCAAATGTGAAATACAGTGGTCAAAAATTTACATTTACACACAAACTGACCACCAAACGCAACTTTCAGACACCATCTTTATTTTTTAGCTCAACTTTCACTGAATGGAAAGCACAGGATTGTGGGATATCAAAGGCAGCAAAGGATACATCTATGCTGCCTTCAAAAATCGATCGGATGAAGGTATCTCATGAAACAGGATGTGAAGCTAACTTTGGAATCGGACGTGCCTTGGTGCCTTACTACCTTGGAATGCTTCCTCCGAAGGCAGCATTTTTAAGTTTTGGATGCAGCCACAGTCCTGCAAATTTTTGCCTCAACTCTAATCAAACCTGAACAAGCTAATCAAGGTCTGAAGGGTTACTAGGAAGCTTCAGGCAGGTGAGTATTTAACAGAGTTGGATCTGAACTCTGCAGGACTGTGGCTCTCCAGGACCGGAGTTCGCAACCCCTGGCCTGACATACACCTAAAGTACATCACGCAGTTAGCCAAATAGTTAATTATCTTCCTCAAACTCCATTTTGTTAATTAAATACCAAATATACATTTCAAGAAAAATCCATGATTTTAGTCGTTTAAGCTTGTATGTAAAGAAAGAACATTTTAGAAACGTGTTAATTGACAGCATATTGTGTGAAAACAACAAGAACATGAATGGATGTTGTGCTAATTGTGTTTAGAGCTTTGAAAATGTGACTACAAATTGGACAAAAGAATGTTAGCAATTGTAAAAAAAAAAAAAAAAAAAAAAAACTAATAAAACTACAGTTTATATAGGTTTTTGAAAACCCTTTTGTTATGTGACACTAAAAATATCGGAATGCATTTTTATTCAGTTCGGAATTTTGGAATTTAATTGTAATACATTTGTTTAGACCGAGTTGCTTTATTCTGTAAGCATGTTTAATAAAGGTAAATATCATACAAAAATATTTGGGAACCCCACAAATGCATTTCTTTCTAACGAGGGTCCCAAATCCTGCTTGGTAATTTCTTACAGCACTTAATGATTTTTAAATAAAGTTGATCTCACACACACCAAAGTGAAGCAGAGGAAAAGTTGCAGCTTAGGAAGAAAAACTAAGCGCTATGGTGTATAGAGAGAGAGGGAGAGAGAGAGAGAGAGAGAGATAAGTTAAAGGTTTAACAACAACAGTGTGACATCATAGGGTCCCTCCCTCTTGTTAATAATCCAGTATAGATGATGCGGTCGTACAATCACACACACCCATTTCCAAACACACAAAATCATAGTTTTACACAGTTTCTCTCACAGAGAGTGTCCATTGACACCTGATCTGAGGTCACTTTAAAGGACAAAGAGAAAACATATGATTCAAGAAAGAACAACTGTAGAAGTTTAGAGAGAAGAGGTTTGAGTGGACTATATGAGCTCTGTTTTGTGTTTTCTCTGAGGAAAAAAAGGACAACATGAAAGCCTTCCTCCTCCTCTTCCTCAGCGAGATCTTGCTGCTGAGACAGACCTCCGCAACCACACAGAGAGGTACCAAAACAAAGCAATTCAACTTTATAGACATGTTCATCATAAATATTTATACAGTAATGAACAATATCAATATTCAGTTCAAATAATCATATGAATATTTATGAATAATTTGTTTATATCAAATGCTCAACCATGCAACTTTTAAAATGAATTGCATGCAGAAGGAAAATACTGCATATGCCTAATGTAATTCAATATTATTGAATTCGTAAGTCATCTGGCAATTCGTAAGTCATTCGTAAGGCAAGCTCAGCTGTTGTCAATATAGCTGAATGTTTTCTATTTGTGTTTGGGATAATGGAATAATTTGCTGCAATTGTGACTATTTTATAACACTGAATGTGTTCATTAATGTTTATGTTTGCTCAGTAAATAATTTGTATTATATCAACAATGAATATTTTGAAAGACTATTTGAAGGTCATTAGAATTCATTTTTATTGGCTGTCAGTAATGGATTCTGTTGAAATCGTAAAACAAATATTGTGTGTGTTCATATCTTTTATTGGCAGCAAATACAAATTCACATCAGGAGGCAGGTCTGTTTGTGTGCGTTTTTCTGTTTCCTGTTAATCTGTGCAGTGCGGTTGTTTAAAAAAATTCATGAAACCTGAGTGCATGGGTGTTGGTTGAATGTGGATTAATTTAGTTTACTTTTAGTTTCCTTTAGTGTGCAATATTAGAAATGACTTCACACACTGAGTCTGTACTTGGTGTGCCTGTGCCTGAATTTGTTTTGGCCTCATTGCTCTCCTTCTCCTATGTCACGTGTAAGGTGCATGTAAAGCGTGCATGTAGACCCTTGACTATTGCAAGTTGTGCAGACAGACATAAAGCATAATATACTAAAAAAAGTAAAGCATCAATTGTAATGCCATTAAGCATTGAGCTGTTCATCATATGGCGGTGTCTTATTGTAAAGCCACGGTCACACTAGACTTTGAGGACGCAAAAACTTCTACGAACACTGCAACGGTCGATCTTTTTAAAAAACATAATTCAAAGTATAATACAAAAAAAATTGTAAAAATCAATCTACTGCAATGCAATCTAATGCAATCTACTTAACTGCAACACTGCAATCCTACAGATTTAAAGTTTGCATTTTTTTAATTCAGCTAAAAGGTCATACTGTGGTGTATCAATATTCTATTGGTCACACGTCTTCACATGATACGACCACCCATTTGTTTATAAGGTCACTGAGGTTCGCTAAACCAAAAAAATTGATCTAGTTGCCATGGAAATCCCTGTTTGTCAATTTGTTGTTGTCGTGTTGTACACATGTTCCCAAAGGATTTTTCGTTCTTTTGGCAAGGTTGCTTCTTCATAGTTTAGGAAACTTAGTTCTCAAGGAAGCTCAGGAAGTAGTCCTAAAACCCTAAACCCTAACCCTACCCCACACCCTAACCTTACCCAATGAAATTTCAAATGAATGTGTATTCAAACTTTGACACTATTTACTTATTAATACACGTTCCTTGACAAGTAGGCCACGTGGGCTAGTGTTTAGGTTACTGTTGTAGGTACTACAGCCTTTCTCAAATTTTGTTATTTAAATGCCATTTATTGGTAATACAGTAATAATTACGATAAAGCGTTAATAATGATAATATTGTGACATAGCAGGGTTCCCACTACCAACATTATCATGTCTTTGTCAGAAATAGGTGCAGGATTGGCTAAATTCTCCAAATTGACCATGAACTTTCATTTAAATCAGCATATTAGAATGATTTCTGAAGGATCATGTGACACTGAAGACTGGACTAATGGTTGCTGGAAAATTCAGCTTTATATATATATTTATATTTTGATTGCACTTTTTTGACTTTGGGGTCTTGGCAAATCTTTGACAATTATGCGATCTCTTCTGAAACTCCAAAGAAGAAATATGCAAGAAGCAGGAGGAGTCTTCATTTGTTTTACATTTATTCTCACTGCTGTCTAGGAGAAATCAATCTTCAGTTTCATATTCTATGGATTACTAGGTTTAACAGTAAACAAACCTGCATCCAACAAGTGTTTTCTCATGTTACACCCACACATGATTTCTGACATATCTCTGCAGTTTATCAGCTGATTCCTCTGGGAGTGATACAGAAACCAGCTCTGATGTAATAAATGGGCTGTTTGTGTGATCTGGGGCTCTGTGCTCAGTGCCAGGGGTTTCCCTCACAGCAGTAACCACTTTCTCTGACATAGGACACTGTTTCATCATTCATTCTTCAGAAACGCTCCACACATTTATGAGAAACAAACCACAGGAGTCTTGCACTGGGATTCTTTTACGTGTTTGTGTTTTGTTGTCATAGTCCGCAAAACTAGGTAATTATAACAGCAGAACGTGATGTTTGTGAGGCATTGCTGCTGGCAAGAGCTTGGGTGCATGACCAAAACACTTTCAGTGTGACTGTAGTGTAGCTTTTGGGAAGAGGAAAATCTGACACTGGACTGATTGTTATTCCAAATCTCTGGCAGAAACGTTGTAGATACAGTCACATGACTTCTAATATCCCTAGCTGAAGTCATTATGTAAATGTAAGAGGCTGAACTGAATCTGACATCCCTTTTCCTGTGTATTTGAATCCAAGTGCCAAGACAAAACATGAGGGTGCGTATCAGTGCTGCTGGAGACACCATTGTATTTAAGTTCATTCAGCCCCATGTGGACACCAGATTGGAGGGATATATCCTGGGCTATGGCAGTAGCATGTTCTCCAAACAATTTATTCATCTACCTGAGGATGGACAACCCTATGAGACCGAGATAGGTACCTTTTTTCTCTTTAGCCCTCTTTCATAGAGTTTGTTGTTTACTTTACTGAATCTCCTCTATTTTCTAGATGCTGAGCCCAAATATCTGATTGCGGTACAGTCAAAGAAACCTGAGGAGCCTAAGAAACAATGCACAGGTAAGAAACACAGTACAACAAATGAAATTGAGAACAATTTACAAACAACTGTGCATACACTGGCCCCAAAATGTATTTGGACACATAAACCACACTTAAAAAGAATGTCATTGCGTTAGATTTGCTTTTATACAACAGTTCGAGATGTTAATATTGAGTAACTTTGTCTATTTTTTTATTCGCCAATGAAAATTGTTCCAAACTAAGTCAAAGCTGTTTTGTGTCTTGTTCCTGAATGAATCAGGCATTTGAACCAATCGATAGAGTAAATGACATACTAATAAAAACATTTGCTGCGTCCTAGTTCGCCTACTTATACTACACCCTAAAAGTATGTACTCTTTTGTGAAGAAAAAGTACATATTTTTGAGTGTGTAGCAGAAGAGTATACAAGCTTTGGCACATACTATCAGGTCATAAAATTGTGTCTTTAACAGACGTTGCATGGTTAAGTTCATCCTGTCACCATAAACTGGCCTGTTAATCATGTTGTCACAGGTTAACATCCTCCACATTTCATTTCATTTAATTTCCTACCGTATTAGAGAGAAAAGAAGTAGCACGTTGATCTGCCAGTCGTGAATCTTTCATGCGGAGAACTCATATTTTTTCATAATAGTGCATTTAAAAGTTAATGGCCAAACGGATCTTTATAAAAGTTCACACTGTTGTTGCAGATGTAATATAACATGGATAACATTAAATAAATATTTTTTATGCTGATTATTATCTAAACCTCCGTCGGTCGCACACATCCACCATGTTTGTAGTTTTTTTTAAAACACTTTTGTGTTTGTAGTTCTGGGGCCGTATTCACAAAACATCTTAAGGCTAAAAGTAGCTTCTAACTTGCCAATTCAGGAGAAACTCTTAAATAATGGGCGTGCAGTCCTAACTTTAGGACTCCTAAATTTTCGCTCTAAGAGTATTTCACAAAGCATTTTAGCGCTAAAACTAGCTCCTAAATCTGTGAAACGCTAGGAGTAGTCAAGAGGACTCCTAAGTCACTAAGACAAAATCAAAAACAGTCCTAAAATGATTGTTGCTGACAATCCGCCTTAGCAATCCACCCAAAGACATTGTATACCATTGAGGCAATAGTGATAGAGCCTTGGGTGCTGAGCCTTTTCTTCATAAATGCAATACATATTTTGATTTAGATTTGAATCTACGATAAAACACCAAAAATAAATCTTTAATAAATAAATAAATAAATAATAATAATGCCTGATTACCTGCGGCAGTTGTTTTCACTAGTTCACACTTACAAATGATCAAATAGAGTAAAAAAATATGTATAATAAGCGTATTTGGCGTGCTGTCCAAGGGGATCAAGGGCTCCGAGCTTGGAATTTTGCCCAAATCCAGAGTTCTCCTCGTATCCCCAGCCAGCCAAGAGTGAGGAACGGGTTGGCGGAGGGATGCAGAAAACTGTCGAGGTAACTATGTGAGTCGGCTCTCGTCTGTGTATATATACCTCCACTCAAGCTGATTAAATAAACCTTTTGAATGTGCTCCTCCAAAACTTTGTTTATAAAACATAATTTGTCACTTGAATTCTGCAATCTCTCGAGATGCAAACATCTAAGAGGCGAACAATTAGCTGAACATAGACTAGTTTAATTAGTGACAGCCTACATTTTAAAACCTTTATTTGAATATGGCAGCATTTTTATTTTAAAACCTTTATTTGTATATGGCAACATGATACCTCATTCTACAATATTTCTATGATTAAATCGCTGACAGAGACTCCTCCCCATCAGTCAATCCCACCCTTTCTCTTAGCTTAAGACTTCTCTCTATTCCTTAGTAAAAGTTGGTCTCAGCAGCTTTGTGAATAGGTTTTAAGAGAAAACTCTTAGCTAAGAACTTTTACTGCCATTTAGGAGAACTCTTAGTGGTAAGATAAAATGTTTTGTGAATACGGCCCCTGAACCGAAGCGCAATAGGTTGTGGGCAATATTAGCCAGTAGAGTGTGCACAGACCCACACTTCGAAAATTTATCGGAAATAGTAGACCATCCGGGGACTTTTGGCATACTCTTTTCAACATACTATGCTTTGGGACACTTTTATTCTAATCTTACATACTATTTAGGATGGATAGTATGCACATTGGGATGCGGAGTTTCACTTGAATGTTTCCTGAATGAATGAGTGTTTTCAAATGAATCGGTTGAGTAAATGATTAATTGATTCACTCACAAAGACAGTAGCTGGGTCTAAAATAGCATACTGAGTAGGTACAACATTTGAATAAGAACTTACTTCATAACCATTAAAAAAACTACATTAAGTGTGACTTAAAGGGTTAGTTCACCCAAAAATGAAAATTCTGTCATTAATTACTCACCCCGCCGTTTTACACCCGTAAGACCTTCATTGATCTTCGGAACACAAATTAAGATAATTTTGTTTAAATCCGATGGCTCCGTGAGGCCTACATAGGGAGCAATGACATTTCCTCTCTCAAGATCCATAAAAGTACTAAAAACATATTTAAATCAGTTCATGTGAGTACAGTGGTTCAATATTAATATTATAAAGCGACAAAAATATTTTTGGTGTGCCAAAAAAAACAAAATAATGACTTATTTAGTGATGGCCGATTTCAAAACACTGCTTCAGGAAGATTCGGAGCGTTATGAATCAGCGTGTCGAATCCGCAGTTCGGAGCGCCAAAGTCATGTGATTTCAGCAGTTTGGCGGTTTGACACGCGATCCGAATCATGATTCGACACGCTGATTCATAACGCTCCGAATCTTCCTGAAGCAGTGTTTTGAAAGAAAAATATCTCAATTTGCGTTCCGAAGATTAACAAAGGTCTTACGGGTGTGGAACGGCATGAGGGTGAGTAATAAATGACAGAATTTTCATTTTTGGGTGAACTAACCCTTTAAGTGTCCAAATGTTTAGGCCATTAGTATACAATGAATTTTAGGCGACTGCTTTTGACCTCCAGGGAAAGTGGATCTAGAGAAACCATTACATGTTGTGATTGGCTCGGTGACACAGTCGTCGGTGCTGCTGTCCTGGGGGACACTACTGACCAGCCCCTTCATGGATTCCGTTGTGGATGACTGTATTGATGAGGGGTATGTGTCCTAATGTGTCTATGTGTGTATATCCATGAACTGTGTGGGTGTTATCTGGATTTAATCAGATTTAATGTTGTTGACCTTCTCTCAAGATGTGCAATTATTTTACTGTCAGAAGACACAGAGCAGGTACAGGCCCATGTGTGCAGACGCCCATGTGGTCTACAATCAACCAGACACTTTGATCACAAACATCAAGGGGCAAAACAACAGGCTTTATTAAACTAAACAGTACCAAAAACAGTAAAAATAAAAGTTAAGTAAAAGCACAGTAATAAAATTAACAGATGTTTGGGTGAAAAAAAAGAATTTGGGTGTGTATGCATGCACAGACAAATACAAATTTATTATTCTACCATCGTGGAGACTATTGTTTTTGTACTAAACTAATGATGTTTTCTAGTATGTTTATTAAGTCATTTTGCTCATAGATACTGCTGGTTAACCGCTGCAATGCAGCTGATTTCAGTTTTACTGTCCTTGTGGGGACATATGGTGCGCACAGTGTAGGCAAAACCTGACACACACACACGCACACACACACTCTTCTTGGACAAGTTAGTGGAAAGCTTGACCTCAGCTCTCTACAAAACAACCAATTTGATCTACAACCCTGTAAAAGCCTACAAGAAGGAGAGTGAGATATTCATTAAAAAAAAAAAAAAAAAAAACTGAAAATGCCCCTGCTTACCCTTTTTCAGTTTTTTATGAATATCTCACTCTATACATAAATAACATATGGGTTTTGCCAATTAATGCAAAGTGTAAATTATTCAAACCAGAGGTCTAGTTTTTCATCATTTGACTGTTAATGCTGCCAATTTAAATTTAGTTATAGTTTCTAGAGTCTGGTTTTCTTTTTTGTCACCTCTCAGACAGTTCACAGTGCGCTACAGAGAGAAAGAACCCAGCAATACCTGGAACTACCAGACCTGTCCATCCACCAGCACAGTCATCGACAACCTCAAACCAGATGCTCTGTATGAGTTTGCGGTCCGAGCAGACACTGAAAACAACAGTGGAGCCTGGAGCCCACCAGTCATCCATAACACAGCTGGTATGTCCCACTACAGATCATCCATATTATCTTACTCTATATGGCCATAAAAAAAAATAAAAAAATAATAAAATTCACAATTTTATACTAAGAAAAAACCCCTCAATTGTTTGTCCTACATCAATATTAAATGGAGAGACATAGATACTTTTGCTTAAGTCTTGTGTTTCTCATGTGCCTCATGTGAGTCATGGAGCTTAAAGGGTTAGTTCACCCAAAAATGAAAATTCTGTCATTTATTACTCACCCTCATGCCGTTCCACACCAGTAAGACCTTCGTTAATCTTCGGAACACAAATTACGATATTTTAGTTGAAATCCGATGGCTCAGTGAGGCCTTCATAGGGAGCAATGACATTTCCTCTCTCAAGATCCATAAAGGTACTAAAAACATATATAAATTGGTTCATGTGAGTACAGTGGCTCAATATTAATATTATAAAGCGACGAGAATATTTTTGGAACACCAAAAAAAAACAAAATAACGATTTATTTAGTGATGGCCGATTTCAAAACACTGCTTCAGGAAGCATCGGAGCACAATGAATCAGTTATTTTGGTTTTTTTGGCGCACCAAACATATTCTCGTCCCTTTATAATATTAATATTGAACCACTGTACTCACATGAACTGATTTAAATATGTTTTTAGTACCTTTATGGATCTCGAGAGAGGAAATGTCATTGCTCCCTATGCAGGCCTCACGGAGCCATCGGATTTCAACTAAAATATCTTAATTTGTGTTCCGAAGATTAACGAAGGTCTTATGGGTGTGGAATGGCATGAGGGTAAGTAATAAATGACAGAATTTTCATTTTTGGGTGAACTAACCCTTTAATAGCCTGTATCAGTGGTTCCCAACCTGTGGGCCGCGGCTCACTAGGGGGCCTCAGTGATCCTCCAGGTGGGCCGCGAGATAAATTAAAATTAATTTAAATATATAAATATAATTCATTAATTTAATTATTAATACGTTACATTTAATAAATTTAATTAAATTAATTAAAAATGCATTTAAAACAAGGCACCACCTCTCGTACGTAGGCTATTCTGTGATTGTTTCGGTTCAGCCCAGTCTGTTTCTCATCGTGCTGCTGTGAAATACAGACTGAACGGTGGCTCAAAACGCAAACTTTCTCAGTTGGAAAAAGAAAAACTGTGTCGCTAAAAAGGTTTTGATGGATGACGAATATAATGAAGGTAAAGACGATTATAGTGACATACAGGAGTCGTATAGGCATGCGCGAGTCCGCAATTATTGATGCGCAAACAAACCGTGCATGTACGCTCTCAACTCACTGATCGCTACATCGTATTTCTGCATGAACACAGATCAATATATTCGCGTAGTTGTCAAAATGAACGTACTGTGAGTGTTTTATAACGGATGCTCGCTAGCGTGTTTTGGAGAAGTTTGAGAGGATCAGTGGTGTTATATGTCAATAATTTTTGGGCGGAGGTGGGCCTTGGCGTAAAAAAGGTTGGGAACCACTGGCCTATATGATAGTTATAGACCCTTATTGAGTCAACAATTGTCTCATGTTTCAATTTTAGTAGAAATATCTGACACAAAACTGATACTTAAATTAAATGTACTCTAACTGACAGTAACTATTTTTTCCTCTCACAGATCAAATAATAGAGCCATTTAAGGAACTGAACCAGGCAATACCTAAAGTAAGTGTATAGCTGTGCAGTAAGGACAAACCTTTTGTTCTCCTTTTGTTAACCTTGGATGTTTCTTTCTAAACAGGAGCCAGTCTTGGCAGGCCAACCATCATTCTTGCCTCCAGTGTCAGGTTAAAGACTTATTTTTCCTTCTTAAACACTTCTCTAAAAAGTCACTGATATGAGTAAAGAATAAATATGTAATGACTTTTATTGCCACTTTATAGTCTTAAACAACATTACCCAGACCAGAGCTCCAGCTCCTCTCCTCAAACACACTGGCCTTCCAAAGCAATGGAAAACTTCAGGTAATTGACACATTCTCACCTTTGAAGCCAAGCATAATATTACATTAGCAGAATGGAACACAGACATAATCCACACACCATACTGCACAGTATTTACTGCATACTGCCCACTGTTTTTTTATTGTTTGTAATCAGTATGCAAATTTGAAAAGTTTGTATGATGCTTTGTTGCCGCATTACCTCACTACGTAGCATGTATATAGACCTCGAGTTATAATCTCGGAAATAAATGTGATTATTGTGCATTCTTACCCAATTTTGTGTAAAAAAAAAAAAAAAAAAAAAAAAAAAGGGGGAGATATTGACAGTATACATATAAATTGCAAAAATAGTATGCTACTATATTTTGCTATTCGCTGAGCATACCCATTGTCTTTTGCTGTGTGCTGTGTTTTAACTGTTTTCTCTTATATATTTTCAAAACTGCCTCCGATGTCTTGTTTTCAATAGCTAATTTTTTGCCTCCATTATAAGAAGTGATTATTTATAGAAATATCCTCTTCTTGCATGTGAAAGTCACATTTACCTCTCTTTAGATACAAAAAAAAAATTGTTTTTACACAACTGGTTTTCTTCATAAACAACATTATAATTAAAATGACTTTTTCACTTTTTCCAGCTTCAAATATTGAGACGTTTAAAATGACGTAAAAATTAATTGAAATTAAAACATTAAAATGTCCTTTTAACTTCTGTGATAGGAGATCTACATGTATCATTATCAACAAATGGAAATCAGTGCCTTCTTATTTCTGTTTTTGTACTTGAACTGTGCTATTTTCTTTGAATGTTTGTCATATATATTCTTTCTGTTTCTCCAGTTTCAACAATAGGGGCAGAAAATACCACAACGACTCCTGATGATCAACCTGCCTTCACTGAGGCCCTTAGTTTCACTGACACACCGATCATCCTGCCCATGCCAAAAACCACAAACACAGTTCAACCTCAAAACCCCACCAGTCATCCTAGCACTACCCAACCAGATCCTCACACAGAGCAACATACTAGTTTAACCCCACAACAACTTATGACAACTCAGCCACAACCTTCCACAACCCAACAACAAACCAGCACAACCCAACCACCACCCACTACAAACCAAAAATATACCACCAAAACACTTAAAGTTAAAGTTCAACCATATACAGCCAAACAGCTGCCGAATACAGTCCAACAACAGTTTAGTGAAACAACATCTTCCCCCAGTTCATCTACAACCAAACCACCACTTCACCAAACCCAACAACACACCACAAGGACTGTCCAGGAACATCCCTACCCATCTAAAAAACAAGACACCATAACTCAACACAGTCTCCATACAAGAAAAATTCAGCCAGGTACCAAGGTGCATCGGTTGAGCACAACCCAGCGTTCACAAGGCACGTCCAAACACCAAACTACACACACTTATGATTTCTCAAAATCCACTTCCCATTACCAGTCCAGCACAATCACACATTCAACAACATTCACACAGCCAAACAACAAACCAACAGCCACACATTCTGAACAGCCAAACAACAAACCAACAGCCTCACTTTCTAAACAGCCAAACAACAAACCAACAGCCACACATTCTGAACAGCCAAACAAAAAAACAACAGCCACACTTTTTGAACAGCCAAACAACAAACCAACAGCCACACTTTCTGAACAGCCAAACAACAAACCAACAGCCACACTTTCTGAACAGCCAAACAACAAACCAACAGCCTCACTTACTGAACAGCCAAACAAACCAACAGCCACACTTTCTGAACAGCCAAACAACAAACCAACAGCCTCACTTTCTGAACAGCCAAACAACAAACCAACAGCCTCACTTTCTGAACAGCCAAACAAACCAACAGCCACACTTTCTGAACAGCCAAACGACAAACCAACAGCCTCACTTTCTGAACAGCCAAACAAACCAACAGCCACACTTTCTGAACAGCCAAACGACAAACCAACAGCCACACTTTCTGAACAGCCAAACGACAAACCAACAGCCACACTTCCTGAACAGCCAAACAACAAACCAACAACAACACAGAATTGGTTCACAAATGTCAATTCTCCAACAAACACAGCTTTGAATTCACCCACAACTTTAGCAAACATTCAGGATGGATTTGTGTCATGGCAGACAACCAATTTCATTAAGCAACCAATATTTAGCACTAAACCATCCATCCTTGTAGAAGATTCGACACCCCATATTCCCACAACTGAAGATTTGCCTCTTACCGAGAACGTACAGGAACTGACTCCACAACCTATATATCCACCCATACGCTTTTGGTACCAGCCCCAACCCAGCACCACAACACAACATTCCAGCACTACTAAACAGCAAGCTAACACTGCTAAATACAACCCAAAAACATATTCCCATGTTGAAAACCAACCACCTAACCCTGAAGAACAGTTGCCAGGTACCCAAAAACCCCTACTAAACCTGACACCTAAAACGGCTTTCATCAAATCCGATGCTATTCATAACTCACCCGTGGTGGAGAAGGTAACAGTGAGGACGCGTCAACCAGGTCAACCAGAGGGTAACTTCTCCCCTAGACATAGTGTATAGAAAAATACTAGTTTTAGTAAAGTGAATTGTAGCAATCTGGCAACCTAAAATGTTTTGTGAGTGTCGTTAAATGTCGTTTAAGACAGGGGTGTCCAATCCTGGGGCCTGTACCATGATGGTAGTTGAACAAACTCAGGGTTATAGGATTAGTTGACAAAACCAAACCACTCCAATCCGGCTTTGTTGGTACCATGATGCTGATCATCAACTTTCTCTGTCAACTCAGGCTTTGATCCTGAGTTTGTGGAGCGCGTGCACATGAATGCGTGACATCAGCGGTCAACAGCCAATCACATGCCTTGCAACAGAGAGAAACTCTGATTCACTTCTCGCGAGAGAGCCAGCGTGATTCAAAACTCTTTTGCTGAAGGTTAAGAGACATGAAGAAAATAAAGAATTTAAATGCATTTACACTAAAGAAAATACTTGTCCATGAAAGAGGAAAAATAAAAGAAATGATCTTGCTCTATCAGTGCAAGTGAAACTTGTGAAGTTAGTTTATATAGTTGCTTGATAATATATAGCAATAGAGACTCAAACATGTAAGGTCACGTAGTCATTTTTAAAGAGTTATCTATTGATTCTAAAGCTTATTTATATTACATATGATCTGTATATCAATGTTCATTTAAACTAAATGCTTAATAATAACTGTTAAACTAAAACTGCTTGTGTGTAATGGATTAATAATAATATAGATCATATAATAATGATATAAATCATAAAATAATTCTAATTATCATTAAAGCCAGTCAATTTCATCTTTAAATATTTGTTTTTACTATATAGTGACCTTTAATTTGGAGGAAGTGAAACCGGGGGCGTGACTTTATAGCATTGGATGTGTCAGTATCACTTTGCTCACATCTGATTAGTCCAATTTTGGTTTGAGATCTCTTATCCAGAACATAACCTGCCCCGGAGCAGGTTAGCTGTGAAGCGTAAGTTACTATGGTGATTAACACCGCTAAAAGCCAAGTCACTTTCATGGTACCTAAAACCCAGGATTGGCGCAAACTAATCTGAAACTTACCTGGCTAGCCAGTGAATCCGGCTTCATGGTACAGGCCCCTGCACCTGGAGGGCCACTGTCCTGCAGAGTTTAGCTTCAATCCAAATTAAGTTACCTCAATCAACTAATTAAGGTCTTCAGGATTATAGAAACTTCAAGGCAAGCATGTTGGGGCAAGTTGGAGCTAAATTTCGCAGGAAATTGGCTTTCCAGGAGCAGGATTGAACACCCACTGTTTAAGAAGTTCTTTGATGTTTTCTATTCATTGTTATTCATTGTTGTTTTTTTAAACAATTGGTACCAGAAATTTCTTTAACAGCATGGATAATCTAGACAGGCTAAAAGCTATTGCTCAGGGATCTTCTGAGAACATTATTATTACAATATGTTTAACGCTGTATGAGACTTACGCAAGTCTGCCTCTGTATGTCAGCTAGTTCCCAGCCAAAGGACGAACAGCTACTGTCACTGCCAACACTTACAAATGAGGTGGCCAATAGGAACAAGGGTAATGATGTCAGCTCCAGTTTACTCCTTCTAACTGTGCTGTTTGTCACCTGTCCGTATTAACCGCATAAATCTTCATTGTACACAGCATCGTCGTGATTGTCACCACCAAACATCACCACCACTTCCAAACGTCATCCTGCTGGGCAATGCTATTACCACCTCACTAGAGCTGAAACAGCCCCACCACTTCCCCTCAATCGTCTTTAAACCATCACCTACGGCACCAACTCTCACATTACCATGCCATGCGTTCAACTCAAATGCCTGACTTCATCCACTCTTAAAAACACTGCCACTGTCATAATGCTGCGCACACCATTTCTCACCGTCTTCGCTTCTAGATTTGTTGGCTTCTGTTTTTGGATAGCTGGTGCTCTTTTGTGAGCTTCCCAGACTCATTCCATTCAGTCAGTCAACTGATCTGTTGTCATAATCTTTAATCATGTTCTCTTCCCCATTGCTGACTGTGTTTGTGTTTATTTAGGCAGAGGTATCTTCCACAACTCTTCTTCTTTGTCCCGCCCATTGGCACGAAATGTTACACAGAGACTGAGGCCTCATGGTCGCATCCCTCTGATTCCTCCTACAAAGTCTTTCAGGCCACCCTCTGTGTATCGTAACTCAACTTTCAACAGGAAAAAGGGTATAAAACGTTGGCGGCCTAAGCACTGACACAAACTCAGTTTTTCTTTTAAGTGGGGCCTTTAACTGTTCATCTTTTCTTTCATGCTTCCAGTGATCCTTACTTTCATTAATTTTGTCATTCATTTTGTCTAACTGTTTTATTAGACATTTAAATGTCACGTAGTGTGCGAATTCATAAATCTAAGTGAAGTCTATTATGCATGTGAAGAGTGACCACATTTACATTTAAAAGGTAATTAAAGGCACAATATGTCATATTTTTGCAGAAAAATATCCAAAAACCACTAGGCCAATGTTATATATTCTGTTCAATTGAGTAGCCTACTTACAATATCCCAAATTTTTCCAACTATTTGTAAATCGTGAGAAAACTGCGATTTTATCCAAGGATCTGGGACGTGTCCGGGAGTCGCCTGTCAATGGCATCATATCCGCATTACCCTCGGTTTCCGGTTTTATTTTGTAGAAACCATGGAAACACCAAAGACGCTTTAATATATTACGTTTTATTAGACAAGGGAACAACTGTTTTGATATATTTATAGACAGAAAACGAATTATTGTTATGTAGCTCAACACATTTAGTCTTATTGTTTAAATCTAATTTTCTTGATTTTCCGAGAGTACCATGCTTTACCATGCCTCAGAGAAAAACACTATTTTGTCAAGTAGCTAATACAGCATTTTCTCCATCACACAATACGTTTTAAAATTAATTGCATGCCATTTATCAACACAAGCCACCCAGCATTTATTAATATGATATTCTAATATCGATCTAGTTTACTGCAGTGTGCAACAAGTGTTTCACAGCAGCCGCCGAGCGAACGCACAGAGTAACGTCATAACATCGTTTTCAACAATCAAATGTATCTAATATGATAAACAGCGCTGTGTTACCTCATACACTTGACCGGAAGAAGGGAAAGCGGCGACTGCGGCATAATAAAAGTTCCGCTGCTCGCGAGCCGTGTGTCGCGTTCGTCTCTCATTATGGACTTTAAGCAGCTGCTGCTGATACAACAGCAACGGCGTTCTGTTGCGCATGCGCGAATTTAACTGCTACTTCTTGACGTTCTACTGTAATCGTCTAGTACGGGAGAATAGCCGATTTGCCGTAGTCGATAATACGTGACAGATTAGATAAGTAAATGTTATGTTTTATGGTTATGTGGCATTTTAATTATATCTCTATGTCATTTAATGCCAAAAGCAACCATTCTCTTGCTTTTATTTAAATGTAATTTGTTTTTTACCTGTTTTTTTACTGTCAAATGATGCCGTTACGCCTTCCTCTTTGTTGCTGCTTAGCGATTTTTGTGTTCTTTAGCTACGGCACTTGACAGTTTACTTCCGGTCGCTGTTGCCATTCCATCAACAGCAGTTGCTTAAGGTCCCGTATAGCAATCGCTCCAACATCACTTGGCCCTGCGCTGCTTCATACTACAGTAATGTTAATAATCTCATCCATGAACATAATTTCTGCTCGAGTCCCGTCCCGATTCTTTTCCACTGGCTGTGAGGTGAAGACGACATTTCCCAAGATTCTGCGCTCTCAAACTCGGCGTCATCAAGCTACACCTTTGTTTTGAATAGGCGTCGTCTAGCGGTGAAAAATCTACATATTGTAGCTTTAAGTAATATTTATATAATTACATTGTTTTATTTATATAAATTTATATTATTTTCTCCATTATTTTATGTTGCTTCATAAAAGCCTAAATTGAAAAAAAAAAAAAGAAAGAAAAAAAGTCTGAATTCTGTAACCTGTCAATATGTCCACTTACTGTATATAAATATGGACTGCTTATATATGTGAGGTGAAACAGGCCTTAATCTTAAGAAGGGTCAAAAATTAATACTCGCCAAGCACTGACTCCACAAGTCACCTTAAGTTTTAAGTTAAGTTTTATATACAGCCTATATATATATATTTTTTTATTTTTTATTATTATTATGTCTGTTAAACATTCTCAGTTGATTGAATAGGATTATGTATATATCTGTACATTCTTCTTTGCACATGGTTTCTCTGGTGGGTTTTAAATTAATTTCTTTAAGGGACTCTTAGGACCTGTTGACATGATTCATGTTATCTGCAGGGACAACACACTCACACACAGTCTCTTTCTGCCAGAAGTCTGTTTCTCATTCTGTTCTCTTCACACTGCCATTTAATTCTGCACTACTGCTGATTACTCCTGTGACACCTGATATTACAGCTGAAACTGAACAGTTCAACATTTTAGTCATTTTTTAATCCTTTTTCCTTCACATCTGGTCTCTTACTATAATATTTATCAAATATTTTCAAATGCAAACACTCCCATACTCGTATCATTGCTTTACAGTGTTTCTGTATGCTTTTAACACGTTTCTTTGTCATATCCCTTGAATTAAATGGGTTGATTATAACAGTCTTTTCTATTCTGACAGTGCCTCATGGTGAGCGCCATATAGGCCTTTGGGCGCCCAAAATTCCCAGAAAGAAACCTGGTAAACTCCTTCATAGATTTTGAATACTAATATTCAAGATTACTTTATTTTTATTTCTTAAGGGCGTTGCAATATATTTCCATTACAGTCCATGTGATGTAACTATAGTTTCAAAGCCTGTTGTTGTGTTCTTTAGTTTTGAGTGATTTTTTTAGTCCCTGTCCCAGAAAACTGTGAATCCAATTTGTGCATAGTGCTAGATTGGATACAGTTTTAACATATTGTTTGTGATAGATGTCCCTGTTTGGTAGAAAACATCTCTTGTGTAGAGAATGATTCCCTTGCAGCTGGATTTCATGGCAATTCTAGGCCAAAGAAAATATTTATGTGCTGTTAATGTCATAATGGATTTTCAGAGCTTATGATTCTTTGGAAAAGCATGACAGATCAGACATTGATAAACTTAGCCGACCGCTGGTGAGTACCCAGCACCCTCTCTCACTTTCTCCATCACCCTCTCCCAACCAAATATAACAATGAATAATGGAGAATCAAATCCCTCTGTCCTTACCCAATTGCTCATCCCGTCCATCCAATCTGACTTTTATTTGAAGTCTACTGCCCTGAACACATTTGGCAGATATATGATTACTTGAGGAAAATGTGAAACTGTTTTTCATCCAACTTTTCTTAAAAACCTTCTATTCATCCTAAATTAGATTCCTGCTGAAAATGATCTGGAATGTTTTGTGAATTGCATATTGGAATGTTGGACCATTAAAGTGGGCTGTTGGAAATAATTATGTTTTAAGACTGATTAATTGACAGGCTTTGGTCAATATTATCCTGAACTTCTATTTTGAGTGAGTATCCAGAATTATAGCTATATAGTTCTGCACTCCATCATAGCATTGGTCCCATAGAGCTGTTCTTGGAGAAGTTGCAGTCCTGAGAGTCTGGACGGCATTAAAGGATTCCATTTGGCTCTCACAATACCCTGACTGTGCGGACATTAGCCTGATGTCATGCAGTATTTTTTTTCCAACCATGTGAATGTTATGCAGAACATTCTTTTTCTTCACTTCTAAATGATAGTCAGTGCAGTGTTTTCTGACCTTGAACATTTATAATAATGTGAAATAGCTGTTCCTTTATGCTGAAATTATTTTTAACCAACACAATGAAAAAAGCCTTAGCTCTCTTTTTTGTTTAGACTAATCTCAGCCACAACATAACTTTATGGGTTTTTATTGTTTTCACTGACCCCTTGATTAACCAAAAACAATTTCCCTGTATCTCCTGCTTCTTTTACAGATAAGACAAAGCTGAACCAGGTTTCAGAGACTAAGGAAAAGGGTGAGGACACTGACAGATAAAGATATCTGTGAATATGGTGACTGTCTTGATGTGTATATATTTCGTTGCCAATTAATGAAAAATTTTCCGTGTTAACTTTTAGAAAAGTTTATTGATCTGAAGCAGATGGACCCAGTACCAGATTGGAAACCTCTACCTCCACCCACTACTGAAAAAACAACCAATCAAGAGTCTTCACAGACAACAACGCCACAATCTGCTTTTGAAGGTATGGTCCAATGCATGTTCTGTGATTTGTACGATTCATTTATAGAAACCATCTGGTGAAGACACTGGATGCTGAAATTAGAGTGTTTGTGTGCCAATTATAATAGTGAAAAAAATTCAAGATCTACTGATAATAAGAGGCGTAGTGTGTCTAACAGAGTTGGAGTCTTGACCTTGTGGTCTTTTGATGTTTCATATATGTCTTTGATTCTTAGGCAGTCGTTTTGACACCGGTGACAACTCCTCTGTATTCAGTCCTCATCCCCTATCTGAGGTGGATGCAACGGGGAAGAAACGTTTTGTAGGTAGGTATATGGGTTAAAATCATTTATTGCAACTATAGCACTGCAAGACAGAATTTGAGGTCTGTTTTACAATTCACAGTGTTTTGACGAGTCGTCGTCTGTCGTCTTTTTCAGCACCTCACGTGATCTATAGAACCGACAAACGTCCAGAGGAGCCCTGCTCTGTCACTCACTCTCTCAGCTTCTTTCCTGATGAGGAGGTGGGATACATAAATGTCACTGGCCCACCCAAGACCCCTCCATCCAACCTTACTGTAGTCACAGTGGAGGGATGCCCCTCCTTCGTCATCCTTGACTGGGACAAAACAGACAATGAGACCACAGGTAGAATTAAACTAAAGAAAGTATAGAATTTGGTGATAGACAACTTGAGAAATTAATAGGAAAAGTTGCAATGCAAAATGTAAGGCAGTAGGAATGAAAGTTAAAAGAGCCAACAGCCTTTTTTGATAAATGCAATGTCTGGAATGTGCGTTAGCTGGGCAAGCCTGAAAAATATTGTTTTTTATCATCGGTTTGGGCTTAGAAAGTAAATTTATGATATCATTGTTGTCAGATTATATTGCTGATTTGAAATATGTCTTTGAACAGTACCCATGACAAATCTTGACAGAATTTTAGTCTTTCTCCAATTCATCAAATAGATAGGAGCTGTAGTTTTATGCCCATTACCTACGTAAAAAAAAAAAAAAAAAAACACTGCCCAAGGGGTGTTGCCAAGATGGCAGCGAAGTGAACTGGCTTGCATTGAGGCTTTGCTTAAACTTACTTTACTTGGATTTAACAAGATATATGAGATATAAAAATGAAAATTCTGTCATTATATAGTCATTCCAAAATAAGTCATTCCAAACCTATATTACTTTCTTCCATGAAAGAAAGGAGATACACTGCCGTTCAAAATGTTGTGGTTGGTAAGGTTGTTTTGAAAGAAGCCTCTTATTCTCACTAAGGCCGGATTTATTTGATAAAAAAAAAATATAGTCGTTACTCCAGTCGTTAGTCACATAATCCTTCAGAAATCATTTAAATATGCTAATTTGGTGCTCTAGAAACATTTCTTATTATAATCACAGTTGAAAACAGTTTTTCTCTGGGATTCTTTGATTACCAGTAATAGAAAAGGATAAAAAAAATAGAAATATTTTGTAATTGTCTTTACTGTCACTTTTGATTAATTTAGCACATGTGTTCATTTAAAGATGTGAAACAACAAATTATGTTTTTGTGGTCTCAATAGAATATGAGGTAGTTTCCTCAACCAAGGGTCCACATGGAGAAGAGGTGTCCATCCAGACAACAAATCAAACACATACAGCAGTGGAGAACCTGAAACCAGAGAGCAGGTTTGAACACATACCACGTTCTGTATCATACACTTCTTAAATTAAGCTAATTGTAATTGCTACATAGTACACACTAACCCAAAGATCTATTTTTAAAGATGTATTTAGGCAGATTTGAAACAAGGCCATCATTTAGTCCCTTCATGAAGCTGTTTTTACTGTGAGGCCTTTAAGGTCCCCATAATATATGTTCTAATAACTGGTTGTCTGATCAACATAGTATTGGTTTATAATTGTTAACTCCATTTTTCTTGGCAGTTATGAATTCAAAGTTGTACCCAAGAACGAGCTGGGTTCAGGCCCAACCAGTGATCCAGTCAGCTTCAGTACTGAGTCAGGTAAGCGGAGGAGAAATGTTAAAGGGCTAAGACATGAATTCAATGAGAATATATTGTGTGTATTGAACTCGTGAGCTCAAACCACAGTCATTTCTGAGGTCATTGTGAAATCATCTGGCTCATCCATTGAATCTGAGCTCTATTTGTTCCAGAAGTGTCACTAGGCCAATTGTATCAACAAGAGAAGCTTAAATGATTTTCACCTTCAGAGTCACTCTTTTCCATAACAAAAATCAATGGCATGTCAAGTTCTAAAAAGAAAACAAGCGCCATATAAGCAGTCTGTACGACTTTTATGCTATGTTTCGAGACATTTGAAGCCATACGAGAGAAAAACAGACCCTAATGTAAATCATTATTCACTTAAAATCCCATTTAAATCTCATTCTCATTTTACACAAACATTCGAAAGCATAGCATGACTTAAGTTGCGTGAGAGCCGATTATGTTTTATATCATTGAACAATTTAAAGAAACTGGCATGCATAATAGAGTCAGGCAGGCCAAGGTAACTTAAGAACAAAAGATCGATCTCACAGGTGTGTAAAATTGGCAATGAACTATTGCTGTAATGTATATGTATAATTAGCATATAAGCATTAATGTCAGCAGTGGGAGTAATGTGCCTAATAGTTCCAATGTGTTCACTCTTCTGTGTCTATTGAAGTAATTTAGGTAAAAATACAGTACTGGGGCCCTGATAAATTGCCAGAAAATAATAATAACCATGAGGATATCTGACACAAGCTCTGGAAAATTGTACATCAAGAAGGACAGCTCAGGGGAATTTCTTGGGGCTTTGGATTTTTAGTAACTTTGTTAAACATAAGTCCAAAACCATGCTGTTTTGATATATTCAGACCTTGAGTGGAGTTATTTACCTGATGGCATATTGTCTGGCTTATGTTTAAGGAAGGGATTCTTACCTTTGACAATGTGTTTGGCTCAACCTAATTCACATATGTATAGTTTCATAGTAGGTATAGAAAAAATCGATTAACTTTTAGACATACACTTGCATTTACAGTAGGCTACACAACCATTCAAATTTTCGGGTTTGAAAGAAATTAATACTTTTATTCAGAAAAGGTGCATTAAATTGATCAAAAGTGACAGTAAATGCATGCATATTGTTACAAATGATTTCTATTTAAAATAAATGCTGTTTTTTAATGTTCTATTTATATAAAAAAAAAAAGCACCAAAGTCAGCATATTAGAATGATTTCTGAAGGATCATGTGACACTGAAGACTGGAATAACGATGCTGAAAATTCAATTTTGACATCCAAGAATAGGCCTAAATTACATTTTTAAAAAATATTAAAATAGAAATGTTATTTTAAATTGTAACAAGATTACTGTTTTTACTGTATTTTTGACCAAGTAAATTTAGCCTTGGTGAGCCTTGATTAGAGACTTCTTTCAAAAACAAACAACAGCAAAAATCCTACTGACCTCAAACATTTGAACAGCAGTGAATGTCGCTCATAAAGCTAATAGATATTAATAAAACCAACAAAACTTTTGGATTTCATTGGGGTTTTAACACAGTTTGTGCATTAAGTTGCAGTGACATCATGTTTCTTCTGTATTGCAGCTGATCCTCGCGTAAGTGAGGTGCCCACTGGTAAGTGTTTCAATCCGAGTATACAAAATAATAAAAATAGAAAGATGCAATATGTCGATACAAAATGTACACGTGTATCTAATCTATATTGGCTTTCATAGGTAAAAATGCCATCTGGTCATCGTTTCCGTTCAAAGCAGACTCATACTCTGAGTGCAATGGGCGGCAATTCATAAAGCGAACCTGGTACCGCAAGTTTGTGGGTATCCAGTTGTGCAACTCTCTCAGATACAAGATCTACCTTAGCGACTCTCTTAAAGGTCAGTATCAACCATTTGCAGACTCAACAGATATTTCTGCTAAAAGTCACTTACTTAGCTGTAAACTTTATATTTTTTAGGGAAGTTCTACAGCATAGGAGATCAAACAGGGTATGGGGAGGACCACTGCCAATTTGTTGACTCATTCCTGGATGGACGAACTGGTGGTCCTCTGCCGCCAGACCAATTACCACCCAGACAAGGTTTCTAATAAAATAATTTTTTTTTTTTTTTAACAAAAACAATCTCGCACAAAAGGTATGATGATTTCTCCTCCCTTATCAAGGCTTTTTCCGGGCCATGCGTCAAGAACCTGTCAAGTTTGGGGATATTGGAGGAAATTCCATGATCAACTACGTGGCCTGGTATGAGTGCGGGATACCCATTCCTGGGAAGTGGTAGGACCTCGAGGAGCAGATGGAAGACATGACGGATAAGAAAAAGTAGATCCCAAGGAAGAACTAGTCTTTTTATGTGATGACTGTGTATGGAGAATGATTTCTTTGGAGTATGTATCTCTGTTTTTCGGTTATCGGGCACATATAGAATTATTTATAAGCTCAAACAGTGCAGCAAATGTACAGAGAGCATAAATGTTACCATTGAGATTAAAAAGTTAGCCCTAAACTTTTGATAATAAAGGGAAGCAGGCTCCCTTAAAGTCTAAATGAAGGTGTATATTATTTATCAAAATGTTGAATATTCCACAAAAAAAGACAGCAGTCACATATTTAAGTGAATATTTTTAAGGCTCATGTTCTATTCTTCCATACAGTTTTTTGTTCGCTCGTCTATTTAGTGGTGGGACTGTTTTGGGATGATGTAATTCATAAAGGTGGATTTTTCTCTCAGTAAACAGTTCTTTTTTGGACCTTGCAAGTAATGTGCAAAATTTACTAGGTTTACTGGCTTTATATGGTCATGGCAGGAGTTGAAGAATTGGATATATCTGTACAGTGTTTCAGTTACACTGGTCTCATGTGAATAGTCTCATTAAGTCTTTTGGCTTTGCTTATAAAATACTGTGTATTTTACCATTTATCTGGGTGCAATGCTTTGCCCCATAGACTTTCAGTGTAAGTGTACGTTTTTTTTTTTTTCTATTATTGTTAGTGAAACATGCTGTTAATAACATACTGAATGTACTGAACCCAGAACATTCCTTTAACAGCTCAAGCACAAGTTAAACAAGGAATTTAAGGAATAGCCATATAAAGTATCCAAGCCATGCTGCTTTTCAATTAATTGTTGTAATTATACTGTGTTTGAATGTCAGAAATGCAATATCACTTTAACAAGGAAGTCTATTGTTTTGTACAGAAGTTCAATGACTCATGATTTCCACAGAAAGCTTTTAAATGCCAGATTTTATGTAAAAAATATTTACATTGATTTTTATGAGGTTTATCTGCTTTACTAATAAAAGCACAAGCAGTTTTTGTTTCTGAATCTGATATATAAAAAAATATGGCATGTTTTAGTATTGTTTTATATGCAATCCTCAAAAATCTGAAAAAGAAAGACCTAAAAAAGAAAGACCATAAATGAATAAAGCTCCCATCACTTCAGTCTCAAAGTCTTTATTCACCTTCTGAAAACAATGTTACAGTTTATACAGAAATGACAGGCTTCACTGCAGAGGGCCAGTCAGGGGTTAGTAAAAACCAGGATATTTGAAAAAGTAAAGAAAACAAGAAAACTAAACAAAATATCACTTACTTTGATTATGATCATTTTCTAGTGTTTAAACAGACTCATTGTTTATGACAAAATAACACCAATGAGGAGACCGGTGATAAAATAAACTGCACGCGCACACACACACACACACACACACACACAGCTGTCCACTCCCACACCATTTGGTCTCCAATGTGTGCAAAAACACACATACAACCTCACTAGCTCATTGTCACATGCATTCATACACCCAAAGCACAAACAAACACAAACACAATATTAGGATGTCAAACACAGATTTCGGGGGCTGATGTGTTGGAGACAGAGAAAACTTGTAGCGACGTGCTATGGGGACATTAAAGGGCTTTTACCGATACCCAGGGCCCGGCTGGGTGTAGCCTTGGCCATAAGGGGGGCGGTTTCGGGCATAGGGGTTGGCACCCCCTGGAGGAGGGGTGGCACCTGGTGGCGGGGTGTATCCAGGACGGGGCTGATAACCCCCTGTGGCCTGGGAGGTTGGAGGCAGGCTGTAGTTAGCTGGCTGCTGAGAGGCCTGGGATGTGTAATTTTGAGCTGGAAATGCTCCAGGTGGGTACTGGGTGGGTCCTTGGGGAGCAGGAGGCTGTGATTGGTTGGAAAACCCAGGGGCGGAGCCAGGAGCACCAGCTGCCTGAGAGGTAGGGGTGGGGTAATTCTGAAACTGTTGTTGAGGAGGCGGAGCCTGAGGAACACTAGACTGAGGAGTATAACCAGCTGAAAAAGAGGGTTAAATTAATAATTCAAAATAAACAACATTCAAGCTTGGTAATAGCCAAGCCACTATTGAAAATTTATATATATATATATATATATATATATATATATAGACACACATACACACAGATTCTTAGCATATTTGTTTGTCTAAAGAGACAGATTTTGTCTAAGTAACTAGATTGATTAAAGCGCAAAAATCAGAAAGTGCAGTTTTAAAAAATTAAAGCTACAATATGTAGATTTTTCGTTGCTAGAGGACGCCTATTCAAAACAAAGGTGTAGTTTGAGCATGGAATCTTGGGAAATGTCTTCACCTCACAGTTAATGGAAAAAAATCGGGACGGGACTCGAGCAGAAATTATGTTCATGGATGAGATTATTAACATTACTGTAGTATGAAGCAGCGCAGGGCTCAAGGGCTGAGTGATGTTAGAGCTGAACGATTGCTAATTTATTATGCCGCAGTCGCCACTTTCGCTTCTTCCGGTCAAGTGTATGAGGTAACACAGCGCTGTTTATCATATTAGATACATTTGACTGTGCTGAAAATGATGTTATGACGTTACTCTGTGCGTTCGCTCGGCGGCTGCTGTGAGACACTTGTTGCACACTGCAGTAAGCTAGATCGATATTAGAATATCATATTAATAAATGCTGGGTGGCTTGTGTTGATAAATGGCAGAGAAAATGCTGTATTAGCTACTTGACAAAAGAGTGTTTTTCTCTGAGGCATGGTAAAGCATGGTACTAACTAGATTTAAACAATAAGACTAAATGTGTTGAGCTACATAACAATAATTCGTTTTCTGTCTATAAATGTAACCAAACAGTTGTTCCCTTGTCTAATAAATCATGTAATATATTAAAGCGTCTTTGGTGTTTCCATGGTTTCTACAAAATAAAACCAGAAACCGAGGGTAATGCGGATATGACGCCATTGACAGGCAACTCCCGGACACATCCCATATCCTTGGTTAAAATCACGATTTACAAATAGTTGGAAACATTTGGGATATTGTAAGTACTCAATTGAACAGAAAATATAACACTGGCCTAGTGGTTTTTTGGATATTTTACTGCAAAATTCTTACATATTGTGCCTTTAATGAACCAGATGAAACTATATAAACTTCACATACAAAATGTTGTTCTGGGATGATTTATACATTTTTTATTTCATTTTGTAATCACAGGCGAGGCTAGTTTTTAAATTTGCTTGTTTGCCATCCAATTTTGTCCAAACTTTTTAGAGAAAATTAAGCATCAGACTAACATAAAATAGTATATGAATAATTGTTTCCAAAAGACTATCAGATTTGTTATGAACAGGGCTTGAAGTTTTGCTGCAATTAAGAAGGCATCATTAGTATGTGTTTTAAATAGTTACCAGGGTACTGCATCCCGTACTGCTGCTGGGGTCCAGCTGGCGGAGGATATCCACCTGGAGCCTGATACTGCTGATACATCTGACCTGTTCAATCACAGAAAATATGTTTATTGGTTTAAGACAACATAAGTTTTACGTTTTTCAAGGATTACGATTCACAGTGTTAAGGGAGGGAATTCCCATAAAAATCAGCACGCAGCTTGTGGATCCTAGCGAGGATATCCCACTGTTACTTAGTTTCATCATCAAAAGTTTGAAAAACATTTGGGACACCAGAGGGCCATAAAGATTAGGAACTGATCTCTCGCACTCGGAGTTGGAATATATTTTAATGTGGGATATATCTGGCATGTTACTCTGGAACATCAACTAATAAAAGCGCCAATACAGAGGAGCTTATTGGAAACATACAAATAGGAAAGCCATATAAAACTGAGCCATCAATGGATCATTCAAATGATGGCAGTCGGTGACAGTCTGACCATCTGTGTAGGACACAGCTCCTGATCTTGACCAACACATTTTAAATCCTTTATTTGGATTCCAAATTAAATAGTCCAAATATTTTTTTAAAAGACCTTAAACAGCAAGAGAATCTTGCAAAATCAACAGACCCCACATATCACGATGGGTAGAGATAAAAGCGCCTTTGCTGACATAAAGCACACAGACAGATTATCCAAAGTTCATAAATGTTTGTGTGCGTCGCACCAAGAAACTAATGAGAAAAGGCTGTGTGTGTGTATGTGTCCCAGTGATGGGAACAATAAAGCAGAGAAAAGCATCACAACTCCATGCAACCATGGAAACCATCCCCAAAATCTGCCAAATCTAGAATAGTTCTGCACAATTTCTCATGTGCACTGCATTTATGTGGAATAACTTCCATGGAAGAGGATCAAATCCAATGGACAAGTGGAGAATAACATTATGCTCTTGACTTGAAGGACATTTGATTTGTGGTTTGTTTTTCTTCCGCTTGACAGCTTCCCAAGGGCCTCAGTTAGAAGACAACATCTGTAAGGTGCTTTTATGCTGCAAACAAGTTTTGTGTGTGTTTTTGTATGAGTGTGAGAGAACATGTGTAAGTACAGGTGTGTGACCTTCCTGCCAAAGCAGCATGACCTGCCAAATCCAGAATCGGCCTGCATTTCTCAAGTGGACTAGAGTGATGTGGAAGTTTTTTGCAATGGCCAAGTGGACAATAACATCATGCTCTGAATCCACTACAAAGACTTTGTGGCCATATGATTCCTTGTTCATTTTTCTTTCGCTGGACTCTTTCCCATAAGCATCAGAAAAAAATCATCTGCAATAGGGATGTGCAAAACTAAATTCTCAAAATCGACTGGGAAGCCCTGAAAAATTAGACTGATTTCAGGTTGTATAATTAGACAGGGTCACCTGACACAGATCATATGGGTTTCTTAGAGGGCTTTTACATAAGACTGAGCTGCTGACTTTTAAGACTTTTACATGCTGACAGAGCACTTTCTACAAGTGTACTTGGGTACAATTTGTAAAAGTGTTGCATTTACCATCCATAGTACTAGAGGGAGGTTGTTGGACCCCTGAGTAAGGTGGGGGAGCCTGGGGAGCCACAGCAGAAGGGGGCGCTGCAGAGGATGAAGAGGCAATACTGTCTGGAGTAGCAGAGCGCTCCTCTGCAGCAGCGGTGGCGGCTACAGCTGGAACTGGAACACAAGGAACATATAAGTAAAATGTGATTCATTGTAAATCAGGTGAAGAAAAAGAAGAAGAAGAAGAAGAAGAAGAAGAAGAAGTAGTTTAATAAAACGTATATAGCACCTTTCCACAAACCCAAGGTCGCTTAAAGGTAGTTGACAGTTTACAAACAAAACAAAAATAACAAAAACATCAAAGAAAATTCTTTGAAAATATATTTCAAACAAATTTGTTTTGAGTTGAAACTTAAAGGCAGATAGAGAGGAGATATTGTGAAGAGAGGGGTAGTGAGTTCCAGAGCTTGGGGGCGTTAACACAGAAAGATTGTCCACCTATAGTAGATAGCCGGAATCTAGGAACTGACAATAGGCCAAGTTCAGATGATCTAAGAGACCGGGTAGGCAGGTATGGGTGGATTAGGTCTGATAGATACAGAGGTGCAATACCATTTAGAGCCTTAAAGGTTAACAGGAGTACCTTAAAATGAATATGTGATGCAACAGGTAACAGTGAAGATCATGGAGAAGGGATGTTATGTGAGAACTACTTTTAGTCAAGGTGAGCATTCTCGCAGCTGCATTTTGTACATACTGTAGCCTTTTAATGTTTTTTTTCTGGTAAGCCAATTAATAAGGCATTACAGTAGTCCAAACGAGAAGTTATTAGTGCATGAACGAGGATTTCTGCATCATCCAGATTGAGGGTGGAGAGGAGACATGCGGTATTACGCAGATGATAAAAAGACTTTTTAACAACTGAAGCAATATGAAACAAATGAAAGAGAGGAATCAAATAAAACACCAAGATTACATACAGGGAGGAAGGTTTAAAAAGAACCCCATGTATTTCAAAGGACAGGTCCATTCTATTTACAGGTTTGATGGAGCCAATCACCATTATTTCTGTTTTGCTGTCATTTAATTTAAGAAAGATCAGAGACATCCAGGCCTGGTTTCACAGACAGGACTTATATTAAGCCAGGATTAGGCCTTAGTTAAATTAGGAAATTTAAGTAGCTTTTATAAATGTGCCTTAGAAAAAACATTACTGGTGTGCATCTTGAGACAAAACAATGGCACTAACATGTTTTATGATATGTCAGTGAAAGTTGCTTTTAGTTAAAACAGCTCAAACATCCATTTCAGTCTGGGACTAGGCTTAAGCCTTGTCTGTGAAACTGGGCACCAGTTTAATTTCTCTAATAACATTGAAAACGAAGTCCATACTTGCATATTATATCACCAAGTGGCTACATGTAGATGATAAAAAGTAACGGACCAAGAACTGAGCCCTGTGGAACACCCTGTGTCAATATAGTTGTGGTGGACTTATACCCTTGCATGGTGATATAGTACTTTCTATGAGTGAGATAAGAAATGAACCAGGAAAGAGCAGAACCACTGATTCCAATATCAGAAAGATGGAAAATGAGAACATCGTGACAGATAGTATCAAACGCTGAACTTAGATCAAGGAGAATTAGGATGTTTGTAAACCCAGAATCCATAGAAAGGAGGATATCATTAACCACACGAATGAGAGCTGTATCAGTACTGTGGTCCAGATATAAAATCTGAATGAATGAGCCACACTAGAAGCCATAAAATCAGCAGAAAAACACACCTGTGGAAGCTCATCAACTGAAACCTACATTAATTCAGCGAGTGGCTATAATAAACCACTGAAAAGTGTGATCTATGAATATATATAAAAGTGCTATAGCTGAAGAAAAAACAACAACAAAAAATTATATATATATACACACACACACACACACAATTACTAAGCCATCTATTAAAGAAAATTATGCTTCTCTTTAAATATTTTAGATTTTTAACTCTAGGGAAAAGTTACAACAAACAAATGAGAAAATCCACAATTAATAAGCCACAAATAAGTGCTATGAATCTGTAAATGTATGAGGTACCTGGGGCAGGGTCCTCAGACAAGCCAAATGCAGAAATGACATTCTTGTTGACCTCTTCCTGGTTCTTCAGGGGGTCAAATGCAGACATGCTAGCAGCACTAACCGGCGGGGCATGCTTCATTGTTGAATCTACTGTCTCATTCACACATTCTGTCACACAGAGACATCAGAACAAGACAGCTTTAGTACTGCCTGTTTGCATCTCTCTAGGCACATTTATGAGATTCAATTTTAAAGAGAAAGTTCACCTAAAAATTTAAATTCCGTCATCATCCTCATTCCTAATATTCCTAACCCATATGATAAACTTGTTTGAATACATTCAAATGCATCATATCAAGATATAATTTGCACATTTCACCTTAAAATGCCTTTACTTAAAAATCTCATTTGGTCTAAGAAGACTTGGAATGAGATACACAGGCTATTTTGAGTTGTATTTTGGGATTTGTTCCAAGGTAGTAATAAAGTCTCATGGGTTGGGAATGACACGAGGGTGTGTAAATAATGTTTCACTGAACTAACCCTTTATGTTGTCTAACTTATAAAATCTAAGTTAGCTTCTAGAGTGATTTTACATGCTTCAAATGCTTTAGTTACAGTATTGGATATGAAGAACAAGAGAATCACTCCGGGAGAGTTCATGTGTATACCGGTTTCTGGGTTGGTGCTCTCTGGGACAGACTCTGAGGGGGGCTCCAGGCTGTCCAGCAGGCTGTTGACTTTATTCCTCAAATGGATCAGTTCTCTACGCAGGTGCTTCACCTGAGATGACTCCAGTGGCCGAGGCTGCCCATTCACTGTAAAAAAAAAAAAACAAGCATTATTTTTGACAGCACTGTCTAACACTTTGTTCTAACTATTCCCATAAAACTATTGTTCTAATCCATGTTAGTTTGCATTCTAACCAGCTGCCAGACATTTCATCAACATTTCTATTTTTGTCATGTCTTTCCTTTATCCAAAACCCTTTCCTAACATATTAAACATCAAAAATGTTCTGATTTGCTGTGATTTGTCATTTCATGCAGCTCTTTGCTTTCAGTGAGGACAGGCAAAATTACTTCACACTGGAAACTCATCCCATTTCATCTGGTTAGGATGTCAACAAGTGATCAACAAAATTAGATCATTTAGATAGCCAGACTATGTCTATATGATGAGGTAATCCAGAGTTTTGGCGTTGTGTGTGAGCCTGGAATGCTCTTTCCTGAATCCATATGTGTGAGACCGGCTGCCGCTTGAACTGTTCCAGACTCTTCAGGGATCACACGAGCTCTAGCAGAAGTCCAACCCAGGCCTGGGGCGCCAGTCACACGTTTGGGATGCATACACACACGTGACATTATGCAACCATGAACCAGCACATTCGAACTCTTAAAATCTTCCCAAAATTCTCTAACTAATTCAACCATCCAACAAAGGGCAGGGCTACATTTGCAAATAAGGTCAAGACATTACTTCATCTGGCTGGAGCACAGAGGCTTTGGATAGTGCCCAGTGCAGACTTGACCAAAGTTATTAATTTTTATTTTCATTAAGAAGAGAAGCATATATTATGAGTTGGTACTTAAATCAGTTCTTTCATATCACATTGTCTACAATAAGAGCATAAATACTGGTTTTTGTTACACCCACGCAAATTGCAACCTTTGATTTTGGCTAGACGTGCCAAATAAATCAGTGTAAAATAGTGCATGAATCAAGCAGCCCAAATCTACAGCTTTGCTTCGGCAGCGTTTATGATGACACATTTGAGGAATAGTCGGCACATGCTGAGAACTGGCACTGAAACTGCAGTGCAGATGTACCTGTGTGAGCCAAACAACGCTAGAACAGAGAGAGAATGACGTCATTTAATTGGGCAAGTAACCGGGTCTGATTTTCCTCTCAAGAATATTTGTTTGTGCCACCGACCAGTTAAAAAGAACAGTTGCTTTTCAGCACAGCTCATGAAATTGAGAGCAGGTTTAGAGCCTATAAAATAGCCCTGACCCTTTACATTGAAGACATGTATAGAGAAGTTTGTTAGCTTTAGGGCTTCCACTCTTTTCAACAAATCAATTTACATGACTGTTCCAGTCATTCATGATATACTAGATGTGGATTTTTAAAATCATTTTTAACTCACAATTTCTAACTGAAAATATTTTAGAGCTTGGTATAACTAGAAAAATGTATATTCTTTATAAAAAAATACTCATGATGTTTTAGGATTTTATTAATTTACGTGTTAAACCATCTCAGTGTACAACAAGTATTTGGACACTCAAGTCACACTTAAAGTGGTTACCATCAGATTTTAAGGTTCCATTGTATCTAAAATACCAATTTAACACCTTACTGATAACATTAAATGGTCAGACACACTGATTCATTATCAGTTCAAATCTTGTTCTATTGCACCCTCTGCTGGACATGAAAAGCTCCAGCTGTGCTATCATTTAAAGAGAAAAAAAAACGACATCTCCTGGTTGGATGAAATACTACCAAGTTCAGCATTTTTAAGATTAAAAGAGCTTAACTCTGCAATATTACACCATCCATGCCGATGTGGGATTATGTTCTTAACAGAGAGTCCATTTTAAACCAAAGGTTACAGCTCAGTATAAAACTGTTTTCTGGGTCACAAAGACACAATGTGGAATTGAGAAGCTTTAACTTGATATGCTTATTTTTTTGTATGTAAAACACAGTCCAAAAAGCAAAAAAACAACTATGGGCTGCATATGAGCTACTTGGTACTTAATAGTGTTGTACACCTATTCTGTCAAGGGACACCAGGGCCACTGGAGCGTTTTTGGAATATGATCTTCCTGCAGGTAAGATAAACCTACACATGCTCACTGACCTTAACTCTGTGCATGATTAGCACTGATGAGAACAGAGTTGTTGTGCCTGTATCTGTGGCCTGTTGTCGTTATAAGAATATAACTTGCCCCTCAGTTTGTAAAATGAACAAATAACACATATAAACAGATATAACAGATACAGATAATGGCCTTACAGATATAAACTTACAATGGAAGCCTAGCAGGCAGGTGGGCTGGAAGATTGAGTAAAAATACAAGCCTCACATTCAGGTTTTACAGCACAAAAAAAGAAATGATTTGGTAAGCAATTCCATCACACCAGTCACCAGTCAGTTTCATACTGACACCCTAGGCTTCCACTGTAAGTGTGTAACTGTAAATGTTTTTCATTCATTCTAGAATATTCCTTAATGTCAAGTTGAGCAAAAACCCTAAGCATTGCTGGTTTCTTACCAAAAAGAGTGAGCTTCAATATTCTACTGCACTGGATCGCAAAGGACAAATCAGAACTGTCGAAGATGGTGATAAGGTCATCATCTGGAAGACAAACGAACGATACAAAAGATACCAAAAATGAATGCAGTACTTAAACCTCAAATAAAACTGTACCACATGTGAAACCATTACAGAGTTTGAGATCTAGACCAAAGTCTATAGTGCAAAACTACTGAGAGATTTGATTAAGAACATCTATTTATCTTAGAGTACTATACAACATGACTTAAGCAAATGGATAAATATACATATGCATAGTGTCGTTACTATAATTGCTCTTTAAATGGTTACATTTATGATATGTGCATGTTTTGAAGCTTAAAATAGGCATGATACGGAAGTTGCAATATTGTTTATTGTGACGTATATCTGAGTGAAATGGCTTCTAGAACGAGAAAAATGTAGGGCGTGATTTTGATTGGATCGTAGGTAGTTGGGTATTGCTAACAAAATGGAGGCAGATTTAAATGCCAGTTTGCAGTCAGTTTTGGAGGATATTTAGTCCCTAGTTAATGTTTTTGAAGGGCATATGAATTAAAATAAAAAAATGAGGATGTGCACAGAAAATCATTTATAATAAAAATAAGAATCATCATTTTTGATTTCATGGTGACTGACCTTCATCCTTATATTTGATGGCAACTTCATCGCTGCTCTGTAGCTGCCCACGAAAGACTCGCTGCATCATCAGCAGGAGCTCGTCGTAGGTGATGTCTTCATTGTGGATGGGGATACGACGAATATCATCCCCCAACTGAGCTTTAATGATCAGCTTTCCACTCAGGTCCAGCTGGCCATTCATACTGCTGGAAAAACTTTTTTAATGTAAATGCTGTATTTTAAATATATGTATGCATGTATGTGTGTGTGTGTATTTAAAAATACAGATCTAGCAAGGTATTCAATTTAATACAATGGCAAACGACACACAAAATTGCTGAAATTATATGAATCAAATGCAGAATAAATACAAATTATTGTCAAAATGGCCACTTATGCCAGCCATTATAGCACTCTTACTATTACTGCACTATTACTTGTGCAGTTAAGCAGTTTATTAAAGAAGCAGGCCATTTATCACTAATGCATCACATGCACATCAGACGTCATCTGATAGTACAACAACAGACTTGAAACTAAACACACTATCAGAGCTGCAGCAGAGAGAACTACATTAAATGTATGCATACAGACTTACAATAGCCCAGAGTAAAACCTCTGACACGATCTATGAAGACACAATCATCGTGTTCTTCTATCAGAAGCACAGAATTCCACTCGCAACACAACAGTTAACTATGAAATGTGATAGTTGTAACTCAATGAGTGTCTTCACACACTACTAACTTTCCTGCTTTGTTATGGATATAAAAAACGTCACTTATGTCTTACTCAAACCCATACTCTTATGACTCATCTATGAGGTTTTATCTGAACAAGTGCTACTGTACATTACTGGGACGTCCTATAACTTCAAAAAAGTCTAAGGGTCATGAGATATAAGATGATTTGGCACATGTAACGTTTGATGGTGTACAATCTTTCCCAGTGCAGACTTTGGCCTCAGACAAAATGATAGGGAGACACATTTTGGGTTTTAGATCACAATACAAACGATTTGAGTGAGTGCGATCAACTATTTTAACTATTTTACTCTTATTAGTTTAGCTATCATTCACCCCAGTACTCTGGAGCATGTAGGCAGACCTGTATTAAACTCGTATGGAATTCAACGACAACCATGATTGACACACTGACAATTCTTGCCCGCTAGATCAAGAAAATGATAAAATCCAAATTGCAAACTGTCAATCAAATGCAGATTTACTTAGATGTTACATTACTTTTTGTATGAATCTGTCATGCATATGAAGGGTTTCTCTTGGTTGGACATGTTAAATAGGGCAGATGACAGTTTCCAATAACAACAGCCCATCAGCTATCTAAGCTAACTGAAGATCGTTTAGACGAGAGGATGATGTGGTTTTTGGGCCACACCACACATCAGGCCATTTTTCTTCATCACACCAGCGTGACGTCTAAATGTCTTGCTAAAGAATGATCCATTTAAAACACCTCATCAGGCCTCATTCACCTGATGATGCAGCAACTTCCTGCCAAATAAAGGTCTGAGCGTGACAATTCTCCCGGCGTAAAAAGGATAAAACACTGTAAACAAACCTCAAATGAATGATTACAACAATTATTCATGTGTTTTAAATACTACTATTTAACTACCCCATGTTGTGGTTTAAAAACACTGATTTTTAGACAAAACGTCTCTGTTTTTTTAGCTTGCCCTAGTTTCACACAGGCTAAGCTGTGCTAATGCTAGTTTACTTGACAACCGGCTAACCGCTAATGGTTATTTTCCAGAAGTGCCCTAAAAACCTGTAAAGTGACCATATAAACGTATGTACATGTTTGTACGAAAAGCCCCACGTCTCTACCTGGTTGTTTGGACGTATCAATCCCAGCACCAGCCTCTGTGTCCTGGACTTCAGCTGAACGACGTCTGACTGACTAATCGGAAACGCCTCACAGCGACCTGTACGTGGCAAAACCACAAACGCGCATGCGCGCTATCCGCACACTGGTCACACTACTGCCTTGTAAATTTAATTACTAGGCCTACTGATGAGGTGGCCTATATGGCGTCTGAATTTTGTTTCTAAACCCAAAATAATATAAATATATTAATTTTATATTAAATGTATCTGTTTATTTAAATAGCCTAAATAAAAACTGACTGGAGTTTAACTGATTTATATTATTTAAAGATGGCAGAAATAGATGCCTTATTTAAGTCACATAGCCTAGTTGACTTTTATGATGCGATATGACTATATACTATGTTAGACATTGTTAAATTAAAAAGAAAACATCAGTAATAAATACATTACAATGAAATATTTAAAGAAATATTTTATTTATAAAGTATTAAAAATGATGTGAATTGCTCTGTATTCTTGGACATAGATCTAGATCTCCTGAAGAAACAATTTTTAATTAAACAGAATTCTACATTTTAAATAACATGTTATAACAACATTTATATTGCAAAGTAAACAATGTAAATATATGTGAATAAATGTAAAATGCAGATAATATTAAGTAAGCTTTGTTGGCTTACAAATATATATTAAACATTAAAAATAATTGCATGCATTGTACAGTAACAACTGACAGAAAAGACTGTGGATAAATTAAAGCACAATAGTGTTTTTATTTCTTCTTCTTCTCTTGTGTTGAGTTGAACCAGGCGTCTAGAAGCTTCTTGCTGTAGTAGATTTGCCATGCGTGCACCTGAATAGCAATCACCATGAGTAGATACATCACAGAGACCGCCGAGAAGCCAAAGATAAACCGGTAGGCCTTCCCGTGTCTGTACAGCTGCTGGGCCAGTGGAAACATTTCCATTGCACCAAAAATCAAGGGTGCCACAGAGAACAAACCAGCACTGATCATGGAGATCACCAGGTAGCTGATGTTGTTTTTCGGCATGGCCAGGGCTCCAATAAACGAGGGCAGGAGACTCAAAAGGTAGGGGTACTCCCACTGATAGGGCATGGCCACCAAGTCATGTGACACCAGATTGAGGTGACTAACAGCCACCTGAGCCGCCACCAGTATCCATATGAAGAAATGCACTACGGTGAGCTTCTTTATCTCTGATTTCAATGAAGCACTGAAAGACATTTTCAAAATTCAAATACATATTCTGATATATACAACTTTATTGGTAATGTTATATTTCTGTGACAGTTTGAGAGTTATAGTTACCTCATCTGATAGTGAGATGCCACTTTCTCTCTGTGTTTAAAATCACTCCCGTCAGTCCCTGCAGCTCTTGGGCCAGCACGTGATGCCATTGTCAATTTTAAGATGTCTGTAACACCATGCAAATATGTTATTCACAGGCCCCAATACATGACATAACAGTTTAGCAATTTGCGATTATTATACAGACAGAGCATCTTTGAATTAAAATAGAAATATCCCAAAATGCTAAAATTGTAGTGTTCAGAATGTAGGCCTAATATATCAAGACAAATAATAGCTAACTGAAAAGGACAATATTGCATTAACATTTAGGGGCCTGTATAAACGGCATAGCTAGTCCTGTAATATCTCAGCATTACATTAAAGCACCCCAGCACTTGAAAAAACCAAATGAATAAAAAAAAAAAAAAACTACATTAACCCTATAGCATATAAGCTACATTTATGAATTTCACTATAGGCTACTTAAGCATGCAAGATGAAGCATAACAAACATATGTCTATTTGGTACAGAACTTAAATAAAGGCATCAAATAACTGATCTATTAAAGAATATATAGGCACATCTTGCCGGCCGGCTTCCGGATGCAGGATAAATTGACCGTTTCAACTAACATACGGATCAATGTAAACAGACAGCGGTTATTTCATGTGATGCGCCATTTAATAAGATAACTTACCGTAAGGATTGATGAAATGCGGCCGAAAGCAACAGTGACAGGATTAGATGAGGAAATGTTAACACAAAGGATTTTTATCAATGAAGGCAATAATATGTTGCTCATGCGCACAAACAGGACAGAAAAGAATCTCTCCGCCCCTCCGTGCGATGTGATTTGACAGCGCAGCATCACGGTCTGCGCATCCTCAGCATCACCGAGTACTGAGCAGGATGCGGTTGCTTGGCTCATGAATATTAATTAGGGGCTTTGATGTCCATTCTGATTTCCTAAAGAAAGAGGAAGTAACAGCTGGCATGCTACTATTATGCTGGAGACTGAGCTAATGAATATGAATTAAGTCATGTGACTATATGTCCAGGGAGGTTTTCATGGAACGTGAGCATGATAAAATGATCCAAGCTTTGGCCATAACCAGAATCATTATTTATTTGCACAAACATCATTTAGCCATTTCATTGGGTTAGTCATTCACGAATAGTTACTTAAAAGAATAATAGCCTAATTTAATTTGGGATCTCCTTTAGCCTACATCATTTAAGAATATTTTACAATCTTTGTATCTCTTTTTGATGACACTCGTGACAAAGACCAAGTTGGCACAATTGTATTCTATAGAACAGGCTACTGCGTTAATTGTTAGATTGAATAGTATTATTGACAATCATTATAGTAGCCCAACTGTGCCATTTTCGTGTAAATTATAAACACATCACATTGGAACTATATCTTTATAGTGTATTTTGTAAAATTGATACTAAATTTAATACTTTTAAATTTAAGATATTTTAGTTTAAAGTATCTTTTCTTATATGGCATGGTTAGCAAATTCCCGACATGATCATAATCAGGTGATGGTTTTTAGAAGAGATATATTATTACATATCTGGTAGGCCTACAGTAAACTGATTAACATACAATTATGGATGTAAATCACCTTTATTAAAAAATTCAAAGAAAAAGTCACCAACAAAGTGAGGGGAGGGGGTCACTGGATTCGACAATTTTAGCACCGTTGTTTGAAGTGACCAACGTATAAAAACAAAGGTTATTACACAATCAGTAGTCAAAAGAAAAAAAACAGGTAAATTTCAGGTGAAAAGCCAGCAGTTGAATTCAGAGTTGAGTGAAAAGAAAAAAAAGGGATATGAAATATGATTCATGATAGTGAGACTTAACTGTAATTTTTATGACAAAACTGTCATTTTACTGTCATTTTGACAGTTCACTACAGAAGTGGTTTTCAGACAAGTTAGTATTTATAGTTTAAAAATAATCTTTTTTGGGAGGGGGGGGATAAAATAAAATCTAGCACACATTATCTCTCGTACACACACACACACACACACACACACACACACACACACACACACACACACACACACATTCATACAAACAAATTTGTAATTTGGTTGCAGTTCACACAGCGCATGTGTTACAATATTAGAAGTGTGCAAAAACTTTAACGTTTTTTTTAAATCATTGATGAAGAAAGACAAATATGATGTGATATTTTTGACAAATTGAATGGCTTCTCATCTCATTTAAAGTGAATACATTACTTATCATGCAAATGTCACAATGACATAAAAATAGTGTTCTAAACATTTTAAAGCATGTATACTCATGTTGGATACCATCAATTAAACAAATACTTAAATACATTACAAAAAACAATCTTTTCAAAAATCTGTTTAAATGTGGTGTTGAATTAAAGTTTCTTATTACAATCTGTGAGAGTCTTTGTGCAGGTTGTATCTTTATAGACACAGTACTCTGTAATTTAACATTGCATATACTCATACATTCTGTAGATTGATATTGTTGGGTTGAGTTTAAAAGGGCTGTTTCTGAGTCTTCTTTATTCCCTGTGAGAATGTACCTAAAAATATTGACATTTTTAAGTCAAACATTTTAATGTCAGTTCTTTCTTCCCTCTCTCCTTCAAATTCTCTTACTTATTCTTGCGATCTACATTGGGTACAGTAAAAAGCCAGAGAAGGAGGAATGGACATACTGTCCTGCATAAAATCCAGCTGCCTGGTCAGATGGTAACTGTAAATAAACTGTGTCTCCTGGTTGTAATGGAATCACAGCACTCCCAGATGCTTGATCCAGGAATCCCTTCTTGTATTCATCATATGTATACATAAGTGGCTCCCCATTCCTGTAGAGCCCAACCCATACATTGGCACCCTTGCAGTGCAGATGATAGGCAAAGTAGTAGATGCCTGGTAGGTCACAGGTGAACACACCGGTCTGAGGGTTGTAATTCTGACGCCCATTATATAGTAGTTTGTCAAGAACTATTGGCGTGCCAACTGGAGGAAATGGTGTGGTCAGCTGGGCAGTGAAAGCAGGCATCTCCAGACCACTGGCACCCATCATATCACCCCCACCAGCATACTTCCCTTTCTTGTACCCACCAGTTTTCATACCATCAAGGGCAGGGCCCATCTCAGGAAGAACACCCATCAGGTCAGGGGAAGGAGGGGGGCCTGGGGGTCCAGGAGGTCCCGGTGGACCTGGGATTCCTGGCTGACCTGGATTTCCATTTGGGCCAGGTGGACCTGCAGGACCAACAGGACCAGGGATTCCGGGGCTCCCTTCACCGGGTGGGCCAGCTTGACCTGGTGGACCAACTTCTCCCTTTGGCCCGGGAGGTCCAGAAGGCCCAATTGGTCCTCCTGGCCCTGCAAGTCCTGGAATGCCTTTAGGACCCTGTGGTCCTTCTGGGCCAGGCTGACCAAGTTCTCCTTTAAGACCAGGAAGGCCAGATGGACCTGGGGAACCAGGTAGACCATTGATTCCTGCTTCTCCTTTGGGACCTATGGGTCCTGGTGTTCCTCTTGGCCCAGGTTCTCCATCTCCACCTTGGAGGCCCGGTTGGCCAGGAAATCCTGGAGGACCTGGTTGCCCCATAGGCCCCGGGTCTCCCTTGGCTCCTTCTGCACCTCCTTCTCCTTTTAGCCCTGGGGAACCAATTCCACCTGGTGCCCCCATTGGTCCAGGAGGGCCTGGAGGACCAGTTTGACCAGGTGGACCCATCATGCCTGGTTGACCACCATAACCTTTGTCTCCTTTTGGTCCTTGAGCACCAGGAAGCCCTCCCATCCCTTTGTCACCCTTTGGGCCAGGGTATCCAGGTTTGCCAAATCCAGGTAATCCAGGTTTCCCAGGTAATCCTGGTGGTCCTTGTAATCCTTTGTGGCCAGGTGCCCCTGGCTGGCCTGGTAATCCACCTTCTCCTGGACTTCCAATGCCAGGGGCCCCTTGTGGTCCCTGTAGGCCCTGTCCACCAGGTGGACCCTCTGGACCTGGCTCCCCAGGCTGTCCAGGTTTCCCTGGCACACCAGGTGGACCTTGTATACCAGGAAGACCAGGCTTACCCACACCAGGTAATCCTGCCTGCCCTGGGAGCCCAGGTGGTCCAGCTGGCCCTTTGGGCCCTAGTGGGCCTGGTTGTCCAATTCCTCTGTCTCCTTTAGGCCCAGGTAAACCTGGGAGACCAGGAAAACCTTTATGTCCTGGATCTCCTTTACCCCCTGGCTGTCCTGGTAATCCTTGTCCACCAGGCTTTCCTATTCCTGGCAGTCCTGGGGGTCCAGGAGGGCCGGGTGGCCCAGTCATGCCTGGTTGTCCCTCTTCACCTCTGGGTCCCTGTTCACCTTGCTGTCCAGGCTGCCCAATACCTCCTGGCTTCCCAGGCATACCTGGCATTCCTGGCTTACCAACTCCAGGGAATCCTGGAGGACCAGGAGGTCCTGGCTTTCCAGGAGGGCCTTGCATACCATTACCTTGAGGCCCAGGAGGACCTTGGGGCCCAGGTGGACCAGGGGGCCCTTGAGGTCCAGTCTCTCCCTGAACACCCTGCTCACCTCTGGGTATGGTCTCACCTTTGTAAAAGAAAAGCAGGGACAAGTTTAGGTAACAGTGACCATAAGAATGTACATCAGCACAAGTAACAAGTAAAATACAAATAAAGTAACCACATTTTTTTTTTAAATAAATTAACCAGTGACTTCATGACTTCATAAAAATGACTTCATAAGTAATGTAAAATGTATATTATATACTGTATCAACTAATTATAACAAACCTTGTTGTCTAATTTGAAATAAGAACAAACAAACAAACAAACACTAATAATGTATACCATGGCTACCATATACATATGACCATAAGTGCTTAGAGTGCTAATTGTTCATACCTTTGTTCATAGCTTTGGTATCTTTGCCTTTGTTTAGGTGCATTGGTAAGTCTTTTCTGTAGTGTGGATATGGCATGTGTGGCATATCCTTTCCCATGCCCATGTGAGGCATCTGTGGTAAGGGTTGGTGCTGTTGGGGATGTGGTTTGTGTCCATAATATGCACCCCCAAAAGCTGATGGCAGTAGAGCCAATTGCACAAAAACTACTAGGAAAGCAGCCATGGCCATGGCCTGTTGAGAAAAATATATATAAGAATTATATTATATATATATATATATATATTATTATAAGAATTATATTATATTATATTATATATATATTTAAATAATTAATAAATGTATCTCTATAATTAATAAATGTATCTCTATCCATCAACAATGAATAAAAAAATAAGTAATGAATTAAAATGAAATAACCATTAACAATTAACAGGTACCTAATAATGTAAATTACATATATTGCTAACAGTACCAACTCTTTTTATAATCTCTGCAGCAAACAGTTGTCTAAACAAAATAGGTTTTTTATATTCTTTATAAAACAATTTCATATTCTTTCAGCTAAAAACAATAGAACCAGACCATTTAGTTTAAAATGTTAAGAGAAAATGTCTGAGAACATAAGAGGCTTCATTCAAAATCATTAAAAATTTTACCAACCCCAAACTTTTGAAAGGTAGCGTATATAATTAATAATATAATAATCAATATCAATGTTAACGTCACCCTCCATAATTATACAATCTTTTCATACCTTCTTCTAACTTGAATTGAGATTAGATAACATGACTTTCTCAGGAATCTAAATTTAGCCTATACTCTTAAACGTGATCATTAAGCTGACTTTTAAACTGTAAAAGCAAAGGACAGGAAGCAAACCCTTTATTGGAATTTCTCACTTCTAAGAATCTCTAGGGAAGTTCTCAGTCACTACAAAGAAATTTCCAGCAATTCACCTCTCACACTGCAGGAATCCCAGACAGTAAACAGTGGATGTTCATGTATGTGCTTTACATTTTCACATTTTTCTTTACGTTTTTGCTTGTCTCTTGTTAAATGACCAAATACCTAATTTTTATGAAAAAACAGTAACAACTTAGATGTGAATGAAACAAAGATTGTATCAAGATGATGGGAGAGACAGAGTTGACCTTTGGCTTTTTCTCAGGCTGCTGAGAATCACACAGATATGCCACAGGCCCTCTAGGTTTTCTGCTCTTTGAGAGAGATATAGTTTTTGGCCAAAGACCTAAAGACCAATTAGAATGCGCCATACACTATAATTTTTCAGTTGAAATGCTGATAATAACATCCAGTACAAAAGTAGTTCGAAAACCATTAACATTTATATGTGCAATTAAATAATGAATTAAAGGTAATGTATGTTATCAGAAGATTTGACAGTGTTTATCAAATGGTTTGGAATAAGATATATAATTTCATCCAATCAAGCAAATTTATTTTTGGCTACAACATAGTTTAGAGCAAAATAATCACACTCTAAAATGTGTATTTGCACATGTAACATTATGTGAAATTATGAATGTGTATTTCAAGGTCAGGTCTGCAGAGATGCCATTTTGTGATGAGGAATGTTAATTCAGTGATAATGCCAATTGCATAAGAATTATCTGAAACACTAATGTAACTAACATACTTTTCCAGGTCCAAGTGAAAGAGAGAAAGAGTGCAGAAGAGAAGAAAAAATAAACATAGGAATGTAAGCTCAGCTGATGAAAAAGAATAGAGCAAAGTCTACAGCTGCAGACACTGAATCACTGATGTAGACCTTTTAACCCTATCAGCTGGCCTCTTTTCCCTCCTTCTTTCCATGGACTATTTTACAAAGGTCAGAAACAGAGTCCCATTCACCCACTAAAAAGCAGAGCAATTAAGTAAACAAGTACAATGTTACAAGGAGGAAAGGCACTTATTAACATAAGCACTAACATTAGCAATGTGATTAGTTAGTATCACTGCAATGACTATAACAATATACACTCTACCAGTGATCATTATAACAATATACTGTCATGATTATATTGGAAAACAAAATTACAAAGAAATAAACATTTTCTGTTTACACTATGGCCCCAATCCTGCCAATAAGTTAAAAGATAAGAGATATGATTTTTGTTTTTGATGGTATAAACATAAATTGTAAAAGGTAAATGAACATGCCAGTGTCCTGAAACCACTTTGACACATAATAATAAATTCACAGGAATTTTAGAGATATATATGTCAATGTCCATCTATATATATAAAATTATCAGCAAAAGGTAATATTAGATATTTCAGTGATAACTTAAAGTCACCATGAAACTAAATTTGACTATTCTAATTTTTTTTACGGAATATTGCAGTATTTATTATAAATTATTTATCCATGCACATCAATAGTTTTAATTAGAATTTTAAAATTCATGCCCTCATAAACTTTAATCAAAATCACTTCCCCTCCCTCTTGCAACAACATTTCTTCTCTTCTATGATGACGTGTTTACTGGCACAAGAACAGTACAACCTGTCACTCACATGGATATCACAGCAAAAGCAAACCACAACCATCTATTCAATTCCCAACGGACAAAATCAAGCCTCGCCCTACATTTTTCTTGTTCAAGAAAACAAAAGGGAAGAAATTATTGCAACTTCCATTTCAGGCTAATTGAATTCACTTATGGCATATAATCTGTGAATATCATTACTCTTGATTTTTCAATACACTGCCGTTTAAAGGTTTTAGGGTTTAGTATGATATTATATTATTATTTTAACCAGTATTATTATATTTATTTATTATATTTATTCAGCCAGGGCACATTAAATTGATCAAAAGTGACAGTTTATAAAGACATTTAGAGGTGAGCGGAGCACAACCTAACATGGGGCTTGTTGGTTTAAAAGTTTCCACACATGCCAGCATGACAAAACTTGTATTTACTAGTTGCCATATCAACACTATATAGAGAAAAAATTGGGCCAAAATGCAAAAATCTTTAGAAGATATCACTGAACATTTATTTAACCATAGCAAAAGTAAAGTTAATTAATCTCAGCTTTTAGTGTTTATATAAAATGAGACAAATCTGCTATTATTTTAATCTCCAATCTGTTATTTAATGGTTTAGATAGTTCTTTAATGCTTATCTAACCAGCAGAAGACAATAGCCGGGTTTAAATCTCAGTTGCGCAGGTGGGGTAACACTGTGTTGAAACACTGCGTTACAATGTGTCACGCAATTAGAACTCTGCTATTCTATGATGTTTGTGATATAATTCACATTATGAATTCTATTGAGAAACCATGAGAAAGAGATGAATAAAGACTGGGAGTCAATGTTCAGAAATTATTATTAAGTTTGAGCTATGCTGTATAGCTGTGTTTTGCAGTGTGTTTGTTGTCAAACTCTTTTTTTTTATTCTAATTATTAAAAAGTGCCATTATTTATATGAAAAAGTTAATAATTGTAATTTATTGACAAAATATTTTAGTTTGTCTTGTATATTTTTTTGATTAGATCAGATAACATTTTAAGCTGTCATATGGTCATGTTACAATGTGCCCCTCACATGTTCTAACATGCCCCACCTATGGGGCATGTTGTCACATTTCACTTCCATTCTTTCAGGGTAAATAAAGAAAAAAAACTGTATTAATGAAACAAAACCACATAATTGTACTAGACTTGTGAAATTAACGTGGGAAAAAATAAATACTCTGAACCCCAAGTGCATTTACACAAACGGAGAAAGTCAAAAAGTGTTAGGTTGTTGCCCCACTCTCATCTATAATGTTACTGTGGCAAGCAGGGCGGGGCCGAGAGCCACGGGAACGCAGTGAGGAAGTGTTGATGAACGTCACCTGCGCGCCACACTGTGCTCAAGTCTTACCGAGGAGCTACAGAAGGATAAAAGGAGGAGTGACGACAGTGAAGGAGGAGAGAGGACCAGGCCTGGACTTTATGTTGTGTTTTATTTTAGTTAAAGTGGCAGCCCCTTAACGGACGAATGTCAATGAAGAAAGCACTCGCGCCACTGACCTCACTCCGTTCCCATGGCTCTTGGCCCCGGCCCTGCTTGACACAGCTACAAAAGATTTTCTTAAGGTTTTCTCAAAAATATTAGGCAGCTGTTCTTTTGAACTTTCCATTCATCAAAGAATAAAGAAAAAAGTGTATCAACACTGTTTTCAACATTGATAATAATAAGAAATGTTTCTTGAGCACCAAATCAACAGATTAGAATGATTTCAGAAGGATCATGTGACATTGCAGAAAATTCAGCTTTGCCATCACAGGAATAAATTACATTTTAAAATATTTTAAAATAGAAAACAGTTATTTTAAATTGTAATATTTTACAATATTACTGTTTTTACTGTATTTTTTAATCAAATAAAAGCAGCCTTTGTGAGTGTAAGAGACTCCGTATAAAAACATTCAAAAATTGTAACATTTTTAACAATAGTGTGTATTAAATTTCAATGTAAACATCCCCTTCCATAATTACGCTGTCTTTTCATACCATTTTCAAACTTTAGATCTCAGGTGCCTAAATTTAGCCTAGACACTTAAACATGACCTCTGACCCTAGTAAAACTGAGAGTTCTCCATGCTATTTGTGAAATGTTCTTCAAGAATCTCATTGCTTTAGTAAGTGAACGTATGAACACCTCAGCAAATAAGTCTAGTTAAATACATTCGGCCTCTCACTGAGACACAGATGGCCAGCAGTGTTTACAGAAATCCCTTCCTTGCTCTTGTCCGCCTAGTCCTTCATTCTTCACTTCTGTTTTTTATTCCATTCAGTTTCTCACACCCTTTTCCCCCCATCTTTACAGAGCAGTGCATTCACAAAGAAACACATAAATCATCAGTGACAACACTTTTATTCTGGCCTCTCTATGGGGGAGAAGGAGGGGGGTGATTCTTACTGCAAACCAAGGGAGGACTTTAAGAGGCTGTGATCCAGTAAGACATTATATTCCAGACTGATTTGAACTAGTTTGTTAACATCTACTGTATTTTGATTTTTCTTCAATAGAAATGTTCAAACATGGAATATTGATTTAAGTTTATTTTAATATCTGAGAATAGGACTGTGGAATAAGTACTGTAGCTAAACTATATTTGAGTTAATTAATTTTCAATTTCCATGTTGAATTACCTGGTTCAGAAACAACTGAATTCTGGGAAACCAGACAGAGTGGCTGTATTAACATGCCTGTGTTGTAGCAGACCAATCAAAGGGTGCTCAAAGAATTCATATGCCAGTCAACCTACAGAATATGACCTTGTGATGTAACACTCAATGTCTTCTTTTATCTATTGTATAATGTAGCAGACGGACTATATTGTGCATTGGGATTCACAGCTCCCAGCCCAGCTGTTGAACAAAAACAGGCCTTTTTGAGGTACAACAAGGTCCTCATTCTCTCTGAGCATCTGTTGGGTTACTTAGAAGCATTTTAACAGCTGAGCGTTAATAAGAGTGAGAAACACAGCAAGGGTCTGCTAGCCTCAAAGTGCAAGTGTGGGGAGAGAGAAGAAAGTCTGTAGGAAAGAATCTATCTATCTATCTATCTATCTATCATGTAGCCTATATTTAGTTCTGATTTATCTATTTACTGATAATAAAAATACTCTCCAGACACATTAAAATTTTTAATATAATTAATGAGGCGTTATAATCTCTCCAATCACCAAAGCAACACTTGTCAATATAGTAAATAAATGGAACAAATCACTCAGTTCCATATTCCATATACAAATACTATGATTGTTATAAACATTTATGATTGAATGGAGAGCTCCATTGCATCTATCATCCAAATAATTAATGTCTCTGTCTTTCAGTTTAGCGTGTTATGAGATCCTTCATTAATCTGGATTGTATCAATATCTTAGATACATTTGAAAGTTTCTTTTCACCTGTTGTCCCACGAGCAGGTTTGATGACACACTAAAGTGATACTGAAAGCTGATTGGCTTGAATGCTTACCTCTGACAATGATTGGTTATAAAACAGCAAAAGAGGGAGAGTGCTACACGGGTGTCTTTACGTAGCCACTGGTGCTCATTGGATAAACTGGAGGTAAAAATCAAATAATAAAGACTCCAAAGCACTCACGTGGTGAAAGTAAAAACGTGGTGAAAGTAAAAAAGTTAATTAAAGTTTTTTTTTTATTAAAGTATTAACAAAAATATTACAAATTTACAAAACAAATTGGCATACAACTTACATTCAAAGACATCAATGTTAAGAGGGCTTAGACTTAATACCAAAAAAAACACTTCAATTTTTTTTAAACCATCCATATTAATAAATGTAGATTAAATACAGGGGATAAAATAAAAACTAAAAAAAAATATTTATCAACAAAGTTTTTGAGTATTGTCTCAAATAATTCTTAAATACTGTAAATGTGAATTTTATTCACATTTGTGAATAAAAGTTTTAGCTAACAAAAGTAAAATATTAATCAAAAAACCTTTTTACCATCTTCTTCATAGTTACCATACTTAATACCTATAAAGGACAGGTTCAATTCAACCACATTTCCCTCTTTTAACCATAATTGCACTTTTTCCCAGAAGACAAAAAAAATATGCTCTGTATTATCTGGAGATGAGTTACAAAATTTACATAATATAATTTCAAAATTAAATCTAACCGTTAGCAACCCTCCAGAAGGGTAAATATCATATCTTAAGATTTTAAAGTGAGTTTCTTTAATTTTGGGGTGAACTGGAAATTTTAAATAGGAGGTTCTAATATGTTTAAGCATTTGTTTGTCAAAGAAAATATCCAAATTATTTCTTGCAGACATGTAAGGAAACATGACATTGTTGAATATTTGTCTAATATAAACGTTTACATTTCTTACTTTTAAACTCAGTTGGCCCAAGGTATAGTGATAGTAAAATTGGTGTAAATTGACTATATGGGTTTTTTTTACTTTCACCACATGGATGCCTTGGAGTATTTCGTCTTTAAAAATAAAATGATTGGTTATATTTGCAGAAAGAGGCAAATTTAGCAGTAGCAGGATTAAAAAAATATATATATATATTGGAGAATATTTTTTGAAGTGATGTTAATAGTAAACGTAGCTAAATCCAAGCAAGTACTTTGCAATTAGTTTGTAAGGTGCCAGATTTAATTTCAGCCACATTTGGTTGGAATAAAACAATGTTTCGTTATTTGAATATAGGCCTACATTCTGATTGGTCAGCTTACTAATGAGAAGAGATTTTATGCTGCCAGACTAACATTCGTGTAACGATTAAATCAGAAAGATTTCTAACACCAAAAAATAGACCAAGTACGTATGGCCATATATCAGATTCATCTGCCTATTAAACCTCAAAAGTCTCACTAATAGAACTTTATAGAAGTGGCATTAGTTACTAACAGCACTTGTATGCTGAAACAGTTACATTAACAATCACACAATTTATTTCTGGAAATGTATTATTTCAGGCTGAGGCTGGCCTTCACAAGTCACATCCCATTGTGCCTCTAATGGATGTCTGCTTTGTATTCTTCTCCCAGCTGAGAGTTAAACTAACAGTCCACTATCAGGTACACACTATCACAATCACACATGCATGCAAACTTACAAAGACACCACATGGCTGCCACCAGGAGGGGGAGCTAACACTTTATCCTGTCTACTTGACTTGTTACAGCAACATGATGTTTCTGATATTTCTATTTTAGTAATAAAATTGAACAGAAAATAAAATATGGCTATCAAGTCGACTGTACAGTATAACTGTACACTGTATACATGTTTACGAGTGGTTTATACACTTTATAAACCACCCATACATGATTAAACAAGCTAAAAGTGAGTTTGCTTTACATTCATCATATTCATCAGCTTCATTTGTCAGACAGATAAGAGATGAGATAATAGCCCAAAGATAAACAGTGTTTTACATCCTAATATGAAACGAAAATTCACATCTTTGCCTGTTTACAATCAATGCAGTAGGGCAGCTTCTAATAAAGTTTCATTTTGGTTTTCAACACACACTACCTGAAACACTGATACAGAATTGTGCTAAATATGGGGAAAGCTATTTACCTGTGTTATCTATACTCATTAAACAACCATCTCCTTTTTCATTACTTGTCTATTTGATCATTTTTTCAGGTTTTCACATTAGTTTTTCACAGGGTACAGCAATAAGAATCAAGACAAGCAGTTACAGACTAATGAAATGATGAATATTATTTAAGTGTATTTTCTTACCTTTCCTTTGAACGGCTGTAGAAGGAGATAATCTCAAGGATTCTCAGGCTCACACTCAGAAAGACCCTGAAACACACACCTTGACCAACTGACCAATGCAAATTGGACTTAAACAAGAAACAGTCTGCAGACGACCACCTTTTATTCACAGCAGGGTGGAGTCAGAGAGCAGGGGAGGGAGAAGAGAGGCAGATAGAGAGACAGATTGCTACAGTATGGATGAACATGTGACAGTATAAAGGTGCAGTGTTTTCAGGATAGACCTCTGATTTGTTTGATTTTCCAAAATCGCTGTCTAGTGATGGCATTTTACTGTGGTGCAAAATGTCTATAGCCTTTCCTGTTCCCTGATTAGTCACCACATTCTCAATTGAGGTAGGGCTGCACTGTTAGGGTTATAATTGGAAAGTTATAAGAGTCCTCTTTGGATAAGTTAGGATGAGTTAAATATTGAATTTGGTGTAGTAGTCCATATATTTGAGTGATAATTAAACTTGAATATTTTAATATAATATAATATAATATAATATAATATAATGAAGTCTGCATTTATCAAAAATACAGTAAAAGCAGCAATATTGTGAAATATTATTACAATTTATTTTTTTGGATGGAAAAACTCGTTACTCCAGTCTTCAGTGTCACATGATCCATCTGAAATCATTCTAATATGATGATTTGCTGCTCAAGAAACATTTCTTGTTATTATCAATGTTGAAAACAGTTGTGCTGCTTTAAATTTTTGTGGAAAGTGTTGATACATTTTTTATTATTATTATTCTTTGATAAATGGAAAGAACAACATTCAAAAGAACAGCATTTAATTGAAATAGAAATCTACTGACCCAAAACTTTTAAACGGTTTTGTGTGTATATATAAAAACGTTGCTGCCTTATATTTTTAAATCATTTCAACTAAAACTACAAAAATTAGTTGAATCTTGTATAACAAAAAAAGAGTTGAAAATTGTTAGAGTTAAGGTAATGTAAAAACTTAACTTATTGATCATATTTTTTTTTCCAGTGTATGCATACAGTGCTCAGCATAAATGAGTGCACCCCCTTTGAAAAGTAACATTTTAAACAACATCTCAATGAACACAAAAACAGTTTCCAAAATGTTGACAAGACTAAGTTTTATATAACATCTGTTTAACTTATAACATTAAAGTAAAGGTTAATAATATAACTTAGAGAACAAAATGTTCAATTTTACTCAAATTAGGGTGATGCAAAAATGAGTACACCCCACTGAAAGTCTCTGGAGCAAAGCTAAATTTTAGACTACAAATGTCTAATTTAACAAGAATTCAACCACAGGTGAGTCTAATTAGTCATTACACAGGTGTCCAGCAGACAGCTGACTATAAAAGGGTGTTAAAACCCCTTCCCCTGTCATGCTGTCAGCAATGGCACCACATGGAAGAGAAATGTCACAAGACCTGAGAAAGAAAATAATTTCTTTACACCAGAAAGGTGAAGGCTACAAGAAGATCAGCAAAGCTTTACTTATTATTCAGAATACTGTAGCAAAAGTGGTACAAAATTTTAAAAAAGATGGAACTGCAACCATCTCACAGAGACGTCCAGGTCATCCACGGAAGTTAACATCTCGACAGGAGCGTCTTCTGATGAGAAGGGTTGAAGAAAATCGGCATGCAAGTTCACTGCAGTTATCTAAAGAAGTAGAAAGCCAAACTGGGGTGACTATTTCCCGTGACACAATACGGTGTCCACGAAAGAAGCCTCTCCTAAAGCCCAGGCACAAAAAAGCCCGCCTAGAGTTTGACAGGGCCCATGCTGACAAAGATGAAGACTACTGGGACTCTATACTCTGGAGTGATGAGACCAAGATAAATGTTTTTGGAACTGATGGCTTCAAAACTGTATGGCGTCGCAAATGTGAGGAATACAAAGAGAAATGCATGGTGCCTACAGTGAAACATGGTGGTGGCAGTGTCCTTATGTGGGGTGTCGGGGAGCTGCATTTCATTGATGGCATCATGAATTCACAGATGTACTGCTCTATACTGAAAGAGAAGATGCTACCATCACTCCGTGCCCTTGGGCATCGTGCACTTTTCCAAAATGACAATGATCCTAAACACACATCTAAGGCCACTGTTGGGTTTCTGAAGAAGAACAGGGTGAAAGCGATTCGGTGGCTCCTGATCTGAACCCAATCAAACACCTATGGGGAATTCTGAAGAGACAAGTTGAGCATCACTCTCTATCCAACATCCAGTCTCTAAAAGAGGTCATTCTTGAAGAATGGAAAAAGATAGATGTTGCAAAATGTCGCCAACTTGTTCATTCCATGCCTAGAAGACTCGGTGCTGTCATTAAAAATCATGGAGGCAATACAAAGTACTAGATGTAGTAGTTTTTGTTGTGAGGTGTACTCATTTTTGCATCACCCTAATTTGAGTAAAACTGAAAAATATGTAATCTAAGCTATATTATTAACCTTACTTTCATGTTATAAGTTAAACAGATGTTATATTAAACTTAGTCTTGTCAACATTTTGGAAATTGTTTTTGTGTTCATTGAGATATTGTTTAAAATGTTACTTTTCAAAGGGGGTGTACTCATTTACGTTGAGCACTGTATGTATGTATTTATTATTCTTACATATTATTATTATTATTATGTGTAAATGGCTACACAGCATTTGATTTTATTGTATTCTCGCTGTAATATAGAAGATAAGGGAAATGATTCATTTTTAAAAATTAATATTGGACCTACAGTAAGCCATTTGCAAGCTCAACTGAACAAAGCTCATTAGTGGAGATATGAGATTTGAAAGTTTGGGACTTAACACCCCAAGCATATTAGTTAGAGAAGAGGGGTATAGGGTCGCCATGGGGACAGGTACAATCAGTGTACTAAGCCTTTGGTAATCATTGTGGGAAACAGGCTGATATTGCCCTCAGCCCTGTGTTAATGAACAGTCAATTACGGTGCAGTGTGGATTGAAGTGGGGGTGGAGTGTGTTCACTGTGACGCCACTATGTGAACCTAAATGGTTTTCTAAGCCTTCGCTTGTTGTACCAAAATCGACTGTAATTACTTACTCAGTATTTCATTCATGCCTGCTTTTCCATTCATTCAGTGCCGAGAATGTGTTTGACCAACACATCATTAACCTTTGCAATGACAGCTGCATGAAGCAAACCCACGGGAAAATGTGTTACGAAGTGCTGAATTTGTGCACATGCAATAGATCAGAAACATTCATACAGAGCATTTAGAACCCTTGCAGAAATGGTGCGTTCTGTTCAAGTAGATAACTTTGAAATTCATTACAAATTCGTTAACCCTAGCTAATGATCTGGTTTCACAGATAGGGCTTAGATTAAGCCAGGAGTAGGCCTTAGTTAAGCTACGACATTTAAGTAGCTGTTGCCTTAGAAAACATCATTACTGTTGTGCATCTTGAGACAAAACAACAGCACTGACATGTTTTAAGATATTAAGCAAGTTGCTTTAAGTTAAGACAGCTCAAGCATGCACTTTAATCTAGGACTATAGGCTTAAGCCTTGTCTGTGAAACCGGGAATTAAAGTTTTATCACAATCACTCTTATAATATAGGGAATAAGGATAGGACCCTCCCCAGTACTATGCACATTCGCACACTTTTTCACAAAGGCACAAACTCAATTAGCTGTGAGCTTGTTTGCTAATCACACACACTGTCCTGGCATCTGTTTCACGGTTTGCCCACAGGAAAGAAAAAGGTTTGAGAAATAGAAGCAAGGGAATGAATATTGACATGAATAAGATTAAAGGATTAGTCCACTTTTAAATAAACTTTTCCTGATAATTTACTCACCCCCATGTCATCCAAGATGTTCATGTCTTTCTTTCTTCAGTCGAAAAGAAATGAAGGTTTTTGACGAAAATATTCCAGGATTATTCTCCTTATAGTGGACTTCAATGGCCTCCAAACGGTTGAAGGTCAAAATTACAGTTTCAGTGCAGCTTCAAAGGGCTTTAAACGATTCCAGACGAGGAATAAGGGTCTTATCTAGCGAAAGATAGGTCATTTTCGAAAAAAAATGTAAATGTATATGCTTTATATATACAAATGTTCGCCTTCTAAGTGCTTCCGCCAAAACCGCATTTCCGTATTCTCCAAAAAGTTTACGCTGTATGTCCTACGCCTACCCTATTCTACTTACGGAACGAACGCAGCGCCATTTACATTTTTTCCGTAAGTTGAATGGGGTAGGCGTAGGACATACAGCGTAAACTTTTTTGTTTATATAAAGCATATACATTTACATTTTTTTTTCGAAAATGACCGATCGTTTCGCTAGATAAGACCCTTATTCTCGTCTGGTATCGTTTAAAGCCCTTTGAAGCTGCACTGAAACTGTCGTTTGGACCTTGAACCGTTTGTTGTCCATTGAAGTCCTTTATATGGAGACAAATCCTGGAATGTTTTCATCAAAAACCTTAGAAAGACATGGACATCTTGGATGACATGGGGGTGAGTAAATTATCAGCAAAAGTTTATTTAAAAGTGAACTAATCCTTTAAAAGTCTCTGAGATGTGAAGTCTTTAAATGTGCTTATTGCTCCCTTATTGCTATCGCTGTAGCCTTTCAATGCATCATAATCGAATTAAGTACATAGTTTTCTGGCAAGAATATCTGTCGCATCTCTCATGTAATGTCCCAAGTCAAGTCAGATGCCTGTAATATACCCATTGTATGCTATGTTTACTTGTTTTGCATCATGTTTTGTTTATACTGTATCTCTGCAGCAGCACTAAAACTATTGAAAACATATATTTTTTTTGAGTGTGTGTGTGAAATTAAGCTAAAATAAAATATTACATGAAAAACTTGGCAACTAACTGAAATAAGTTTAAGGTGAAGCACTAAAATTACTAAGAAAATGAAAGTTAAAACTGAAATAAAATTTAATTCAACCTAAATAGTAATATTAAAACTATAATAGTATATAAATAATACTAAAATTGTGCTGAAGTATGCTAACAGCATCCAATAAGCATATCGTTCAAACGTTAAAACGTCTTTAGCTAATCCATGTGAAATAATCTTTGACTTTCTTAAAAAGTGTAGCTTGCCAATGCAGCTGGTTAGCATCATACTTATCTGTAAATATTTGTACTGTTTACGATTAGCTATGTTAAATGTGTTGTAAGCCAGGTTGCTAGGTGACAGGGTCTTCGAAGATTGTATAGTCAACAATGGCAGTAAAATTGCTACATTCCTACAGCGGCCTCGGAATGCAGAAAGCATGCAATCATTACCACGGAAACCTATCATGGGACGCCAACCCACAGAGGGCAAATCAAAAGTAGCTCAAATCATTATTGTAAAATGTACCCGACACCACACACATCATCAAAATCACTCCAGCACAGGTGGTTCAGGCCCTTTTTTACTGGATTACAAAAATATAATGAACTACTAATCATGCATCGGCACATTTTCAGTGTGTAGATGGAAGTGTGTGTTTGAATGAGTGTGTGTGAGGTCTGAACCCCCCTTGGTTCAAAGATGCTGACCTGACCGGAATCTGTTCTTGCTGTAGAGACCTGCGGCTGATTGGCTGCTCCTTCTGGGACTTGTAAAGCCATCGCCATAGAGACCTAAACCTGTCACCGGTAAGATTTAGGGGTCCCAGTGCTTGTTTTAAAAGTTTCAGTCTGACAGCAGGCAGCAAAAGTTTGTTTCTCTGAAACAAAACACTACTGTATGTCCTCATTAGACTACATTGAGAAGAAGGTACTGTTGTTATGGGTACAGCTGCAAAAACAATACATTTTATGCTTTTGAAGATCCACTTACAGACTTTGAATGCTGTTCAATAGAAAACTTCTTATCAAAATGATTTTACTTTATTGTTTATTGCAAAGTGCATGTCCTAAATCTGGAATCACAGCGACTTCAGATCCAGACTTTCATAAAAATGAAAATAGCAAGTGTAAAATGGGTGAAAGTTGAAAATGGCATACTTTTTATTCTGTCATACAAAAAAAAAAAACAATTCCCTTTCCAATAAAGATATAGGATATACACTAACGTTCAAAAGAAATTAAAGTGACATATTTTGTACATTGTTACAAAAAAAATATATTTTAAATAAATGCTGTTCTTTTGAACTTTCTATCCATCAAAGAATCCTGAAAAAACATATCACAGTTTCAACCAAAGTATTAAGCATAAACTCTTAAGTATAAACTGTTTTCAACACTGATAATAATAAGAAATGTTTCTTGTGTATGAAATCATCCTATTACAACTCTTTCAGAAGGATCATGTGACACTGAAGGCACGAGTAATGACTGCTGAAAATTCAGCTTTGCCATCACAGGAACAAATTACATTTTAAAATATTTTACAATAAAAAAACAGTTATTTAATGTTTCACAATATTAATGCTTTTAACTCTATTTTGGATAAAAAAATGCAGCATTGGTGAGCATTACAAACCTCTTTCAGAAGAAAAAAAACAAGCAAAAGAAGAAGAAAAGGGTGAAAACACAATTAGTTCAAATTCTGCACTGGTGTATGGAAACCAATATTAAATAAAATATGGACAAAATGTATCTGGTTATCTCCTTTGATTATACATAATTTATACTTTAAATTATCACCCCATAACAGAGAAGATTTTGTAAATGTTTCAAATCACAACAAATTGTTTCAATTTTTCCAACACCAATAGTTTATTGGATTAAAATGTTTATCATTTGTTACTCTATATGAACCCAAGAATTCGAAGTGTTATTTACAATACTAAAACTAAGGAGCTGTGTGTGTTGTGTCTGATAAGAGAGGGTCACTGTAGAGGATTAATGTTATAATAATGTTTCTGTGCGACTGTGTGTATTTTTGCATGTGTGCAGTGTACTTCACATTACTGCGTTACTGTCTCCCACCACATACACACTCACTGTCAGTCCATCTCTCAGTGGACATACAGTTAGTTTATAACAGCATACCTTCTTGTCAGTAAGTTACCGCACAACTATCTGACTCGGTGTGTGAACTTGTCTAAATGTCATGCTTACATTATTGCTGGTTCCATCATGTTTGACCTACAGATTGTGAGTGTGTGTGCAGTGGGTGGGTGGGTTGTGTGTTTAGCTGTAGGAGTTTACTGTGAGTGTGTGAGGCAGATGGCTCACCCCTTACACCACCATGTTCCTTCGTACACACTACCCAGTATCCTTTGTCTCAGTCAACAGCCTGTAACATTCCAGCACCGTGAACGGTCGTGGGGAAGGTGACATCATCATTCTGCAAAAGTCAGATGGCATTGTGACTGTTTCTGCATTAAAAAAGCTTTAATATAGTGCCCTAAAATGGTCCAAAAATAAACCACCCATAGCGGTCAGTCAGCTGACATGTTTCTCATTGTAGTCTGTCACCTTTGCCTCTATGAGACACCACTGTCTATGTGTCTGTGCTCACACATGTGTGAAAACCTATTACTAATAGTGCTGGAGCCATATTGCTCGACACGTGATAAATGACAAAGTCATCAGAATATATTTTGACAAATTCAGAAAGGTAAATAACATGTTCATGTTTAAAGCAACACACACTTCCTAAACTTGTGACTTTGTGTTTGCATGCACGTGTGTGTGGCCTGCCGGTTCTCAGGGAACCGTGGAAATGGCTGACAAGCTTCATTTAGGGTGGACAGGCAAAGCCCTCTCCCTAAGGGCCCCGACCCCACACGCCTGCCTGAATGCTTTTACACATACAGACAAAAATTGGAACATGTCAAGTTGCAGTACTGCCAGATGTTGTGTAACGTATATATGAAAAGTCACAACCTCAATATCAATATATGTGAATATAGAATAACAACAAGAAAGATTACAAATACCACTATTTTAAAAGACAGAATGGAAATCATTTAAATACTATGTTGTAGGGATTGTATACTGTTAAAAAGTTTGGGGTCAGTAAGATTTTGTTTTGAAAGAAATTAATAATTTTATTCAGCAAGGACGCATTAAACTGATCAAAAGTTATAGTAAAGACATTTATAATGTTACAAAAGATTTCTATTCCAAATAAAAGCTGTTCTTTTGAACTTTTTTATTAATCAAAAAGGCCTGGAAAAAAATTATCATGGTTTTCTCAAAAATATTAAGCAGCACAACTGTTTTCAACATTGATAATAAGAAATGTTTATCGATCACCAAATCAGTATATCAGAATGATTTCTGAAGGATCATGTGAAACTGAAGACTGGAATAATGATGCTAAAAATTCAGCTTTGCCCTCAGAGGAATAAATTATATTTAAAAAATATTAAAATAAAAATATATTTAAAATTGTAATAGTATTTCATAATACTACTGTTTTTTCTGTATTTGATCAAATAAATGCAGCCTTGGTGAGCATAAGATGCTTCTTTAAAAAACTTAGTGACCCTAAACTTTTGAACAGTAGTGTATATAACTTTAGTATCAAAATTGATATGTTAATTATAATCTATATTATATGATATATTTATATTATACAACCTAACATTAAAATAATAAGTATTAAACTATATTCCCTGCTGAAAAAAAAAAAACAGCTTAAAAATCATTTTCTTCATTGAGAGAGAAAAAAAAACAGTAAGTTACCTGGTTGCCTTAAAATTTTGAGTTCATTGAAATTAAAAATTTGAGTTAATACAATAAAGGCGATTGGTTTAATCAACAGAAACTCAAAATAGTATGTTATCTGAACCAAATTAATTATTGAAGTTGATTTGACAAAAGAAAAAATGCTGTAATAACAAATCATGAAAATAATTTTTTACAGTGTAGATCTCATTATTTTACAGGATAGATCCAGGAATATATAATTTAGCTGCTCCCGATGTTCATTGACTTTGCAAAACATTGGTATTGATGCCTTTTCACTTATGTGAAGAATAAGTTAAAAAACTGTTACCTTTTGGCCTTCTCACCTCAGATTGAGCTTGAGTCAATGTTAAATATCACTCAGAACTACAGCTAGCACACCCTGCTGTAGTTTCACACCCTACAGTCAATTGTGATAACATGAATGACCTCTCCCACACAGAACTATACCTGTACGCTTTGGGCTTCTTGTCGTCTGTCTAGTCGTACATGTGTATATTATGTCTGTACAGGAGAGTGTTATGCTATGGCTCTGAGTACATGGTTGATGTCAGATTTAGAATGATGTTTGCTCAGCTCTTCTGATTCAGTGTTTTGGTAAACATGTGACAGATCTGGCATTTTGACGTGATGTGGGAGTTTTACCTTTATGAAGTCTTACACTTCATTCTTCATTTTCATGTTTTTCTTTTCCTTGGGGCTGGTGAAACTCACAGAATGTGTTTCACACTATGCATTCCCATTACATGCTTAAAAATAAATGTTACAAAAAGGGGTTTTCCAGTCTTAAGAAAACCTTTTAAAGTTTAAGCCATTTACTTCAGTGTTTAAACACAGTTGTTCATCCCAAATCTTTGCATTATGCATGGGCTATGCTTTAAAGAACACACAACCAAAACACTGATCTGAAGAATCCATAAATGTAACAACTAGAATCTCAAACCCTATACAGTGAAAAGTGGTTCTTAAGGAACCCAAGATACTACAAAGAACCTTTATTTTTATAATAAACAAAGGTTTGGCATATACTGTTAGTGAGTGAAATGCAGCTTTGTTGATTATAATGAGAGCATTCTCAGTGTTTTATTGTGCAACTCACTATATAATAGAGGGAATAAGACTGAATATGCAGAAACACCCAGTTCAAGACTTGTGGGTCAGAAAGTCGCATAAAGCAAATTCCGGGAGAGGAGTGGTTATGGACCTTATTAACAGGTTTGCAAAGTGATTGTAAGTACTGATAAATAAATAAATAAATAAATAAATAAACAAATAATTGAAATAATAAATATAGTTACTAAGAAATACATACCATTCAAAAGTTTGGAGTTGGTAAGTATGTTTTTGAAAGAAGTCTCTTTAGTCTCTTATGTTTTCGAAAAAGAAGCAGCCATTATTTGACTTTTCAGTGTCACATGATCCTTCAGAAATCATTCTAATATCCTGATTTGGTGCTGAAAAAACATTTCTTATTATTATCAGTGTTGAAAACAGTATTTTTGTGGAAACTGATACATTTTTTTTCTCTTTACTGTCACTTTTGATCAGTTTAATGCATTAGTGCTTAATAAAAGTATGTTTTAAAAAAAATACATATTACTGACCCAAAACTTCTGAATGGCACTGTATTAATATATCATCATATACATCTGTTTGACTTGTGTTATGTCTTGAATCTGTTAATTTAATCTGACTTTTCTTACTCTTCACTGCAGAAAGTAGGAAATTAAACAGCATAACCGTTGACCCAATAACATGATGTGATCTAGGAGAGGGATCCTAAAACAAAGTATGCTTACAATTATGTAAATAAATAAATATATGATCTAATTAAACCATTATATGTAATTTCTAAAATATAGTACTTGTATCATAATAAATGACTGTGGTTTAGTAAATGCTATGTTTCTGTAAATAACTGTATTTTCAATGACACGCTTCTTAATCATTTTAATTTACAAATACACACAATCACCCACCCACGTGCCTACAAACACACACTGTGTATTATAAACGTGGTCACTTGGAAGAGAAGGAAGATTGTGAGTAACACTGAGGTGCAGAAATGTGGAGAATGTCTAGCATGTTTACCTGGAACAAACATGAACACACATTTACAATCGCCCTATCTGCGGTATTTATTATTCAGTCCAAGATTAGTAATAGTGATTGACAGAACATTTCACCAAAATACTGGACAGCAATAACAATATAAGCAAAAACTGAAATATAGATCCTGTGTGATAAGCACTGTGATCCGTAACATGGTTTACAAGTGTGTGTAAAGAATATAAAGGACAGAAGACGACAGTGGCATGTGTTTGGTCTTATCAGTCCTCTTCTTTGTCAGTGTGTTTATATGACTGGGTCATCGTTATCATTGGCACTTGTTCTTGAGAATGTTGCCCAGAAAAAAATATTTGCTCAGATGTTGCTCTTTCAAAGCTGGAATTCTCAGTTTCACCACTTTTGTAAGTACTAATGTACTAAGACAATAATATTAAACATCCAAATTCAGTATGCACCTTATTGATGATGCATACTAAATACAGGCAAGCAGATGAGCCCAGAATATAAATGCAACATGCTAAGTTGCACGTTATGTGTTTTTCCATAGAAAACCATTAAATAAAATGTTTAGTAAGGTTTATTGCATTAAGACAGTGCTTCATACTCTGGGCTCATCTGTTTGGTCTTTTAATATCAATGTCTTAGTACATTAGTACTTAGTACAAAATTGTGTATATTGATATAAATATAAATATAATATACTATAAATATTGGGGGGGGTCTAATGCTATTTCATGCATTCTGACTTATTTACACTGTTAAAGAGTTGCATTTGCATGCTAAACGTGGCCAAAGTTTCAAAATACAAGCTGGATGTATGACAGAGTATTTCTGTGCCTTCTGGTTTCGGACCGGGTTTCGGAGAGTTTTTTTTTTTTGAGTATGGCCTTTTATCACGTAATAAAGGGTGGAATTCTTTGCATGGGCACTTCTCCCTGATAAGCGTGCACACACACATCTCCCAGAGCAAGAGCAAGAGCACACCCATCAACGTGCTTTGTTCGAGTTACGGAAGCCAAGAGATTTTTCAACAATGTCACCAAATGAGCGTGTTTTTGGTTGTGAGGGAAAGATAACCTTTTTCAGCCTCCCAAAGAACCCGGCATTAAAGGAACACGCCACTATTTTTGAAAATAGTCTAATTTTCCAACTCCCCTAGAGTTAAACAGTTGAGTTTTACCGTTTTCGAATCTATTCAGCCGATCTCCGGGTCTGGCGGTAGCACTTTTAGCTGCAGCTTAGCATACATCATTGAATCTGATTAGACCGTTAGCATCTCGCTCAAAAATGACCAAAGAGTTTCGATATTTTTCCTATTTAAAACTTGACTCTTCTGTAATTACATTGTGTACTAAGACCGACGGAAAATGAAAAGTTGTGATTCTCTAGGCCGATATAGCTGCTACCCATGGTACGGCAGCAAAGTTCCTTGATTATTACACTGGAATGAGAGTATAGTTCCTAGCCATATCGGCCTAGAAAATAGCAACTTTTCATTTTCTGTCGGTCTTAGTACACAATGTAATTACAGAAGAGTCAAGTTATATTCCAAGGTAAACAGGAGAACGTAGAAGAAAACCAAACCTCATTTAACACTGACGACTGACGACGAGATACTGTAATTAATGTAACAAGGAACACCTGCATAATTCAATCAACAACCATGGAGACAAACTAGCAAAGGAAAAACTGGCAAACAGGAACTGAACTCAATGAACACAAAACCATGTTACAATCAGTGTTGGGGAAAGTTACTTTTAAAAGTAATGCATCACAATATTGCGTTACTCCCTAAAAAAGTAACCAAAAGGTAACTAAGTTACTTTTACTTACTTTTTTTCTACTTACTTTTTATGGCTTCCTTGTTTGTTTTTTAACAACAAAAAATATATATATTTGGCAAATGTAAAGGCCCTTTCACACCAAAAGTAAAATAAATAAGCCTCAGGCTGAAGGAAGTGCAAATTCACACCTGTACAGTAGAGGGCGCAGCTCAAACAAACCTTTCAGCTGTGCTGCCGTTCTGTCATTGCAGAAGAATAAGAAAGCTGTCAGTCAATAAATGGGAAAACAAAGTAACTTCCATTACTTATTTGAAAAAGTAATTCAGATATTTTCTTTCTAAAATTAAAAGTAATGCATTACTTTACTAGTTACTTGAAAAAAGAAATCTGATTACGTAACTTGTAATGCATTACCCCAACACTGGTTACAATATCATAGTTTAATCATCATTTAGTCTCAGAAGAATTTGATGCAAACACAGCAGGAAAATCTAAATATGAAACCATATATATTTAAAAGATTTAGTTTCGTTGTATCATCTGTTTCATATAATCCCTCCCTTACACTGTGTTTGTCTACACTGGACGTGAGCATGCAGACATGGTGCTGCTAACATAACATAAAAAAAAAAGAACTCTGGTTGGTCATTTCACGTGTCAGTCAAGACCATGCATTATGCTGATGGTCACAAGACTGACTCTGTGAGACGAAAGAAGCACAAAGACAGAAGTGATATACTGTGCCACACAGAAACCTCTTGGGCAACCTTTAACCTTTTTGTACAGTTTAATTATTTTGTCAGCCTTTAATTTAATCATCCTGAAAACGGCTGTTAAATACACAGTACACACACTTTTATATACACGTCCCCATAACCAGTCAAACATAACCTCTGTAACTTCTGTGACCTCTATAAACCAAAGACCACCAGACAAGTGCTCTTCCTCAAACATAATTCATGAGTCATACACATTTAAGCAAACAAATTTCAGCAAAAAAGATAACCTGAAAACAATCTTATATTTTAAATGATACATAATAGCACATGATGGACACATTGTGGATGTTAAACATTATTGGAAAAATGTGTTTGCAGACACCACTTGGTTTGTTGTTCATACATTTTTAATATAATATAATATAATATAATATAATAATTGTTTTGAGTTCCTCTCTGTGGTTTGCTTAGACTTCAGCTGTGAAGGAAACGTTACAGCACAGCGGTCAAACTCTTCTCTTCTGCAGCCCACCAAGTCTGAATCCAACCAAATCTCCCCACAAATTAAACAAATGCTTCCATAGTGAAAGTGACTGACAGGTGGAGAAACTCTGACCTCAAGGTTAAATAGGCATACTGTTTATTGGAATGAAGGGCTGTGTGTGTATAGATGTGTATATGTGAGGTGGGGTTGAGGGAGTCAAGGAAGACATGTGTCTTCGAAGGGCAGCGTTTACAGTGGGAATCCATGCATGCTGGAAAGGAAAATACACATGAAGTAGGAATGAGAGAGTACTGATAGAGATCACACAGTGAAAAAGAGAGAGGGAGAAACCAGATGGACCCAGAGACTTCAACATGATTTACCAAGTCTACAGACTTCCAATCGGGAATGTCTGCATAGACGTTCAAGCGGGACTGCCGTTCAGAGAAAATGGCTATATCTTGTCTTAACATGCAGATACTTAAAATCAACAGATACATGTACAGAGCCTTGCAAATGTTCTCAGATTTGTATTTATATTTTTTGTGCCAAGACTTAACCACCAGATACGCATGTATGTATAAATAAATTAATAAATAAAATGACTTTAATAATTATTAGGGGGAAAACACTCTTAGATTTGCTGTGCATACCTGGTTTTTGAAAGTTTGTCCCATTATCTGAGCAGACCTTCCGTTTAAGCATTTCATGTTCCATTTGACATTTCTCCATCAACCCTGCATGTTGATTGGTGGGGGAAAAACAAATTCAGTCTGTTACACTGTAAAATCTGTCTTGAAGTCACAACACACACAATTATACAAAGACAACTAATTTTACACTTCCATTCATGTCATATTAAATTTGGCATCTAAACTGATTAGGGTATTTTCTTCTCAAATCAAACACTTTTGACAACATAAGTATTCTTGCTTGGACCCTTTATAAATAGAGAAAAAAAAAGGGTTTCAGACATCATCTGAACTCATGCTGTAGTTTATCTTCCAGAACAGAGGAAGATATACTGTGACACATGAACTTATGAGATGGACCACACTCTGTGTGTGCGTGACAGTTGGAGAGTCATTTTTAGCAGTGATGGACAGGCACACATACAGGTGGGACACACACACACACACACACTGTGCCACGACCTAGAGTCTAAATTCTTTTTCATACATACCTCACACATACTACAAGAAAATGTAAGAAAAACATCATCATATGATGCTTATTATTAATTGTTTTTTTGTTTTTTTTTTGTAACCCCCATGTCCATTGTGATCCTCAAGGAGCTGTGTACGTGCATTTTCATGTATTTATATGAGCTTCCTGTATTCTGTATGTGTGTGTTCTACTTATGTGCAGTTGCAGTGAAAAGGTCTTTTGTCTCTTGCTTTCTCCAGACTTGGCCTACATTGCATGCATTTTTACTCAAAGTATACTGTACAAGTGTCTTTATCCCTTTGTGACCTTATGGACATTTTTATCTTTTTCAGTTTTGTTTTTTTGATCATTTTGTCTGTGTTAATGCCAACTGAATACATTTTGGCACAGGTGTGTATTTTTATTGGAATTTTACTATTTCACTCCCATTTCCTTTAAAAATCTGTTTTGCACTAAAATTTAAATTTTTACGATTTTTTACCAGATGGTGCCATTTTCTCAGGTTTGGCCTATAAAGCAAATGTGACCCTGGACCACAAAACCAGTCATAAGGGTCTTTTTTTTTTTTTTTTTAAATTGATCTTAATCAGAAAGCCGAATAAATAAGCTTTCCATTGATTTATGGTTTGTTATGATAGGACAATATTTTGATACAACTATTTGAAAATCTGGAATCTGAGGGTGCAAAAAAATCAAAATATTGAGAAAATTAGCAATGCATATCCACTCACAAAAATACATTTTTGATATATTTATGGTAGGAAATTTAAAAAATATCTTCATGGAACATGATCTTTACTTAATATCCTAATGATTTTTGGCATAAAAGAAAAATCGATAATTTTGTGGTCAAGGGTAAAATATACTCATTTTTTTTCCTGTTTTCTGCTTCTGCATATTATAAAGCCAGTTGGATAAGTTATGCAGCTATAATTGTGTGGTTGTGTTGGTATGGATGTCAGAGTGTGGTTTATATGTGTGTAATAAAAAAAATGTGTGTGTGTGCTTGTAATATTTGAGAGAGAAAACTCTTTGCAAATCACAAATCCAACCACTGTGTACCAGCGGATATTTGCTGGCATCTAATGGGGAAAATTTGGTACTGCGCCCAAACAAAATCTTACTGAAAGCTCATTTTTTGAGATATCAACCTCAAATTTGGAACACAACTTCTTTAGATTTTTGCCTTTGATTTTCTAGCAGTTTTAGAGTTCAACATGTTTCATAAAATATATTTTATATAAAATAATTTTCATAAATAATTTTCATAAACTTAAACCTCTACTATTATTATTATTATTATTATTATTTTTTTTTTTTTTCACTTTTTAAACTTTTTTTACTTCAACAATAATCTGCCAAGGGTCTTCTTTAAAATGAGGCCAAACTTAAGTCTGTGTTCCCAAGCTTCAAATTTTTTTGACACCGACATTTTTTGTCCTCTATGGACCTATGTGTAACTTTTTTAATTGACGTCACAACATGACAAGAGCAAATATATGATTAACATTTCATTGACATTTAAATGACTACACATTAAAACACTGACAAAATTATCAAAATTTGTCCTAAAACTATTAAAAGAAGAAAAGGTTCTTTCCTTTCAAAATCAATCCTTACATGATGCCCATAATAATTCTGCTTATTGTAAGTTTTAATTTACACTGCAAATGAACTTATATTGTTAAATATGAAGCCAACAAACCAATTAGTGCTTTATAAATAAAGACGCAGAAATGAAACAGCCTATGCACAATTGACCTTTGCATAGTTTATAACATTGAGTTAAACCTGTAGCCTATCCAGAAATAAATCATAACACAGCTAATAAGCAGTATCAAGCATCCGTAATGAAGAAGCAGTATAAAATATCATAAAATTCCTTGTTGCTGGGGCTTATTTCTAAAACTGAATCCTCACTCAAGTTTCTTTACTGAATTATCAATATGGAGTTTAAACGGCAAAATGTCATCTAGAATATGACCTATTAAATGTGGGGAAAAAAAAAAAATAATAAAAAAACATATCAAACCCAGCAGGAGTCTATTAGACATTCTGGGTCACTCTGTCTACTATTTGATGAAACACTCAAAGCTCTGAGTATTGTGACTGATGTGCTCATGTCTCCCAACTGCAAAGCAGTGCTGAAACACAGACTGTGTGATCTAGGTGTTCAGCGCTGCTCTGCTGAGCTCTTTGTTTTGATAGACTGAGTCGGCCACCGTGGTGCTGATGATCAATGTCGACTCTCAGAGGTCAGACAGGCAAAGGAAATTCACTCTGTCTCTTCTTAGCTAATGAGGTGGAGTGCCTTAAACAGATCCAAGAGCAGTTTATCAAGTCTTGTGCTTAACATGGTATTCTTTGAGTAACATGTATAATATTTATACACTCTTAGATGTAGAATAGATGAAGAAATACAGTAGAACTGAACTTATTGCAGTGTTCATTTTCAGATACAGCAATGAATATTTACATTACTCAGGTCCTTCATACTGTGCTTAACACAGCACCATGACCAAAATTTTATGTAAAAGTGCCTTGGTACTTTTTTGGAGCTACTGAAGTGTGGGAGATCTTAGAAATATTTAGTAGACATAGAGGTTGATGGAAAGCACAAAAGAAAGAACAAGATGTGAAGTTTGTTCATCTGTGTTTGACATACATGGCAAGACAGAATGATGTGACATGTCTCTCGTCAACTCAGTCCAACACAGCAGACATTTCTGACCCACATCAACCCAAAATCAGACTAGTGAGGCTCGAAATCAAGCTTTTTAGTCCAAGAACATTTGTAATAGACTGTTGGACAACAAAAAGTTCATAGCAAAAAATTATCAATGTATATGATTGGTGCTGTTGAAGATTTATCTTTGATACAGTGCCACAAAAAGTAATTGGACACTTAAGCCACACTCAAAAATAATATTGCATCAGTTTAAGTATGGACACACTCACATTTGACATCTAAGAAGTGTCTAAATGCACTACCGGTCAATTTTTTTATTTTAATTTTTTTGTAAAATGTCTATTAAGCTCACAAAGGCTGCATTTATTTGATCAAAATACAGTAAAACAGTAATATTGTAAATCATTGTTTCAATTTAAAAGAACTGTACTTTTATATTTTAATAATATAATTAAATATATTATATTTTAATTTGTGAATTTTCAGCATCATTACTCCATTCTTCAGTGTCTCATGATCCTTTAAAAACATTCTAATGCTGATTCGGTGCTCGAGACACATTTCTTTTTATTATCCGTGTTGAAAACAGTTGTGCTGCTTAATATTTTTCTAGAAATAATTTTTTAGGATTCTTTGATAAACAAAGTTCAAAAGCATTTATTTGAAATAGAATTTATTTGAAATTTGCTAATTTCTTTTTTAAAAAAAATATAACTTGTTTTTTTATATTTTGTTATTTAATACAACGATATTTATATCGAAGTCTGACTTAAATAGCAAAACATATTTTCGGGCCCACTGTTATGTCCATAGCGAATCAGACTGCTTGCAATACCTCGTATTTCCACGGTGCGACAGTAGCGTTCTTCTAGTGATTCAACAAGATGACAATTAGCCTTGCACCTCCAGGTGGCGTCATAGCGTTAGAATTCATGATTCTCTGCTGCACACAGAGAATGTGGACGTGCAGAGCAGACTTCGTTGTATAGATAAAAGATAACAGCCCTGGCTGAAGGACTCTGATTCACCACTGAGCTATCCCAAGGACAGAAAGAAAGGAAATTAGACATAGCGAGAAAGACCGAGTGTTTTTGTGGTCCAGGGGAGAAAAACATACAAAAGTTAAATCCCTCCCAGATATTTTGACCAAAATGAACAAACTCAGTTAGTGTGAGGCATAAATACGATTTACATCAAAAACAGAAGTCCTTTACTGTCTGATTCTATTAAAGATGACACTATTAATCGTGCCAAAAGAGCTTATGACACTTTTGGTGTTATTTTAAACTCATCTTTTGTAGAAAGACCTTTATGGTGTCTGTGCTGTGGTTGACAGTTTTCATATTAAAGTGAAATAACTTGGAATATGTACTAAAATTATGCTTGTAAGAACCAAAGCCCATGTATTAAAACTACCCAAAGCCTCTTTGATTCTTAAAAACTGAGAGCTTGAAATGTAGTAAAATATGCTTTTCTACTCAGTTACTCTCTATAACATCACATTTTCTGCAAGGGAATGTGACATGAAACCTCCAAACCACTGATCTCATATATAATTGATCTTATAATTATTTATAAAAATTTCATATTCACAGATGTGAGCTTCCAGTCAAAAAAGCTTCTTCATTCTGTGGTTCTTTGAGAAATTGGACATTTATAAAACCACCAGCCAAGTGACCAAGTGACTTCAAATAGATTCAATTATAGAGCTGCATTAAACAGAAATATAAACATGTATCATTAAAAGAAACATTTCCACATTTCCAAAGGATAGTTATATACCTCTTTTTTGATGTTTCAGAGCTGTGACCCTCATCATAAAAGTAATTATTATTGTCATTATTTTTATTATTATTATTATTAGTAGTAGTAGTAGTAGTAGTAGCAGTAGCCTAGTAGTAAAACCATTACGTAGCCTAACAATAGAAATGTTCAATTATGTTATTTAAAAGACTTTATATAAAATGTCAGATATCTTATTATTAAACACATAATAAGAAGAACAATTTGTTACAAGTTATCATTATTATGGTCATTATTATTATTAAAACAATTAAAAAAATTAAAATATCAATTTAAAACCATATATAATATCAATTTACACACAACTTTTAAAGTCTTCATATAAAATTTCAGCTATCGTATTATTAATAATAAAATATTAATAATTTACTTTTACTTGTGTTTTTTTTCCGAATAACTTTGACATTTTGTTCCGAGTACATATTTCAGTAAAACTAAAAAACAAACCACTTATCACTCCTTATCCACAACAATGTATGGAATACCACAGAATTCCCATCTAGGGGCCGCTGTGTGGTGGGAGGAGCGGAAGTTGAGGAAGTCGTGTATTAGATCGGGGAATGAAGAGCCCGTGTTTGTTTTAACTGTACGCCGCTCAAGAGTTCAGGAAGCGTCTATAAAACCATCCTGATACAAAACACACACAGTCATTAGCGCGCACTTATCAGGACTGTGACACGCGCGCGGCTGGATCAGGACACTTCTGCATTATGCATTCGGACTGCAGGCTGCTGGGATGGACGCGTCGGTAATGGTGGGCAGAGGGACCGGAGGGGCTGCGGTCTTCATCCTGATCGTCTTCATCGTACTCCTCGGTGCCAGAAGCTCGCGGGCGCAGAAGGGTACGTGATCTTCCGAGGGCGTTAAAGTTTTTATGAGTTGATAAACCTATCGTAAACGGCTTCACCGCTTCTGGGTTTGGGACTGATTGTGGTTTCAAAACAACCTCTCGGGGTGGTGTGGTGTAGTGGTAACTGAAACCAGTGGTATCTGAAAGAGTGTAGGTTCAAACCCAGGCTCGGTTCTTGAACAGTCACAGTTGTATGTTCGATCAAGACACTTATCCTCACCAGTAACTAACCAAGACCCTTAACTAGCAGGACTGAACCTGTAATAAATTCAATTGGTAAACACCTCAGCTAAATAACGGAGTCTGTGCTGTATAAGTGCGCGTACATTCTTGCATTCTCACATTGTTGCTGTGCTACAGCTGGAGCAACAGAAGAGCGTGATGACGCAACGCCTGACATGGGCCGCGCGCTGCCCCCACTGCTTTCCCAAATATGTAGTGAGTTCATTTGCTGTCCAGTGTCAAGCTGCTGCATGTAATCAGACTAACTAGCAGCTTAAAGGGATAGTTCACCTAAAAATGAAAATTATCCCATGATTTACTCACCCTCAGGCCATCCTAGGTGAATATGACTATCTTCTTTCAGACGAACACAATCGGAGATATTTGAAAATATCCTTAGTCCTCCATGGTTTATAATGGTTGTGAATGGCAGCCCAAATTCTGAAGACCAAAAAAAATGCATCCATCCATAAAAAAAGAATCCATACGACTCTGGAGGGTTAATGAAGGCCTTCTGAGGCGAATCAGTGCGTTTGTGAAAGAGAAGTATCCTTATTTAAAACTTTATAAAGTAAAATAATGAGCTTCCGGCGCGACAGCCATACACATTCGACATATGTCCAAAAAGCATTAACTTCCGCGACGTAGTACACAATGACATGACGTACTACACGTTATAGCACGTTATATGTCATTGTGTAGAACTTTATATGGCATATGAAGTTTTAAATAAGGATATTTCTCTTACACAAATGCATCGTTTCGCTTCAAAATGCCTTGATTTATTTTTTTATGGATGGGGTGCATTTTTTGTCTTCAAAATTTGGGCTGCCATTCACAACCTTTATAAACCTTGGAGGACTAAGGATATTTTTAAATAAATCTCCAATTGTGTTTGTCTGAAAGAAGATCATATATTCATATTCATATAAAGAAGTCATATTTACCTTGGATGGCCTGAGGGTGAGTAAATCATTGAATAGTTTTCATTTTTGGGGGAACTATCCCTTTAATGCTGCCTTCACGTGCTCGGAATTCGCGTAAATTCTCGAGTTTCCTAGGTAAAAATTGCACACGAACGCCCTCCATCACGACTTCAGAAGTGGGAATTATCAAATTTCCGATAGCACGTGAAGACAGCATTAGTCATTCTCAGGTAATCTGGAGTTAACTCGGTAAGTTTTTCCAATTAGTGTTACACATACAAGAACAGCACTTTTACGAAATATCATAAAAATATGCACACACAGGAGTTGAAGACTACAGATATCAGTCCTCTAGAAAAAGATGTTTGATTCTACATGGAGCGAGTTGCCCCCTCATGGATGCTGCCATCTTGATATCACATGATCTGTCATGACTGTTACTAGTTCTAAACCATTTTTTGTTCTTCAAACAAATAAAAAAAGCCATTAATATTGTTATATGTTGTCATAAAAGGTCAGATTGTCAAATGAAAGATATTTTTCATTACAGTATAAATGTATTTAATGTTACTTTGATCAATTTAATGCATCCTTGCTGAATAAAAGTATTAATGAGAAATTTTTAGTGAAACATGTGACAACTAGCCCCAGTTTCTCATACTGACTGTTATCTGAAATAGCTGACAGTACTTTCTGTGCATAAAACTTTGGAAATGTAAGGTTTGTGTGGGTGGGGGAAAGCTAAGGGAAACACTGAGACTAGAGGTGTGTGTGTGTGGGTGTGTGTGGGTGTGTGTGTGTGTGTGTGTGTGTGTGTGTGTGTGTGTGTGTGTGTGTGTGTGTGGAGGGGGCTGTTGTTTTTGCTCTGGGGGTCTGAATATTGTCCAGCAAGGATTACGTAACAACAGCGCAAGCTGAGTTTCATTCGGTGTGTAAACGCGTGACAGGCAGCGCAAGCAGCTGCAGTGCAATGCGATCTCATCTCTGTCTCTCACTTTCTCTCCTATAAAGATTCAACAAGGAGTTCTTTTGCACAATTTCCAAGCAAAATATTTCACCAAATGAAGTTTGTTTTAAGTTAAAAATAAAAATAAATCAGTTCATAATTTGGAACAAATTTTGGTACTTTTTGTTTGTCATACATTAGTAGAGCATGCAAATATCATCAAATAATGTTGATTTTACCACATCCAGATTAGATAATTCCCAAAACAGTAACGAGGAGTTTCATTCTATTATCTTGTTTGTTTTTTTGTTTTGTTTTTTTGTATATGTACCATTGAAATACCATGGTATTCTTGGAATACCATTTTAAGATCATGGTGCATGATGTATATATCAGAGTACCTTTGAATCTGAGCTCTGAAGAGTGCTTGATCATTTCTGGATGTTTTTCAGGGGACGGCTGTGGACACACAGTGTTGGGTGTGGGCAGTGGGAGCCTGGCGTCATTGGGGTACCCTCTGTCCTATCCCTCGCACTCCGTGTGTGAGTGGGAAATAAGCGTGACCGCCGGATACACAGTCCTTGTGCGCATTGCGGATCTTGATATCGATACAAACAACTGCCAGGTGTCTTACCTGCGACTTTATAATGGCATCGGACCAGGACGAACAGAAATTGGTGAGAAACACTTATGGACTTGATGTGCATTTGTTGTTTGTTTTTTTTACAGGTCCTCAGTCCCGTTTTGGGAAGAGAAAATAACTTGGTCTTTTCAAAACTTTTGTGATCCATGGCACTGTTTACACATTTGTTGCCAGAAAATTGCCAGAAACTGATGTTAAAGTCACCATGAAATCAAAATTGATGACTCTTATTTTTTTTTATGTAATCCTGCATTGTTTGTTAATAATGATTTATCCGTGCAGATCATTATATTTCAAAATTCATGTGCCCTCATAATCTTTAATAAAAAATATTAACTCTCACTCACGAGATCGCATCAATTATCAAACAACAACGATCCAATCGGTTCCCAATGGACAAAATCAAGTCCTGCCCTACATTTTTTTCTTGTTCAAGAAGCCTTTTCATTCTAATATACATCAGAATAAGGAAGAAAAGATGTTTGCAGTTTCCATTTCCTGTTGACTTTAAAAACAGGTGTAAACAGGGTCTTGGTAATGGAAACAAAACTGCTCACTAATGTACAGAATGTTGACAAGTAAATGGAAATTGAGAATTATTTTCATTTCTCTCTCTGCAGTGAAGTTTTGTGGAGGGAAGGAATGGAGAGATGCTGTCATAAAGTCGAAAGGGCATCAGGTCACCGTGCAGTTCATGAGTGGACCACAGAACAACGGCCATGGCCTCTTCCTCTCATACACCAGTAGTCAGCACACAGGTAACCAATCTGGATACATTTATTGATAGTCTTCACCTCTTTTAAAGCTTGTGCATATGCAGATCATGTACTAGGGGAGGAACGGTACACAAAAATGATGGTTCGGTACATACCTCGGTTTGGTATGTTTTCAGGGAAACAAACCCTGTTGTTTCTTATTGAACAGTGGTTTACTGAACAAACTGTCTGTCTTTCATTAAAAATGTCAGTCAATATTGCTTGCAACTGACAAAAACATACACTGCAGTTTATGGTGCTGTTGTAATTGGGGGAAGAGATTTGGAGTGCTTACTCTTTTAGGTGCAAAATGTGTTGGCAAAATATTTTAGAATAAGATTAGGATTATTGCCTTTCTATTCCGGTACTTGTCTTCAGTGTCACATGATCCTTCAGAAATCATTCTAATATGCTGATTTGATGTTCGAGAAGCATTTCTTATTATTATCAATGTTGAAAAATGGTTGTACTGCTTAATATTTTTGTGGAAACCATGACACATTTTTTCAGGATTCATTGATGAGTAGGAAGTTTTTTATTTAATTTTTTTTATTTTTTTTTTGTAACATTATAAATGTCTTTTCCATCACTTTTGATCAATTTAATGCATCCTTGCTGAATAAAAATTTAATTTATTTTTAAAAAAGCAACTTTTAAACACTAGTGTATTTATTGTCCTGTATGTGTGAAAGCTTGTTATTTTATGAATTAGTGTTGAAGTAGGCTTGGATGTCTCAGGACGCACAAAGGAGCTGCTATGGAAACTGTGTGTGTGTTTGTCCAGATGAGAGTGAGGGACATCATGCGAAACTGATTATTTCAGAAATATGTTTCTGACTCTCAGGGTGTTAGGGTTTTTCCTGGTTCCAGGGTGCGTCCTGAGAGCTTATGAATGACAGGCAGTTAATTTAACAGATGAGTCAATAAATTAAAGTCATTCAAAATAAGAGGAAATGATGTAATGGCCATTGGCTTCTTATGTCATACTGTACAAAGATGTCTTAGAGTTAGAAATGCATTCAAGCAAATAGATTTTTTCCACTTTCTTACAAATGTGAACACTTTCTTGTGCGAAATGGCCAACTCCTGAGTTTCAATCATACTCTTGTCCCTAGTTTTGGCTCGGGTTCCTCCTTTAATGTCTTTAGGATTTTTCCTCTTTACATCAGGTGAAAACATAAGTCAGAAAGTCAAGTCAAGGGTATTTATGTAGTGTTTTATACAAAACAAATTGCTTCAAAGCAGCTTTAAAGTAAAAACCAGTGTGATTGTCTCAAAATTCAATTTCTGGAATCATTAATAGCGGTTATAATAAATAGTATACCTAGGTTAAATACGCTGAATGAAGAAGAATAGCATCCATGTCTGTAGCATAAACAGTGTGTATGTTTAATATTGATGTCGAAGTTTAGTACTTAGAGAAGCCCAAAGATAAACAGCTTTGATGCGAATGCTTAGCGTAAGCATACAGCATATATAAAGGTGCGATCACACCATGTCGAAATTACCACAATTACGTGATTCCGACTTGAGATTGTAAGAAGCATTCGCATCCTTGTGGAACTCTTCCTTGTTGTGTCGTGATTTTGTCTATTGATTACTCAAATTACATCTATTCATTTTGGTGTTTATAATGTTGCCATCGAAATGCATAATTCAGAGTCTGAGCAATAGTTTTCTGAGTCCATTTCCAATTGTTTGTTGTTGTTCTGTCTCCTCTGTTTCTTTTTTGATGGTGAAACAGTATGCCAGGTTTATTGTAAAAATTCAAGGCATATATGTGAGAAAAATCTGCCTGTGTGTGTACATTACATGCTAATAATGTAATTTGTCACATGCACTGTACACATACCCTAGCGTGCACATAAAAACAAGAGTAGGCTTATACTTTGGGTTTTAAAAGATTATAGCTGTGTACGTCACACATACCCTTATGTACACGTAAAAACCGAAGCATACTTTTGGACATTTTCAATTAGTGATATGATCAAACTCTACGCATGAGATAAAGTAGTGCTAGTTATTTTTGTAATAATGTCCAATGCTTCAGGAAATATTCAGTTTGTGAAACTGCAGTGTAAGCACATTTGTGAAGGTGCTCTTTATAGCATGGTACATCCTAAGCCTCCAAATCTTTGGAATCACAGCTGTGCACTTTTGTGTTTGATGTGTTTTAACAATGACATTTGCACTTTGACCTCTCGGGCTGTCTGAGGTCAGGGGTTCACGCTGCCATGTGGGAGCTACACCTGTTTACCCCAGTACTGAGACACTGTGTGTGTGCGTGCGTGCGTGCTGTGTGTGTGTGCGTGCACAAGAGAAAGAGATCATATTTCCCATGAGTCAGGAAAGAGACAGATGAATCCATGCTGTGGGTATGAGTAATGGGTACAATAACACCACAAAATACCTTGAACCTTAGATGTGCACACACAGTCATACACACTCTAACAATTGTGGCAGGACGTTTTGTCCCACTTATATTTTATTCGGAAAAAGTAACGGATGTAAATCTAGTTGATATTGATCCGTTCATTCAGATAGAGGCTTTCACCAACAAGTATGAAACCTAATACACCAATCTGTTACACCACTTACTGAATGGCCAGCGCGCACATAACAAGCACACACATAAATGGCTGCATATTTTCTTTGTGTGGAAGGATGACATTAATCAATAGTGTCACCATGGCAACCATCTAATATGCTGCTTTATAAAATGCGTCTCTCTTCTCTCATCCTTCAGACCTCATCACCTGTCTGGAGAAAGGAGAGCACTTCAGTGAAGCGGAGTTCAGGTACCCACGTTTATAGCTGTCTGTGTGTGTGTGTGTGTGTGCGCGCGCGTTCTTGCAAATGTGTGTCTCATTTTCGTGCCCTGCATTTGCAGTAAATTCTGTCCTGCTGGATGCCTGACTGATTTTGGAGAGGTTTCGGGGACCATACCACACGGATACAGAGATGTGAGTATGCCATTATTGAGTGGATGTTAGATTAAAGGGTTAGTTCAGGCACAAATTAAAATGTTGTCATTATTCACTCACCCTCATGTTGTTCAAAACTTGTATGACTTTCCTGAAGGTGAAAGGAGACAGTTTTACTAATGCGTTAAGCACAAAGTATACTTCAGTTTTAACATGACCATTAGCATATGCATACACCCGAACGTGCAGCCTTTCAAAGTATACTCCATTTGAAAGTGTGCGCGAACACATGTGGTCAACACATGCGCACAAGTAGAAGGATTCATCCATGTCCAGTGATTGCGCTATTTCTCCAGAAGTTATGAGCGATAAAAATACATTTCTTTGTACTCTTTAAAACTTTTTAAACTAGAGTTGTGTATTATCCCCTTACTTTACTGTATAAAATGTTGTTGTTGTTGTAATCCTGGGTGCGTGGTTGTTCCGTTGTTGTTGTGTCTTTTTCTTTCTTTGTTTTGACTGTGAAAATGTTAAGCGTACTATGAAAGCTTGTTTCCGCCACTGAATAAAAAATAAAAAAGGTAATTACGACTTTTTTTCTCACAATTGCGAGTTTACTTCTTGCAATTCTGACTTTTTTCTCACAATTGCGTGATATAAACTCGCAATTGCATGTTATGCTGTCAGAATTGAGATATAAACTCGCAATTCTGACTTTTTTCTTGCAATTGGAAAAAAATGGACATTTTTCGGACATTTTTCTCAGAATTGCGAGTTTATATCTCACAATTCTGAGAAAAATGTCGAAAAATTTCCATTTTTCTCCTTAGAATTGGACTTTATAACTCGCGATTGCAACTTTATATCCAGCAATTCTGAGAAAAGAAGTCAGAATTGCGAAATGCAAACACAATTCTGAGGAAAAAAGTCAGAACTGTGAGATAAAAAATTTTTTTATTCTGTGGTGGAAACAAGTTCTATACTTAAGTTTTGACGTGAACGCTAATGATTGTGTACAGCCAAACACATAGTCTTTTAAAGTGTACTGCATTTGATAGCGGCACAAACACATGACACATGACGCACACTAGAAAGTTTTATCTTAACTAGTGTCTGTGCTTTTTCTCTATGGAATGGCAAATGCAAATGTCCTTTTTTAAACTAGAGTTCTGTTTATCTCTTAATTCCCCTCACACATGGTTTGTCAACGCGGCTGTCAATTGTTGTTGCGGTCATGTGTAGTTTGTTATTGCTGTTCTGCCTCCTTCGTTTTTTTCGGATTGTGAAACCACAGCCAGGCCACTGTTGGCACCTTGTGGACAAACTAATTTGTGCAAAAATCAAGGCACACATTCGAAACTGTCTGTGCACTTACAAATGAGCATACTACGCTACGTTGAATAGGGGTCAAAGCTTTCAAGCTTCAAAAATGAAGTAAAAGCACTCTAAAGTCATCTTAAAAGTGCTCCATTTGACTTGTGCACTATATTCCAAGTCTTCTTTAGCTGTACCAGCAAACGACTGACAATTTGAGAACCACTGCGACCAGATTGAGTCATTGAGTTCACTGAAAATATCTGACTCAGACAAACCAGACACCTCTCAGGGTTCTCTTGCTTCTGCATTATATTCTTTGTTTAACTGTGGTGATTCAGTTATTGCTCTTCAAAATAAAATATTCTCTTTGGATCCATGTTTGAAATGTTCCATCTGAATTCTTCACATTCTTCAGCGATGTTAATAAAAAATTATCCTTCATTCCATAAGTAAAGTGTGGTAAAATTATTTAGAAATTCTTTCTTCAGTGAATTGCATCATTTTTGAAAAGGTTGGTCATTATAAACATTGGTGGCCACAGAAAAGTGTCTTTCAGGCTCTTGAGGTTGCACAATTGCACAGAGAAGCGATTCTGTCATGTAATGTTTAACTGTTTGTTTATACTTCAAAGCAAAAGCATATTTTAAACGCTTATTTAATTTAGCGTTTCTGCCTGCTTTCTTACCAGACTTCCATTGTAAATGCACCGCCTATTAATGTTTTTACAAATTAAGTCAAAATTATTGTGACCACACACTGTCTTAGCTGTACATTAGGTCATTTCTGATGACCTCATCACTGCTTTAATGCTTCCTGCTTGCTTTAAACTGGATGATTTCACATGTGAATTTACACAATAGGCTGTTGTCTTCTGAGAGCATGTTTCAAGCTTGAACATGGTTGAGTTTGAGGGAAAGACAGAGTGAGAAGCAAGCGTTCTTTTGAAGTTTAGTCATTGTAAATGATTCTGTGTGTCACTTTCAGAGCTCTTGGTCTCTCAGGGGCGTGTTGGTATGCGCGTCTGCGTGTTTGGATGGATGTGCGCGTGTTTTTATGTGTGTATGACAGCGTGTTTCCCGGGGAGATGTTAGATCAGGTTTGGCTGAATGGTTTTCTAATGCAGACCAGCTGACAACAGTCTTGTTTCTCAGCTCAGATACACCCTCAGAATTAGTGTGGGGCCCATATGACGCTTTGTGAACTTGTGTGTGTGCTGTGTTTTTTGTGGCAAGAGCAGTGTTTTATTTTGCCCAGAGGAAGTGGTGTATGTTTGCGGTGTCGTTGTGTGTGGGTGTTGAGAGTTTGCCTAGTGTGTGTGTGGGTGTTGAGAGTTTGTCTAGTGTTTGTGGTCTCTTATTGGTTTGGAATACCAACTGTGTGTGTGTGTGTGTATAATCAAAACTGTCATTTTGATTTTTTTCTTTTCTCTCTCTTTTTAAACTAGCAATTTTACTATTATTCCAGTGCCTGGCAGCAAGTGGCTCTGGCCATGTACACACTGCAGATAGATGCAGTTGTCATTTCTCTTCTGAGAGCTTGAAGTCCTCCTGCTTATGAGTTGTCGTGATTTCACTATAATGTGCATTCGAGTGTCACTGTAAATATAAGTGAAACATAAAACACGCATCTGTGGATCAGATTGTTTATTAGGAGTGTTTTTCTTTCTGACAGGCTTACAAGACAACACGTGCATTACAGACATTTCAGCCTTAACTAAAGTGTGCAGTCTTGATTATTTATTTGTTTAATCCTTTAGACACATAGGCAGCTTATTAAGAAACACATGAAGCTTTTAAAGCTCTAATTCAACAAGATTGAGGGAAGGATGTACATTAGGTGTGTAAATGATACTTGCATTTTATCCTTTATGTGCTGCCACAGCAGATGGCTAATGTGGTACATTTCCTGTCACCTCATAAGCTGCTAAATGAGTTGTATTTTCTGGCAAGCTTTATTGCTGCTATTCTTCAATAGTCTCCAAAATGCATGTAGAATAACACTGTATAGTCAACATTCACAATTGAAACCTAACTCCAATATCAGCTTGCATCTGACATGATTCTTTAATGGACACAGACATATTTGGTTTCAGAATTCACTAAAAATTCATGTTGACAACCAAATTTTCAATAAATCTACAAAGTAGCAGAACTGAACTGAGTGATGAGAGTAGAAAAAAGCAGAAGATATTAAAATTCTGTCATCATTTATTCACCCTCATGTCATGACTAACTTTCTTCTGTGTAAAAAACGTTTTGAAAAAGTCTATATACAGTAAAAGTCAGTGGGGTCCAATCTTGTTTTTGACCCCATTGACATTCGTTGTGGACAAAACAGTTGAAACATTCTTCAGAACATCTTATTTATCTTATTTTGTGTTCCGTGAAGTCATAAACATTTGGAACAACCTGAGGGTGAGTAAATAATGTCCAAATTTTTAGTTTTGGGTTAACTATCCTTTTAATGAGCAAAAACTAAGTGGTACATGTCTGTCAGCTGTAGTTTACTAAGACTTACAGGATAATAATATGTTTCTGGTCACTAATGTTAGGTTGTTGAATAACACCTCATATGTTGCTATGGTTTTCACTATGTCAGCAGCCCCGAGTTTAAGGTTATAAGAGCGAATCATATATTCTGTACACACAGAAAGATAATTTAAAGGACTTATTATGCAAAATTCACTTTTATAAGGTGTGTGTAAACAACCAGCTTATAATGATGAAAATCCACCCACTCCTTTTTTTATTTTTTATTTTTTTTTATTTTTATTTTTTTATAATCCCATCAATCATAAACGGTCTCTCTAAACACGTGGTTCCAGATTTCCCCCTACTCTTACGTAAAAGTATGGGGAAACCCCGCGCATGACTGGTGACGATCTGCTCTATTAGCATAGATACCACCCTGAGTGAGCCGCAGCAGTCTGCCATTTCTGTTTCCTCGCTGTAGCAGCTGGAGATATACAATAACTTAGGGTGACCATATGTGCCATTTTCCCAGGACGCGTCCTGTCCAGGTTTTCTAAGTTGCATAAAATGTCCCGGTTTTGGTTTTGTTTTCATATTTGCGGAAGGTAATGACTGAAAAATAATTTGACCAATAGCATGCATTATACATAATCGACCAATCGTGGCTTGCGAGAAGGCTGGATCTACAGAGAACGGTCAAAGCATTGCAAATACGACAACATTTTAATGCATTGCATGAAGACTGTCAATAAGAACAGTGGCTTGCACAGACCTCCGTGTAGAAATCTCGTTCCGGGGGCACATCGATATGACCACTTTCACGATTAAAGAGGCAAGGGCTCAAGCCATTTTAGGCAATTTAGAAATCCTGGACAGGACGCGTCCTGGGAAAATGGCACATATGGTCACCCTACAATAACTGTGCCAAAAAACATTAGAAATGTTCTGTTATTGGATGTATCAATGAACATAAGAGTCTCCATTATAGACTCACAGAGTCACTGAGGACACCATGCTTGAATTTCATTTATGAAGGAAATATGCTGAAAAGTTGGTAAAGTGTTATATATTTGCGCAAATCATTTTACGTCGAACTGCTTCATAAATAAGGGTCAGTTCAAGGCTGGATTTTCATGATAGGATAGGAAAAAAACAGATTTTTCATAATCCATTACTCCAGTCTTTAGTGTCACATGATCCTTCAGAAATCATTCTAATTTTAAATCATTTCAAATTTTACTGTCTAAGAAACATTATTATTGTCAATGTTGAAAACAGTTGTGCTGCTATTTTTGTGGAAACTGTGATACATTTGTTTCAGAATTCTTTGATAAATGGAAATGTCAAAAATACAACATTTATTTGAAATGGGAAATCTTATGTAACATTATAAATGTCTTTACTGTCACTTTTAAAGACTTTAATGCATCCTTGCTGAATAAAAGCATTAATTTCTTTCAAAAAAAAAATCATACTGACCCCAAACCTTTGAACAGTATTGTATACGCATTTGTCATTCCCAAAACTTTGCTAAGTGTATGTGTCCTGTGAGAACTCTGTGTGTAACTCAGTCTAAACTCTGGAAGAAGTTCCTCTAATGAATGAATCATCCATCATTCTTTATCACAGTGGCATAAATGATACCACTGCAGTTCTGCTTCAAGGATGTGACCTCATCATGCCAAATCGCAGCTTGTGGGTTTTAGGTGAGTGAGTCAGTGTCAGCTGTCTTAATGTCTCACCGTCTCTTTCTGCAGTCTTCTCCACTCTGTCTGGCCGGTATTCATGCGGGTGTGGTCTCCAACACTCAGGGGGGGCAAATCAGTGTGGTCAGCAGCAAAGGCATCCCACACTACGAAAGCTCACTGGCTAACAATGTGACATCTGTGCCGTGAGTAACCCATTTGCATTCTTGCTTGCTTTCTTCATGGGAAAATCTATTTCATTTGATTACCAGGCTTGCAAGGCATTGCAGTTTTTAAATTTCTCTAAACTTTGTTTTCTTATTCTTTCTGCAAATCAATTCTGTTGAACTGCTTAATGCAGGGGTTTTCAAACTTTTTGATGCCAAGGACCACCAAATATGCTGATCCACTTGCAAGTGACCCTCTTCCTAGAACATAAATAGACAACATATGTAATTATATGAAAATATTAAGTTTTAAGATTTTATGTATATATATTTCATTTTTCATCATACATTTTCATATATCCATTGTTTTTTTTTGTTTTTTTTTACAATTATAGAATGTCTAATTGCAAGTTTTCTAACTAATAAAAATGTCTGTCTTTCTTGAACTTGTACTTACAAGTTGGAAAGCGTTTTATGATTTTACAAGATTTTATGAAAGCTATAGTCATATATTGCACTTTTTTTTTGTTTTTCAGTATTTTGAAAGAGCGTATAGGCCTAGAGGTGAATTAATGTAGTGATTAAGTACTGTCATAAACATCAAAGGAGCACATGGACCCATCTTGGCATTATGAATCGTTAGTTGCCATAGAAACAAATACTTTCTGAGTCAGAGGACCCGAACTGCTTTAAATTGTCATCTGGTAATTATGGTAATTCCGACATGACGTGAACACAGCATAAGTGACAGCTTAACATTTGCATACTGGATGCATTTATTTGCAACCCTCTACAGCCGTCTACACCGCAAAAATCTAGCATTGTGTGTTTATTCTCATGTACAAATCTAGATGCATGCTGTGTGCAAAACATTTCTGATGCAGCATTTAATTTAAACCGAATCGAAGCCCACAACCTAAACTTACTGAAGTATTTTGCTGCTTTGCAAGCATTGGTATTTCCTTCTGGAAATGCAAACCTAGTCTTATCCCTCTCTTTAGTTGTTCTTTTTTTTTTTCTTTTCTTTTTTTTTTTTTTTTTCTTTTCTCCATGTAATAAACTGATTGATTGGTAGACAGAATGATAGATATGTGTCTTTCTCCCTCTTACAGTGGAAATCTATCCCCCAGCCTTTTTACTTTCAAGACTAGCGGTGAGTGAATCAGTAATGTATCAAACCTTTTGCCTTCTCTATTTATTGGATGTGCAGTACCCTCCAGAAACCAAAATAGTTTTAAAAAAAAAAATGTTTATATAACTTCAAGATTTAATAAAGAAGTTTGTTCTTTTTTCCTGTCACTTTTATAGAAATGACCTATACCTTGAAGATCTAATAATAGAAACTTTCATTTTCTCTCTCTGTAAGGTTGCTATGGCACTTTGGGTTTGGAGTCGGGGGTGGTCAGCGACTCTCAGATCACAGCCTCATCGGAGTGGGAATGGGGCGGTCACGGAAAGGAGCCCACTGTCTGGGGCCCCACAGGGGCCCGCCTCAAAACACTGGGACGTCCGTGGGCAGCAGCCAACAGCGACACAAAAGAATGGATTCAAGTGGACCTGAAGAAAGAGAAAAGAATAACAGGTAGAGTTTGTGTATGAGAGAGAAAAGATCAGTGTTTTTTCATCTACTGCATGTCTTGATTGATCAATCAGTTGAATTTACTTCTCAGGTATTATGACCACTGGCTCCACCCTCCCAGAATATCAGTTTTACATTTCGTCCTATGAGGTGTTATATAGCCATGATGGACAGCAGTGGAAACCCTATCAGGAAGTGGGATCAGATAAGGTATGGAGGATTACCTTAGTACTCTGGAGGATGTAGTACTGAAATAAACCTAAAAATACAAAAATCGAGTAAAATGATACATTTTTAATTACACTTTCTTTTAAGTATTCAAGCGTTAGTTCACCCAAAAATGAAAATTCTGTCATTTATTACTCACCCTCATGTCGTTCCACACCCGTGAGACCTTCGTTAGTCTTTGGAATGCAAATTGAGATATTTTTGTTGAAATCCGATGGCTCCGTGAGGCCTGCATAGGGAGCAATGACATTTCCTCTCTCAAGATCCATAAAGCTACTAAAAACATATTTAAATCAGTTCATGTGAGTACAGTGGTTCAATAATAATATTATAAAGCGATGAGAATATTTTTGGTGCGGCAAAATAACGACTTCTATAGTGATGGCCGATTTCAGAACACTGCTTCAGGAAGCTTCGGAGCGTAATGAATCAGCGTGTCGAATCAGCGGTTCGGAGCGCCAAAGTCACGTGATTTCAGCAGTTTGGCGGTTTGACATGCGATCCAAATCATGATTCGACATGCTGATTCATAACACTCTGAAGCTTCATGAAGCAGTGTTTTGAAATCGGCCGTCACTATATAAGTTGTTATTTTGTTTTTTTTTTGGCGCACCAAAATATTCTCGTTGCTTTATAATATTAATATTATACCACTGTACTCACATGAACTGATTTAAATATGTTTTTAGTACATTAATGGATCTTGAGAGAGGAAATGTCATTGCTCCCGATGTAGGCCTCACGGAGCCATCGGATTTAAACAAAAATATCTCAATTTGCGTTCCGAAGATGAACGAAGGTCTTACGGGTCTGGAACAGCATGAGGGTGAGTAATAAATGACAGAATTTTCATTTTGGGGTGAACTAACCCTTTAACTGTAGGTTTATTTATTATCAACATATGGTCCCATCCACCATCTTGATTTTTATTATTTATATATATATATATATATATATATATATATTATAGATAATTATATATATATATATATATATATATATATATATATATATATATATATATATATATATATTATAGATAATTATATATATATATATATATATATATATATATATATTATAGATAATTTTTTATTTATAAAATATTATATTTTATATTTATTTATAATATTTTATATCATTTTCATTTTTTTGCAATTGAATTTGGCCAAAACCAGGTATCTTAAAAGGCAGCATAAGTTGACTAGCATATTCAGCTCAGTAGCTTTTGAAACAGAGCATGTGTTTTGTTGTCCATTCTTCTTTGTGTTTGGGGTATTAGGCAGTCGTATTGTAACTGCTGCAGAATGACATCACTGTTTGTATATTTCCAGGAAAAAGGGTTTTACATTCCTGTGTTTTAAGGAGCCTGAAATTAAAGTGCACTCTGGTCATTAATAATGAATGTCCATCGACTGTCAGGGAGCTTAACGAGAAGCGCATTGATTAGGCATAAATAAGATGGACCTTGGTCTGAGGCCAAATGTTCTTTGTTGCCAAGACGTGTCCTTGTGTCTCTAAAACAGATTTTCCAAGGCAACACCAACTATTTCCAGGAAGTGCGGAACAACTTTATTCCTCCAATTGAAGCACGGTTTATCAGAATATGTCCCTTCCAGTGGCACCAGAGGATTGCCCTTAAAATGGAGCTGCTGGGCTGCCAACCGCATGCAGGTGAGACTAATCTGAGAAATCTGTCTCCGATTTGGCCAATTAGCCATGCTAAACATGATTGGATCTCTTTCTGTTGGTCAGCGAGGCCAAGAATCCTCCATCCAACCTCTCCTCCTCCTCGCAGAAAAAGCACAGTGCCCCCCCTGCAGGAAAGGACGACACACACGCCCAACATCCGAAACACCACCATGCCTCCACACTCTCATGATGGTATAAAACATTCTTCATTCAGTAAATTAACATGTGAGCTAGTGAGCTGCCTTTCCATATATACATATATATGCAATGGCATCTACTTTCTATAAGGGGCAATTCATTTAAAAATGCAAGATGCAGGGCTGTGAAATGAAAAAAGTTCATGTTTTTTAAAAGTTGAACTACTTTTAACTTGAGCACCAGGTTTTTAGAACGCTGTTAAACATGTCCGTCTAGTGCATGTTTACATGGAAAAACAACAGTTCTATGTGAACTGCCCCTCAGGCAGCATTCTTAGTGAAATGGAACCTCATAAATTACTGATTTGAAGATGCAAACGAAGAGCTTCTCATATGAAGTGCACTCATTTAGGGTTTACAGTTGATTCAAGCAGTCTCATTTTAGCATGTTGCTAAGTTAACAAATACAAACCACATGCAAAAATTGGGTGAAATTGTCCAATTTTAATTTGTTGAATCAATCTATCAATATGGTTTAAAGGAACACACCACATTTTTTGAAAATAGGCTCATTTTCCAACTCCCCTAGAGTTAAACAGTTGTTTTACCGTTTTCGAATCCATTCAACCGATCTCCGGGTCTGGCGGTAGCCCTTTTAGCATAGATCATTGAATCTGATTAGACCGTTAGCATCTCGCTCAAAAATGACCAAAGAGTTTCGATATTTTTCCTATTTAAAACTTGAGTCTTCTGTAATTACATTGTAATTACCGACGGAAAATGAAAAGTTGAAATTTTCTAGGCCGATATGGCTGCTACCCATGGTACGGCAGCAAAGTTCCTTGATTATTACGCTGGAATGAGCGTATAGTTCCTAGCCATATCAGCCTAGAAAATCACAACTTTTCATTTTCCATCGGTCTTAGTACACAATGTAATTACAGAAGAGTCAAGTTTTAAATAGGAAAAATATCGAAACTCTTTGGTCATTTTTGAGCGAGATGCTAACGGTCTAATCAGATTCAATAATCTATGCTAAGCTGCAGCTAAAAGTGGTACCGCCAGACCCGGAGATCGGCTGAATGGATTCGAAAACGGTAAAACTCAACTGTTTAACTCTAGGGGAGTTGGAAAATTAGCCTATTTTCAAAAATAGTGGCGTGTTCCTTTAATACTGAATACAATATTTATAATCAATCCTTAAATCAATGTCATCTTGCGTGAAAATTTCTAAATTGATTTCTGGGATTTCATCCACAAAGTGCACAAGCAGTGCTACCTTAGATAGTGGTAGGTTTATAGTATTAAAATATGGTTTATAGGCTGATATTAGTGATTTTTTTTTCTTTCTTTTTTTTTCTCAGTATCAGTTTTGTGCATGCTTATTTCCCAATTTAACATTTAAATTACCTTTGCCATCAACTTAGTCACTTGAATTTAATATTTTAAACACTAATAAAAATGTAATAACACTATTAAATGTTATCTTTAACATATCTACATTTGTATACAATTTGTATAAATATCCCTTTTTTCATGCTGTTCATTATAATTTTGTGATGGTAAAATTCACTTGCAGCATTTAAAACATTTGATTTTATTGTTTTATTTTTCATTTATTCAGACACAATAGTATACATTTTAATATTTAAAATTGGTTATCAGCTTTAACATTAAAATGGAATAGCCTTTATGTCAGAAGCATGCTTATGACACCTAAAAATAGTGTGTAGGTAGGCAGCTCACTAGGGTTTGAACAGTTCTAATGCTATGTAATTAATGTGCTGTGTAAATGTTACAGAGGTGGCGCTGGTGGCAGTGTTGGTCCCTGTGTTAGTGGTGGTTCTGACAACCCCGGTGTTAGTGATGGTGTGTTCGTGGCTATGGAAGAACAGGTCAGTAAAAAAAATGTTTAGGTATCTCAAATTATTTGCTATCTGAATAGTAAAAAAAAAAAAAAAAAAAATCACCAGCCAAAATATTTCAGCTTCATTTTAAAGCTTTGTTGTTAAAACTTGATGTGGGTAGGCCTAAAAAACTACTGGTTTCAGATAATATGTTCACCATCTGCATTCAAACCTACAGAAAAAGCCCCGAGGTGACTTATGACCTTCCACACTGGGAACGCACAGGTGCGTCTGTTCTCACTTGTTTCCTCTTATGCATTTTCACCTACGTGAATTATTAAATGTGTGTGAATGTGTGTTTTAGTGTGGTGGAAGAGTATGAAACAGTTGTTGCCCTCTAAGCTGGATGGAGACGACTGTGTTCGTTACAGTTCCACGGCACGAGTGGACCACCAGAGACCCCGAGTGGAGCCTGCAGGTACACATACAAACAAACTGTTAAACTTAGTTTTATGTTCTCCAACAAACCCTTTACCAGTATATTTTCTGCCTTTTCCATCTGCGTAGAATATGCCCAACCGCTTGTCACCGGTACCATGGCCTCTCTCGGACAAAGGTCAACGTTTAAACCTGAAGAGGCTGATGCCCCTGAGTATGATGCACCTATTCCCCAGGAACATTACCATGCTTACGCTGAGCCCCTTCCTGCTTCTGGCACTGAATACGCCACGCCAATCATGATTGACAGGGCTAACCATCTATCAGGAGGCACTCTACCATTCAGGGGCCGTGGTTTAGTGGCTCGGACAGACAGCAGCCAATCAGCAAGCTCAGCCTATGACACACCCAAGAGCACATCTGACCAAGCCACACCCACTGAGGGACAGTTGTACCAAGTACCACAGAATACCCACAATGCACCGTGTCAGAAAATAGACTGACCAATCACAGAAGAGTGGACACTTTTGGAAACCCTCGGCTGAACACTACCTTTCCTAAAAATCTGCAGATCAGATCAGAATGTGCGCAAACGTGCCGCTTCTAGCCATCTCAAATTGTACGCCGCGCAAGTCCTATCACTGAAATAACACAAAGGAATGTCAGGAGAGAGAGAACAGCAGAGATCTCGTTACACTACTGTGTTTGGTGGGTGTTTTGTTTGTTCATGCATCTAAATGTGTGTGTACGAGTGCATATATGTGACTATGCTCTGCTATCAAACTGTGAGTCTTTAGATATCTGTGCATTTTTCTGAGAGCGGAGATGTATTCATCTCGGTCGCTCATTGTAAGGCACATTTTTCCCCCTTAGGCAAAGATATTTTCAACAAAACCGCCCTCATGCACAATAACAAATGATCGAATTTCAGATTAATAGACAAACACTCTCATAATAACACTGTGATTCACTGTCATTTTGCACTGTTGTATTGTATTCTGCTGTTACATAGGTGCCTTCTTTGTGACATAGCAACACATGCCTGTGCTGGTTTCTCTACTTCTGTTCCAAAACCTAGTGAGTTAACTTGCTTTGTACTGCTTTAATAGACAGCTTCCTTAATACTGCAGTCTAACAACTTATAGGTGTGTAAATTAGATGTTTAATAATGATTCAGACTGACATTGATTCTCTTAGCAAGCATTGTGATATTTACAGATACCTCAAAACATGCTGTGATACATTTACAGTTTGATTAGATTAAGGGGCTTGCGACCGATATTGATATTATATGCCTATTTTAGACATTTTATTAACTTACTAAAGCAACCAAAATATAACATGAACATTTCATCTCTAAAATGAATCATGAAAATCATCAGTTGCTTATGCAATGAGATAACCATTGACATCAGTCAAGAACCTATTTAGACATCACACATTGTTTTCATTTGTAATGCAATTCCTAGCAACAAGGCAACTGTTTCTGCTTACTGAGTTTGTTGTGTTCAGAATGACTCAGTTTACAAAGTCAACGAGTTTATGATGCCTTGACTTTTGAAACCTGTTTAGATTTGAAAAGCGTGTAGTGTATTCCAGCCTTTAGATGTCGTGCTTTAGATAGGAAGCAACTCCCCTGCTCAGTTAATAGTTTGATGTTAGCATGTTGCTAAGCTAACACCTCAGTACTCTAATAATTGCAAAAATACTTTGTACACACAAATATTGGTCAAAATAGTCCATTTCTTATATTTAACTAGTTTTTACTAATAAATTTTAGTATTGAATGATATATGTGGTTATTTAAAATCATCAGAACATTTGTATCCACTCGTCCGCCATTTTGGATTCATTTTTTCATTTGTCATTGCAGTAAGCCTACCTTTTGGAGAAAAAACATGACTGTGATGCCTTAAAACTCTGTCTTGGTAGGCAGCTTACAAGGTTTTGGAACAGATTTTGTTGTAGATTTTTCATCATTTAGTTAAATCTGAATTAATTAAAAGTAGGACAGATTGACAGACATTTATTCAGCACAGGAACTAGCAAGGCCTTTATTCAAAAAGAAAAAAAAATGGTACAGCAATGGTGCTGGTGCTGCATTTTTAAATTCCATGGAAAAGTCCTCTGTGCATGACTGCGCATACACATTTTTGCCAAATATATCTTTAGTCATGCACATGAAAACTTGTGCCATGCAAAGATCCATTTTTCCTGCTGATGTTTCCTGCTTGTATTAATACTCCCAAACCACTAACAGGTCACGTTTAAGCTACCGAGCATGCACTGCTTCCATGGTTACACTGTCCTAATGGATACTTTACGAAAGTTGACCCTATAGTGGTCAAAGGTTAAAGAGCAAAATACAGGATGCCAACAGTCTTGCCTATAATAGGATTCACTCTGTGCCAAGTTGTCTTTATATCTTGTTTTTTTTTGTTTTGTTTTGTTTTTTGGGGATTGTTGACTTGAAGACCAAACAACCTGATGGATAATTAGTCCAAACATATTATCCATTCGATTTAATGTTATCAGACCAAACATTGCCTCACGCTATGGATTTTGGATACCAGGATGTTGCATGTTCAAAGTCAGATTTGTACACTGTTACATTTGTCATTTACTACAATATCTGACAAGTCATATTTCGGTACTTGCGTTAGTTTACTGGCTTAAAGCAATGAACTGTCCACAGTGGTGGCACTATGGACATGTATGTGTGTTTCAATGTCTTTGTGAGTTTAAAAGTATACCAGATTCAGTCGTGTTTGTGCATGTCTGCTTATAGTTTTTGAAATCTTATCAGAGTTGTATGTAATGTGTTTCTGTGCACTGTATCCACAAGCCTGTGTGTGTTCATGTGTGTCTGCCATTCACTGTACATCTGTCTCTAAATGATGATTGGTACTGTAGATTGATTGTATAGAAAAACAATTTTAAAATTTTAAATTGAAGTTTTATTAAAAAATAAAATGTAATTACAAGAAATTCATTTTTATACCACTGAATTATTTTTTTTTCCCAACATCAATATTTGTGTGTATATATATATATATATAATTTAAAAGGTGCTATCACAATAACTTTTTCAATATTTTAATTACCCACTATTTTGTAGTTCCTTCTCAAGTAGTCTTACGTGTGACAAATTAAAAAAAAAAAAAAAAAAAAAATTCCATGTAGTTCCTCAATTAATATGAAGTCGTAATGCATGTGTAATAATTATAAAAGAATTAAAAAAATAAATAAATAAAAAAAATTCCCGCAAATATTAGCGTCTGCCGAATGCGTTATGCCCAAATGTCAAACTGACAAAAGAGTCACTTTGTAAACTATGTGGAGTGTTGAAATCGCATAAATACAAAAGCCAAGTGTGTAAACTTATACATTCTTATACAACTTTTAAATTAAAAAATTAACACACATTCTACGCTGTATAATAAGTGAATGCAGTGTTCAGTAAATTACACCTGTGGTTTGTAATCGCGTTCAATAGATTTCGTTTATTGTCACAGACGCCCCCTGCTGGTAGTTTACTGGTATACTGCGTACTTATGCAGTACGTGTTTTTTTGTTTGTTTTTTAATAGAATGTTAAACATTATGCAATTCCTTCGGGTTCATTCAACACACTGAACATGGAAGATCAAGTGTCCCCTTTTTATACGGCACTTTTACAAATATTGTGAGTCAACTGAGTATGCACTGTAGAAAGTAAAGTTGCATACTATGCACAATATAGGCCCTCCATACAGCATAAATAAGTTAGTAGTATGCTATTCCAAACTTAGATCATATCAGATGTGAGAAGAGCCCAGTGCAATGATTTCAAAACAGCTGGAAATTATACTTATCCATTATCATTTCCTGTCTGGAGATATGGCCAGTTTTTACATTTCATCATAACAGTGGGGTTCAAAAGTTCACTTGTGAAAATGTTTCTATTTTGCAATTTTCTACTTTAATACAGATATGTTTGTTTCCATTACAAATTATAAGCATAACAAAAGCTGAATTGAAAAATGAACACTCTCTATTTTTAATCCCAGACTTTCGATGTGAACTCATATTTTTGAATGCCACTGTATACAAGGCTATTAATATTATTATAGAAACATATGAAATGGGTTTTGGTAAACAATTTTTTTCCCTCATAATTAGGCTGATATGTACAATGTATATGTACAATTCAATTGCTTCCAATGTGCCTTGAAGTGCAGTGTTTATGTCATTCTTTTCTGATGTACATTTCCTTCTTCCTTTAGTTTATTCCTCCATGTTCTTGCCCTTCTTGCCCACTTTCACATACACCGTTGTGAGTACGATAGCTGCCACCAAGGTCAGTCCACTGGTCACCAGGTACGCTATGGGCAGGAAGTAATTCTGCCCACCAAACCAGGTCACCATGGAGATCACCAGCTCCTTCTGACCTCTAAAGGGCTCGACAGGAAAATCTGAAGTTATTGGTCAAGGTTAAATCTGCATCTGGAAATATATGTATTTAAAAAACTAGAAATGAAACAGATAAATCTAATGTCTTAAAGGGATAGTTGACACAAAATTGAAAATTCTGTCATGATTTAATCATCCTTATGTTGTTCTAAGCCTGTATGACTTACTTTCTTCTGTGGAACAAAGAAGATATTTTTAGATATCACTTCTTTTGTCCAAACAATTGAAGTCAATGGTCACCAAAACTGTTTGGTTATCAACACAATTTTGTGTTCCACAGAATAAAGTAAGTCATGGAGGTTTGGAATGACATGAGAGTGAGCAAATGACAGAATTTAGATTTTTGGGTGATCTAACCCTTTAAATGAACTAAGGAAAACCATCCAATTTTGTCAGAGGTTTAATAAGTTGTGTCACCAAACCAAAAGCCCGGCTGTCAGTGCTGCCAAACCATTTCCTTCCATTCACAAACAGTTCTGTCCTCCATGAGCAAAGGATACTGTAAATTATAGAGATGCTGTAGTTGCCAGCAGGCAGCCCTTGAGTGAAAGGCCCTTGAGCACGATTGAGAATCCCATAAAGCTTTTTGAAATTAGGGAAGGCAGCCTCTCTCATCCAAACAATCAGGTCGTCATTTATGAAGCCATTGTTGTTGGGGTCTGTGTCATCCAGCTCATAAACCGGACGCTGCCAGTATAAGGGCAGAGTCGTGCCTGAGAACAAACAGAGAGACAACAATGAGAAAAACAGACATAACAGGTCATAATCGCATGTGGCGTATGGTGTGTACCTTCAAAAGCTTGTGGGAGTTTGAATGTGTTGTTGGTCGGAGGGTTACGGAACTTGATGTTTTTGTCCGTGTACCAAGCGATGCCCTTCCTGTAGAGTGGAACTTGCACTTCTGGCCCATTTGTTGGATAATACATAACTGTAAATGAATCTGAAAGAAAAATAAAATAGTGTAAACAACCACAACCGCAAGCAAAATGGCTTATTAGCATACTAACATGTGTCTCACCGTTGAACATGCTGTTGGCCACAGCACCACATGGGGCAATGGGTACTCCGTTTGCATCGTAATCGAACGGAGCGCAGTATGAACTCGGTTCCTACGTGAGCAATAACAACATCTTGGATGTGATAACAGCGCTACTAATGTGAAGCATAGTGAGAGATCAAATAAAGACAGACGTTATTTTAATCAGTGAGTGGGAGGGATGAGGAAAGAGCGTGAAAAAGGAGTGCAAACAGAAGGGAAGTGAAAGAGACGTCGAGCACCTTCAGGTTGTTCTTCCTCCCCACCATCTGTGCATCATCGCGGGAGTCCATGTACCTCCGCAGGTTCTGATGAAAGTTCCTCAGACCGTAGTAAAAAAATACATCGCCCTGAGGGAGACAGCATGCTATCAGACATAGTACTACATCATGATAAAAGAAAACACGCTGATGACAAATTATGAGGTTCACATAATGTCTCGTTTAAATTAGGAATCAGACTTTTGTGATATGATCTTAATTTAGGATGTCTTCTCTTTAAAAAAAAAAAAAGAAGAAAAAAAAACTGGTGTTTGAATGGTTTAAATCTGAAGCACAGAAACTTTACTACAGAATATGTTATTTGAGTTTATGTAAATCTTTGTTCTAGACAGAAAATTCTTTCATTCTTCTGGAATTTACTCTATGTAAACAGTCCATATGAAACCAAGTTAGGTTTAGTGGCTTTAAATAGTCATGGCAGGAGTTGAAAAATTGTATATTATAAAATTGTATATAACTTTGTGCAGACAAGGCTAGAGAGTGATTTTTTCACACTTTATCATGTATAAAAAATAATGCATTTGCACACAATTGTCTTGTCAAAAAAACAGTTGTGCTTCTTAAAGGGATAGTTCAACCAAAAGTGAAAAAATTGTCATTTACTCACCCACATGTTCCAAACCCGTAAGACTTTCGTTTATCTGTGTAACACAAAGATATTTTAATGAAATCTAAGGGATTTCTGTCCCTCCATTGACAGTCCACGCAACTACTACTTTGACACTTTAAAAGGTACATAAAGAGATAAACTTAAAACTAATCCATATGAATTGAGTGGTTTAGTCCAAATTTTTTGAAGAGACACAATCGCTTTATATGATGAACAGATTGAATTTAGGTTTTTATTCACATATAAACATAAAAAATCACACATGAGAATGAATCTCGTTGGTTCTCGCATGTCAAGCAAGCATGCTTGTACTTCCACTTACCACAACTGATGTGTGAGTGGATGAATGTGTGAATAAAAGCCTAAATTCAATCTGTTCATCCTATAAAGTGATTGTGTCTCTTCAGAAAATTTGGACTAAACCAATCAATTCATATGGATTAGTTTTACAATCTCTTTATGAACTTTTTGAAGTGTCAAAGTGTTAGTTGCATGGACTGTCAATGAAGGGACAGAAATCGCCCAGATTTCATCAAAAATATCTTCATTTGTGTTCCAAGGATGAACGAAGGTCTTACAGATTTGGAACGACATGAGAGTGAGTAATTAATGACGGAATTTTCATTTTTGGATGAACTAACCCTTAACCTAAGCCATAATAATTTTTTTTTTTTTCAGATTTCTTTGATGAATAAAAAGTTCAGAATAACAGCATTTACTTGAAATAGAAATCTTTTGTAACATTATACACATCTTTACTGTCACTTTTGATCAATTTAATGCATAAATAAAAGCTCTTGCTAAATAAAATGATCAAGCTCCTTTAAAAATCTTAAAAACTTTTGAATGGTCATATCACTTTTTGATCTGACCCACCGAAAAGGTTTTTGGAACACTGAAGTTGACTGAGCATATGCAGGTCGTTCTGGTGTGGATGGCGTGCTTTCGCATCTCGAAGCATTGTTCACATGTTCCAGCATTAGTGTAGTCCACCTATGCAGCAGAAAGAACAACATACAACATGACTGTAAAATGTGACTGCGGTTGGAGTTATGGCAGCACACGCTCCAACATGTGATGTGGTGCATGTGTGGGTGTCACAAGTTTGAATCCCATTCACCCCTTTTCTTTCCATCATTTATCAATGTGACCATAATGAGCAATTTTATCTATAGAGGTAGCATAATGTAGCAAACCAGATTTTTATACTTAATAAAAACATCAGAGTGATGCCCATGCAAATGATGCTGTCACGTTGCTATATGGTTGCGAAGATGTTCTGGGTGGTTGTTTACTGGCCCAATTTAAAATAGCGCACCCCCAAGGCTATGATATTCTGGTCTGTAGATATGGCTGCCTTAGCAAGCAGTGCTAATAACAAACAAGACAACAATCACAGTCATATGTAGTTAGTTAGCTACTTTAATTGAACAACTAATTTAAATGGTTTAATAAGTGGGAATGTAATGACTGTAATGTAAAATATCTAACAATTTGATTGTTGACCACCAACCTTGAGGAACAGTTTAATGACAGAGAAACCAATATTTTGAATTTATCAAATTACAAATGTTAGGTCTATTACAAGTAAAAATAGCTAAAGAACTTGACTAATACATAAAATTACACTATAAAAACACACTAAATTCACACTCTGATGGATTTGTAGCTTGCGTTGAGGTTGTTTCCACAAAGTAACACATCTTCCTGGTCTGTTTCTCCACTTCATGCTGTTTTGCAAATTGGCACTTGATAAAAAAAACAAAAAAAACATCTAACCTTCAGTTCATATGTGTTCTCAACAGTGATGAGGAGCCAGATGCCCAGAAACAAGCACACGAGAGAGAGGATGTAGAAGGTTGGCAGTACGGTCTGTGCTGTGAGAGATGGAGACCAGGCGGGTAACCTCTGCTGTTTAAATGCGGAGTTATCCGGACGCCTCAACAGTGACCCTGTACCTGCCTGCTTCTTTCCCATATTAGATTCTCTATAACTTCACAAATATAATAATAACACAAATTTAAATAAGGAAGTGTTTTCTTTAACTGCCACCGAAGGAAGTTTTCCCAGTTCCTAGTGTGAATGAACCTTTGAACCTCAAGTGACTGTTACTTATTAACTACAACCACTCCACCTTATACACACAGAGCAGTTCTCCCTGTGTTTAGCTCTAACTGTAAAACCTCCCCAGTGCTCTACACATTCTTTTCCATCAGAACTGAGTCTCTCCTCATTCCTGGACTCTGCCGTAATGTGTGGGAGCAGCATCTGAGTAAATGTGTGTGTGTTTGGTGCCTGAGCATGTGTTGTAACAGGATATTGCATTAAGCAGAATATTTTGAATAAAGTATAAACAGTCTAAAACAGGAGGGGCTCCTGATGTAGAGAAAAAAAAAAGAAAAAGAAAAAAAAAGGACAGATCTTTTTGTCCAATCAGAATTTTTTTTAATTGTAAAAAAAAACATTCACACATTTTTTTCTCTTGCAGCAGACATGACACAAATACATTACAATAGCTCTGTAAAATACATGTTAAACGTGTAAATAACAGAACAGACTGTTCAAAAGAGTCCTATTTTAAACGTTCCTTCCCGGCAGCTCTGAATTAGACCACAGTCCATCATTTTCAGTAAGTCTCCTTTCACCTGAAACAAAATAAAAATATTTTCAGCTATTTTTCCCCCAGTTATCAGAATCGAGTTGAAGTTTAAATGGATAGTTCACCCAAAAATGAAAATTCTGTCATCATTTACTCACCCTCAAGTTGTTCCAAACCTGTATACATTTCTTTGTTCTGCTGAACACAAAGGAAGATATTTGGAAGAATGTTTGTAAACAAGCAGATCTCGCCCCCCATTGACTACCATGGTATTTTTTTTTTTTCCTACTATGATAGTCAATGGGGGGCGAGATCTGTTTGGTTACTGACATTCTTCCAAATATCGTCTTTTGTGTTCAGCAGAAATTCATACAGGTTTGGAATAGCTTGATGGTGAGTAAATGATGACAGAATTTTTGGGTGAACTATCCCTTTAAAGTCAGTTAAACCAAATTAAATCCAAATGAGCAAAGTTTAGTTTATCAAATATGCACATTTAAAATTGAGTCTTTCTCTTCCTGGAAAATGGAACAAAATTTATTGATGTTCTTGTTCACACAACCAACAACAGGAAGTAGCCAAACATATTTTTTAATGGTTGTGATATAAAAGAATGCCTTTTGGCAGTTTAAAAAAAATGTGTTTCCTGTTTTTACAGAAAATATGGTGACACAGGAAATCATCTGTATTAAGTGTGTATCATAATTTTGGCTAAATCTACATCAGATATCAATATGTTAGATATTTTATTGCTATATCGGCATTACATTAAAAAAAAAAAAAAAAAAAAAAAGTATCTTTGTAATGTTATAATAAACATGTCTGTCCTATCTGAAAACAGCATATACAGTATGTCAGTGTTACCTCTGGTATATCCACCATTCTCCTGAGCTTCTGGTCTCGATAGTTCCAGTCCAGTACCAGATACTTCAGTCCTTGTACAGTCAAACCCTCTAGAGCACAAAGATCACAGGTCAAGCAGCAAAAAAAAAAACAAAACAAAAAAAAAACAACATTTCACAAAACTGAAAACCATGCAAGTTGGTTAAAATAACACATTTACAAGAAGTGTGCATCAAAACTAACCTTTCTCTAACAAGGCACAAATTCTCCCAGGAGTTCCAGCGGCAATATGTGTCACACCTTTACTCAACGACTTTATCTGGTCATCCACTTTGATGTGTTTCGCGAACAGCTTTAGCACTTTAGCTTGACCTTTAAATGCCATCAGCTGCCTTAAATACAAAGAGAGAAAAAAATGTCTAACACTTGGGAAGACAAACTCTGTATTATTCAAAACAGAACAACTCAAACTCACTTAATGACATCAATGGCTCTGAGTGCGGATCCGCAAACGATGAGCAACACCACTGACCGGGTCTGGGTGTGCTGCTTCTGGATTTTAGCCCACTTTGGACAAACTGAAATAAAATGTGTTAATATGAAATGTGATGATAAAAAAATATTTACAATTATTAATTTAGCAATTAACACAATGCACACAATTTAAAAAAAAAGCCCCGTGACTCGCCGTTCAAAAATTTGGTGTCAGTAAGAATTTCTTTTGAAAGAAATTAATACTTTTATTCAGGAAGGATGCATTACATTTATCAAATGTGACAATAAACACAATATAATGTTACAAGAGATTTCTATTTCAAATAAATGATGTTCTTTTGAACTTTCTATAAATCAAAAATCCTGAAAAAAATGATCATGGTTGTCAACATATTGATAATAAGAAGAAATGTTTTATGA